>NC_080422.1:79287131-79621058 GCF_029873635.1 Malania oleifera | reverse complement strand
CTCCTGCAGAATCTGTAATACTAACCTCAGATGACTCTCATGCTCTTCTGAACTCCTCGAGTATACCAGAATATCATCAATGAATACCACCACGAACCGGTCCAAGTACTCATGGAAAACCCTGTTCATCAGATCCATAAATACTGCTGGAGCATTCGTCAACCCAAAAGGCATGACTAAGAATTCGTAGTGGCCATATCTGGTTCGGAAAGCAATCTTCACCACATCCCCAGATCTAACCCTCACCTGATGATATCCTAACCGTAAGTCAATCTTCAAAAAGACCCATGTCCCCTGCAACTGGTCAAAGAGATCATCGATACGAGGTAAAGGATAACGATTCTTCACAGTCACCTTGTTAATCTCATGGTAATCAATGCACATCCGCATCGACTCGTCCTTTTTCTTCACAAACAATACTGGAGCTCCCCAGGGCGAAATACTAGGTCGAACGAAACCCCTGTCTAGTAATTCTTGCAACTGCTCCTCTAACTCCAGAAGTTTTGCTGGAGCCATCCGATACGGAGTTTTAGAGATTGGTGCCTTACCAGGCAGTAACTCTATCACAAACTCCACCTCTCGATCCGGTGGTAAATCGGGTAAATCATCTGGAAACATGTCTGGAAACTCGTTGACTACCCGAATATTCTTGAGCCTCAACTCATCCCACGGCGCTTCCTTCACACATGCTAGGTGCCCCTGACATCCGTCCAAAAGTAGCCTCCTCGCCTGTAGTGCTGATAAAATCTGTGGCGTCGAATGCACACATGATCCCAAAAATTCATACTCCTGCTCCCCAGGAGGTCTAAACACTACCACCTTCCTACGATAGTCGATCATAGCATAACTAGAGAACAACCAATCCATCCCCAGAATGATATCGAATCCCAAAATATTATACACCATAAAATTCACCGGTAGCAGCCTTCCCTAAATTAACACTAGGCAGTTTGCTAACATCCTCCTACAAAATGATATACTCCCAGATGGTGTAGTAACAGATAAACACCTCATTCATAACTTGGGTCTCAACCCCACACCGTCTGATAAAACTCACAGATACAAAAGAATGGGTTGCATCCAAATCAAACAAAACAGAAGCCTTATTTGGAAGCACTAATAAGGTACTTGTCACCACATTCCTTGCATGTTCAGCATCCACTGGAGTAAGAGAGTATACTCTGGCTGGAGCTGTATTCGCCTAAATGGTTCCCTGAGGTATCTGATTGCTCCCCCGGTTTACACTGGATACATGCACGTCTCGCTTTGGTGCATAACAATCGAGAAACATGTGACCTGACTAGCCACAGTTGTAGTAGTTACCCCCAAATGATCAGCGTTTACCCTCGTGCCATCTGTGGCATGTGGTACAATGACCACTAGTCTAGCTCCCTTGGGAACCCTGGTGCTTGGTATTCTGATGATAACTCAAGCCCTTCTTCCTCTTCTTCCACGATCCCCGAAGATATCCTAACTAAGAACCAGAAGGTACTATCCTCTTCCTCAATTCCTGATCCCCCTCATCCTCTCGGATATCGGTTTTAATCACCATGGCTTTATCCATCAAAATCGAGAACTCGCATATCTGAAGCATACCCACTAATCTACGGATATCCTTCCTCAAACCCTTCTCGAACCTCCGAGTCTTCTCGTACTCACTCAAGATCAAACACGGCGCAAAGCGGGACAGCTCTATGTACTGAGCCGTATACCCCTACACTGTCATACTCCCCTGAGTTAGAGCAGAAAACTCATCCGCCTTCACATCACGTATAGAAGCTGGGAAGTATCTATCAAAGAACACCTCCTTGAAACGGCTCCATGTCATCTCCTCAGGACTGCCTCTCTGCTTCTCCAACAGACTCACCGCAGTCCACCATTGACCCGCCTCCCCAGATAACTGGAAGGTAGCATAGAGGACTCGCTGCCTATCCGTTTAATGCAGGACCTCCAAGATCCTCTCAGTCTTCTCCATCCAGTCCTCTACTATCGTTGGGTTATGTCCCCCAAAGAATGTCGGAGGGTGCGTGCATGTGAACCTCTCAATGGTGCACCCTACAGCAATAGGAGAGCGTTCGCGTCTCCTTACATTTCACCCAATCTCTCGAAAAACCTGCCTCGTCAAAACCTCGAGGCATAGAAGGAGACTCATCACTCACAGTCTCCTCAAAGCCACTTCCCAAGTCATTATCTTTGGGCTCCATTTTGCAACATAATAGGAACCTATTAGTATCCCTACAACACATACAGTTAACACAATTACCTACAACTAATCATGTTAACTACTCCCTACCAGGTCTAGGTCTGTCCTATCACACCAACATGAAAGTCATCAATGGTATGCCCTACTTTTACTGAAATCATCATTCTAAGAAAAACACAGAATACCGCCGACAAGTCCCAGTCTAGCAACAGAACAACCCTCAACCAAATCTACCCACATCCAACATCTTACACTCTGGTATGTACTCACAGCTAAGCCTAACCAAGTCTACAAGACCTAACAACCTGGTTAGCTCTGATACCAAACTGTCACGCCCCGAACCCATAAATGGGACCTAGGAGTGAAAATGTAATCTAATCAGTCATTGTATCACACAAAACATCTAAAGATACAGGACAATGGATGAGGGACCGACCCTGTGGGGTTCCCAGGCACCTAATATGCATCCACATACAATCATATATGCAATGGAAAAAAGTCATTTTATATACATACAATACCATACCAGAGTCTATACAAGGACAGAATCAAGGTTCGATCAAATAACGTACAAAAGGGTGCCCAACATATCTCAAAATGGCAACCCACAAAACCAAAAGTCCTAGCACTTACCCAAGCGCTATCCGTAGTACACAGGTCACTACGCTCCCAACACAAGGATGCTAGTTCCGGTTACTCGAAGGACCTGAAAATATGTACGTACAATAGGGATGAGAGACCTCTTAGTAAGGAAGAATGTAGGTTATGTTGGTGTGTGGCATTTGAGTGTTATCATGACACAACACATATACAATTAAATGCAGTTCCAGTACTAATTTCACAACAGTACATACATGCACACACACATGATCAAGCAATCCAGGTGTCGTCACACCCTTCAGCCCGAAATTGGTCCACGACATATAGCGTTGGCCCATAGTTAACCCACGAAACACGGCGCCACCGACACATGGCTAGTCCCAGACTCCCATGGCATCATACCTGCACTAAACTGGTGGATCCACACCCTTTAGTGATCAGCCGGTAAGGCTCATGCTCTTGGATATAGAGCTGGACACTCTTGCCAAACATGGCCAGCGATTTCATACGCCCTCGGATATAGAGCCGGACACTCTCAGTACCTGGAACAAATTCGGAACCCTGTTCCTACTCGCATTTCAACCAAACACAACATAAACATGCATGCTCATATAACTAAACAAACCACACCCATTTGGTAATCTAAAATCATGGTTTTCCAAACACATACAGTTTAAATAAGTCAAGGCATGACCATCCTTATAACACAGTATAAATCAACGTATACATTTGGTTTTCAACAAAACTAGGGATGCAGCCCGTCGCCCTTTTTTTCCCAAAACTGTAATCATGAAAAATCCATAGTTTTCCCCCATTAGATTTCCTCAAATGAGTAGCCAAAACACATACAGGACCGTGAACCACAGTTCTATCGAGTCTGCTTTTGGAAATAACTAACATAAACTGATTCCCTTTACCCTTCCCCCAAATGGCAAATCTCGAACTCTAAGGCCCTTAAACAGTGAACTGAGTTCCAAAACCTACAAATCCCAATACAGAGAATACTCACAAGACTAATCTCTACAAAACTACCAGATCAGAATTGAAAACCGAGCCTTACCTCGATTTTATGCCAAAACTTGAAAATAGAGGAATCGAAAATCCGATCCATAGAACTTGTAGAGAATCCTTCCACGATCCTTGTGGTAACTTCGGATCATCAAATCAGATGATGAACGGTGAAGAAATCTAGAGAGAGGAAGTGTATGGAGAGTTTCTAGAGAGATAGAGAGAGGATACTTAGATTTCTTAGCTAAGAAGTAATGAAAATGGATATTTATAGTACCTTTGACTCAGCAGTTCTCACTGACGAATTGCGTCCTCGTCGACGAGACCATGACCTCGTCGACGAGCCTGGGATTTTTGGTTTTTTGAAACCCCTAGGCTTTTCCTCGTCAACGAGCCCTGAATTTCATCGCACTTCACAATACCTCTTGGCTTCTCCTTGTCGACGAACACCTACTCCTCATCGACGAGAAATATGAGGCCTAAGTTGATGAACTCTGGTTTTGTCGATGAAGCTTATTTAATTATCATTTTTACCCGTCTCTTCATTAATTTAACCCATATTTCACGGTTCAGGTTCTTACATTATCTATACGGTGGAAAGTGCGAAATTTTCACGGACCGCAAAAAGCTTAAAATATTTCTTTACCCAAAAAGAGTTGAATATGAGACAAAGAAGGTCGTTAAAACTCATTAAAGACTATGACTGCACTATTGGTTACCACCTAGGGAAAGCAAATGTGGTAGTTGATGCTCTGCGCAGGAAATTAGTGGGACTAGCATTGGCAGCTATGGAGGTACAACATTCGATTTTGTTGGATATGGAGAGACTTAGTATAGAAGTGGTAGAGGATAATCCTCAAGCATTTACTGCCAGCCTAGTTGTGCAGCCTACATTATATGAAATGATTAAGGTCGCTCAGGGTGATGATGCATAATTAGCAGAGGTAATAGCCAGAGTACAGGATGGTTAGGGGGAGGAGTTCAGTATCTTGGATGATGGAGTTTTGAGATTGTGTGTGCCTGCAAATGATGATATTAGAAGAACGATTTTAAACAAGGATTACATATCACTATACACAGTTCATCATGCAGTACTAAATGTATAGGGATCTACAAGAACATTTTTGGTGGAGTGGAATGAAAAGAGAAATTGCCGAATTTGTACAGTAGTGTTTGACATGCCAGCAGGTTAAGGCTGAGCACCAGAGACCAGCAGGGCAGCTATAGCCACTTTTCATACCAAAGTGGAAATGGGATCATGTATCTATGGATTTTATTACTGGGTTACCACTAGTACGATAGGGATTGAATGCTATTTGGGTGATCCTTGATCGTCTGACGAAAACTGCTCATTTTATCCCTATTAAAGTTAGCTATTCCGTGGACAGATTAGCAGAAATATACGTTCAGGAAATAGTTCGTGTCCATGGGGTACCAGTATCCATAGTCTTAGACCGAGACCCTTGTTTTACTTCAAGATTTTGGAAAAGCTTCCAAAAGGCTATGGGTATACAGTTAGCATTCAGCACTGCTTTTCACCTTTAGACGGATGGTCAAACTGAGAGGAAAATCCAAACATTAGAAGATATGCTTCGGGCGTGCATGTTAGATTTTAGGGTAGCTGGACCTAATTTATGCCGCAAGTTGAGTTTGCTTACAATAACAACTATCAGGCTAGCATCGGCATAGCTCCTTATGAAGCACTGTATGGTAGAAGGTGTCGTTCTCCTCTTTTCTGGGATGAGGTAGGCGAGAGGCAAGTTTTGGACCCAGAGATAGTACAACGGGCGTATGATAAAGTCCGACTAATTAAAAAAAGAATCAGTACAACTTAAAGTCAATAGAAAAGTTATGTAGACACACGTTGTTGGGAGTTAGAATTTGATGTGGGGGATCGGGTATTCTTGAAGGTAGCTCCTTTGAGAGGGGTTATGAGATTTGGAAAGAAGGGCAACTGAGCCCTAGGTTTATTGGCTTTTTTGAGATACTATAGAGAGTGGGGTCAGTTGCCTATATGCTAGCACTGCCACCAGCTTTGTCTAGGATACATGACGTATTCCATGTTTCCATGTTGAGGAAATACATCTCAGACCGATCCCACATAATCAGCTATGCAAAGATAGAGCTTAAAGGTTCATTAACTTATGAGGAAGCACCAGTATAGATCTTAGACCAAAAGACGCAAGCCTTGCGCACCAAAGAAATTCAGCTAGTGAAAGTTTTGTGGAAAAATCATGCTATGGAGGAAGCTTCTTGGAAGCTCGAAGAGGAAATTAAACAGAAATACCCACATCTTTTTGGTGGGATATAGTAATGGTTTGTAAGTTCAAGAATAGTTTAATATTGTTTAGTATAGAATAATGAATGTATAGTTGGACTTTAGATTATAGGATAGGTAGTGTTTTGGTTTTGGGAGAATTTTCTTTTATGATTGTAATCTTCCAGAATCCTAAATGTAACCACGATTTTCCTCCGCCATAAGTAAGGATAAGTAATAAAATAAGTAGTCTATTTTCCTTAATGGATGGTGTTCAACACAGATAGTAAATTTCGAGAACGAAATTTTATAAGGAGGGGAGAATGTAATAACCTAGAAAATTATTGGAATTAAATAAAAGGGAAAGGAAAATCTTTAAAGGGGCTCAAAAGG
Organism: Malania oleifera; assembly: GCF_029873635.1. Lineage (NCBI taxonomy): Eukaryota > Viridiplantae > Streptophyta > Magnoliopsida > Santalales > Ximeniaceae > Malania > Malania oleifera. Next base: position 79,614,597 of record NC_080422.1, on the reverse strand, counting down.
GGTCTCGTCGACGAATGTAGACTTCATTGACGAGTACCCTACTGGAGTTTGTCAATGTAGACACGTGTCTCGTTGACGAGAAGATACCGAGAGGGGGTTTTTGGCAGTCTGAAATTCGTCGATGAGGGGTTCAGGTTTGTTGACGAACTTTCTTCATGGGCTCGTCAACAAGATGACGTGTCTCACCGACGAATTCGAGTCTATAAGTACACTTAAAACCATATTTCTCGCAGAAAATTTGCAGAAATTCCTTCTTTCTCTCTCTAAACATTCCTCTCCCCTTCTTTCTTCATTTCTGGCTCTGTTTCTCGCCGGTTTAAGATTGAGGCCACCACGATGCTCCTGGTAAAGTTCTCTCCAAATCTTCCAGAATGGATCGTTGGTGGGGTTGCCTTAGATTTCATCTCAAATTCAAGATACGACCTTTTATTCAATATTTGGCCTTAACATAGTTATAAGAAATGTAGTACACAGAGAAATACATAAGTTTTGTTCTGGGCGATGTTGTTTTCAAGGTGTTAAGAGGGGAACCCTGCAAGTGTTAGACTAGACACAGTAGGGGGCTTTCTAATAATCAAGTAAAGGAAATATGCTATGCTAGAAAATTTTAGCAAAGTTATCAGAAATGTTATGCAAGTTTATATATATATCAGTTTATTATTCAGTTTTCCAGAATGTGAAGTTAATTTGTGTGGCCTGAGTAGATATTTTCCTGATATAAAATTTATATGGTTTTTCTCAGAATGTCATAATTTACGGTATATATAGATATAGACAGATATTTATCAGACAAATATTATAGATGTTTTTCTAGACTAGTATGTTACAAGTAATTATAGCGTGCCACGTTTTCTAAAGCCATAACACTCAAATTTACAGATTATACGGTCAGTTATTATAGAAAGATATACAGTTATCACAGCGAATTACTACAGATATGTTATACAGATGTTACAGTATATATACAGTTCAGATTTACAGTGTTATGGTTATTTTGGAAACATAATGAAAAAAGTAAGAAGATTATAGTAGTATTTATATATATACGGTATTAGATCCTTGATGAAATATTACAGACAAATTCAGTTAGTAAAGCACGGTACCGTTGCTATTTATAGATTAGAGTGCAACCATATATCTCAGATAGTATGTGGATTCTGCCAATCGCGCTCGGAGAGCTTGCAGTCTCCCCAAGACTTTGGGTTGAGGGGCCCCAGTTTGACGAGGTAGTTTTTTCCAGTTCCGTGCTTAGGAGTGGATGCAGTTTGGCCGGACTGAGGAAGGGTAGAGTATAGTAACTTACCTAGTAGGCCAACCAGAGTTAAGTCTTGCCTACGGGCCGCACAACCCTGTCATGAGGGGTCAAATCATGATATACAATTTTCTACGGAAAAGTTATAACTACGTATATGTATACATATTTACAGCATTATAGTATAATAATAGCAGTATGAATGATAGAAAACTCAAATGATATTGTTATGTTTTAAGTTACGACGAATGCAAAGTTATACCTTATATTAATTCACCAGTTGATATAGTTTTGGATATTATTATAGTATTTATGCCACTCAGTCGCCACACACTAGTAATAGCATATTTCCACTTTCTAAGTGTCGTCTCACCCCATTACTTTAACATTTTTCATGTGATCCAGCTAGGCGAGCAGAACAGGCTCGTAGATAGAGTGACCTTTTATTTGCCCTGTTGATAGGGTAAGTGTATTTTGAGGTTCTTGTTTTGAGTAGGTGGTGTCGGTGGAAAATGTAAGAATGTACCTATGGTTTAGAAATACTAGATTCTAGTATTGTATTTGTATATATGGATGTATGACTTTATGTTTTCCATTGCATAGGTGTTTTTGTTATGTACAAGAATACCTCAGTGCTCTTCTGAGGCTCGAGAAGTTATAGCAGGGGTATCAAAGTAATTCTTTGTTTAACTATTTAAAAAAAAATGGTGTAATTTTTGGGTCGTTACAAGATGAGCTTCAATGGCGAAAGGATAACAAATAGAAAAACAGAAGTGAACACAACTTGCAATTGAGATGTGTGCTTTACTCCGGTGGGGGGGGGGGTCTTATTTATAGCCTCTGGTCTATGAAAGAAACACATAGGCAGCTCACCTACCATAACCGCTGTTCACACTGGAAGCCATCATTCACTAACCATAGCCGCCGTTCACACTGGTGGTCGTCACTCACCTACCGTGCCCATCGTTCACACTAGTAGTCGTCACTCACCTACTGTGCCCACCATTCACACTGGATAGGCCATACTGTTTGGGGGGCGTTGCCCCCCCATACCCCCCCCCCCCCCACCGATGGCTCTGCCCCCAGACCCCTGTGTCTTGGAGGGAAACGTCTTCTGTCTTTATAGTACCATCACAATCTACCACTTCGACCTCATCTAAGCCATACATCAGGTACGTGTGCCAATCAACTCGTGGGAGGTGGGCATTGCACACATATATACCAACAAAACTCAGCTTACATGTTTTCATACCTTTCAAGAGTTTCCTCTTGTGAAGTTCTTTCATACTATGTTCACCCATATGCCCAAGCTACATATGCCACAAAATGTTCTCATCAAATTTAGTATCTACGGCTACAGCTCCACCTACAACTGTAGTTTCCCTGCAGTGTATAAATATTACCACCTAACTTTTGTCCTTTCATCATCATTAGATTTCCTTTACACACCTTCATAATCCCACCTTCGGACTTGTAATTGAATCCATTACAATCCAAGGTGCCAAGTGAGATTAGACTCCTTCGTAGGTCTAGTATATGTATTACATTACTCAAGGTTCTCATAGCACCATCAAATATTTTAATTCTAACACTTCCTATGCCAATGATCTTACATAAGACATCATTGCCCATAAGAACTAAACCTGAATTTACCAACCTGTAAGTGGTGAACCACTCCTTATTTGGAGTCATATGGTAAGAACATGTTGAGTCTAGGATCCATGAGTCCATGAGGTGATCCGACCCCGATGAAACTGAAAGTACATCACTATCGCTGCAAACTAAATTTCTCTCTTGAACTACATTCACTGATTTTGAAGTCGTTTCATGATTTTCAGCATTTCCTTTCTTCCAATTTGAACGCTCTGATTTAATGTGCCCCTTTTTACCACACTTATAACACCGTATATCTTTTTTCTTCTTGGATTGAGTTTGGAATTTTTAACTCGGTCCATTTCTGAATTTTCCTCTCTCACAATCATTGTTACCTTTCACCACAAGTCCTTCTCCACGTGAATTATCATCGCATATTTTCATCCTTTGATGAAATCCCAACAAGGTACTTGTCAACTCTTCCAAGTTTAGGGCCTCTTTCCCCTATGTAAGAGTGGTAACTAGATTCTCATATGTGTGAGTCGTTGGCAAGGAATTCAGTAGTATCAACGCCTTATCATCCTCTTTAAATTTCATGTCACCCCACATTAAATCACTTATGATTTGATTAAATGTGTTGATGTGTTGATTCAAGTTTGAGCCACCAACCATCTTAAGCCAATACAGACACTGCTTAAGAAATAATTTGTTGGTAAGGGATTTTGACATGTATTGGCTTTCAGGCCTTTGCCAAATAGCCGTAGAAAAATCTTCCTCCACGATATGATAGAGTACTTCATCAGCCAAATATAATCGTATTGTAGCAACAACCTTTGCCTCTAATTCTCTCCAATTAGCTTCATCTATACCTTGCGGTTGAACACCATACAAGGCCTTCACCATCCCTTATTGCACAAGAAAATCCTTCACTCTCCTCTATCACAAATCGAAGTTTTAGGTTCCATCAAATTTGAAAACATCAAATTTTGCAGATGAAGTGCTCGATGCCATAACAACAATGCTCTTATACCAATTGTTGTGAATATGAACTTGGAAATTGCATAGTGGAATATAAATGTAGTAATAATAAAGAACAAGTAAAGAACAAACACATAGTATATCTGAAAGCAAAGTAACAACAAGAAGATTTACGTGGTTCAACAATTCCTACGTCCACGGGAGTAATCAACAAAGGTTTTCACTATGAGAATGTCAAAGAACACAGTACAATCCAATATAACGATCTTTTACACTCAATATATACCTAGTATGGTATATTTATAAACACTTCGAAGGTTTCCCTCCAAATACCCAACTGTATTAATGTTCACATTCAAATTTTGAAATCAACCTCGTTACCCCGAGCCAGTCAGTCGACTAATTTATGCATAATGTAATTATCTGCATTCTAGATTAATCAGTCAACTAATTTGACCAATCATTAGACAATTTACTATTGTTGCTCTGCACAAGTGATTTCAACTATATTTTCTTTCTTTGTTTATGTACTCCATCAAGTATATGAGCTACAAAAACACAACAAGGTTGTTATAGCTTTATTTAACCCTTTTTTCTTTGTATTGGGTAGCATATTTTAACCTTCTTTTTTTTTTTTTTTTCATTTTCAAATAATTAAATATTTATCAAAAAAAATTTATAGAAGGAACCTTGAGTTAAGCCCATGATAATTATCGCAGAAGATCCAAAGATCATCCAATGATTTTTGATTTGGATTATGCACTCTAGCATATACTGAATCTTATTTTAGATGTTAGCTTTTAGTATTCTACATTAATGTTTCCAAATATTTTGCCCTATAACACAAGAATTTAAACCTTAATGGCCTAGGCTTAGGGTTGGTAAATAGACCACATAATAAATATCGTATTAGGCGTAAACCAAAAACTTCATAATCATGGTCAAGAGTTAAGGATTCCTCACCTTTAGCACTAAAGATAAATAGCTACACGCAAAAGGCAAATCATTATTGAAAGGAAGATGATAGTCTCATTCTTGACTTTTAAAAGAATACCATATAATTTAATAAAGATCCTACATTCTATGTTTTCTACTTTGCTCTAAAAATATGAAATGCTTCTAAACATAGACTAAGTTATAAAGTTTGATACTCACTATGAACATGCTAATGCTAAACATCCAGCTTCTAGGGCCATGAATTGTAGTGAAGGAAGGTGATCATCTTCTTATCAAAGTGGTGAACCATTTATCGAAAAAAAATATCTCCATCCATTGGTATGACCCATTACTTGAATGTACTAAATTTAACAAAATTGAGATGAAGGTGAATTGTTTGAATCAAATACAAAATAATAATAATAATAATAATAATAATAATAATAATAATAATAATTCCAAACAGACATTGCATTTCGCATTTCGATGGCTTCGAACTTGACAGGCTCATGGGCCAGCATATGTAATTCCATGCCACATATCAACTGTCAGCCTTGAGGAAACTCTCTTTTGGAATTTTAGACAAGCACTTTATCTCCTTTCCATCCTAATCTATCTATTTTAATTTTATTTTTGATTATTAGTTACCTAATTGAAATACAAGGCGCTAGTGATGATCTAGGACCATTGTGAATCGCTTTAAACCATATTCTTCTTATTCTCAATTTAAATTTGATCCTCTATTTTTGGGCTTATGTTTACAATTTTTCAAATTATCGATCTTTTCTAAAGGAAAGCAAATTTTCTACATTGTAAGGTTTTGGGTTTTGCAACAATATGCATTGAGTTATCTAAAGTTTAAATAATATTTGTTCTTATAAAATTTCCACCCAAGTTTGGGAACATATGAGTAGGACACAAAAAAAGGAGTGAGCATTTGAAATTAGTTTAAGTTAGAAATATTCACTCTTCATTATTTAGAGCTTTCTAAAATTATATATTTTGAGTAGCTTTAAACAATTGCAAAATTATTTCTACTTATACTTTGGATCAAATTTTAAATTTTATTGCCTTTTTACGCATCTTATCCTTTTAAGAGTGAAAGAAAAAATTAAAAAAATAAAAAGACATTGATCCCCAAAATAAAAAAATCTTAAATCTTTTATTTATTGAAGTCTATAGGGTTATTGATATGATAGAAAATGTTGTAGTTGGAGCCAGGAGACAACTAAGAGCTGGAGCTAAGTTGGAAATGCTCTCCATTTATTTTGATTTTATCCTGATGGATGAAACTCCCATATTTGTAATTTAATGCATTAATTGTGATTTAAATATCAGCCCTATAAATAGAAAGCTGAGGAATGTGATATGTATACAAGTGAGAAGCTCAGAAAGCAGAGAGAAGAAAGAGAGGAGGAAGAGAGGAAAAAAGAAAATGAGAGTTGTAATTTTCCTGCGAATAGTGAATTTGTGGTGTGTGCTCCGTGGATGTAGGTCAATATTGACTGAACCATATTAAAATTCTGGTGTCACATCTTTCTAGTTGCTTACAGGTTCCTAACAAGTGGTATCAGATCCCGGTTGGAGCAAGAAAGCCATATCGGAAGTGATCCCGAAATCAGAGCTCTATCTAGTGGATCGAAACTAAGTTTTGAGGCCACCATCATATTCAGCTCACTGAGACAAAGAGAACCATGCAAGCCGGAGCTCGAACGGAGTCCAAAAGAAGCCTCACACGCCCTCACATGCCTTGGTGGAGCAAGATACTTCGCCACGCACTGGTGACCAGCTCCTCACGCGCCGCACACATTGCACGCGTCTTCCTTGCCCGGACCGCCTCAACCTGACTCGGACTCCACTCGACCTGACCCGGATCCTCTCTCAGATCGAATCAACCCGCGACCCGGTGTATCCAACCAGCACCATGGCGCCATGTCACAGCCGCGACAGCAAAGCGCCACATCATCCGAGGGTGCCACGTCAGTCGGGTGTGCCACGTCAGGCACAAGGTGGATCCTATTACCACGTCAGCAGGTGGACCCACTGCCACGTCAGAAGGTGGATCCCACTGCCATGTCAGCACTGCCACGTCAGCCTTGCCACGTCAGCTTGCCATGTCAGCATAGTTGACTAGTTTGACAATGTTTGACCATAACTTTGACTAAGCTTTTTAGAGTCGTTTTGGGTCTGTTTTTCGAGCGACTTGAACCATTTCTAAGGTTTTCGATCGTTCCGGATCCAACCACACTATCCATTTGAGTTAATTTCATCTCTAAATTAGTGAGTTGAGATGTCAAATGAAAAGAGCTCAAAAATCGAAATGTTCAACGGAAATAATTTCGGTTTCTAGAAGATGCAGATAGAAGAAGATTATTTTTTTGGGAAGGAATTGCACTTACTGTTGAAGGGTAAACCAACATCCATGAATGAGGATGAGTGGGAGTTGCTTGATCGAAAAGCCCTCGGAGCCATCAGAATGACGTTGTCGAAATCTGTGGCGTTCAATATCAAGCATATATCATCCACCAAGTCTGTGATGGATGCGCTCTATAATATGCACGAGCAGTCTTCAGCCGCAAACAAGGTACATCTCATGAAAAGACTGTTTACTATGAGCATGTCTGCAGGTGAAAGTTTCAGCACACATTTGAATAATTTGAACGAGTTGTCGGATCAACTCGCCTTAGTCGGGATAACGTTTGATAATGAGATTTGTGCCCTACTGATTCTCAGTCAGTTGCCTGAAAGTTGGAATTGTGTTTTTACTGCCATCAGTAGCTCCATAGGAAAATTGAAGCTTGTATACGATGAGGTCGTTAGCATGATTTTGACGGAGGAAATCAGAATGCAGTCGAACCATGACTCCATTTCGAGTTCAGCCTTGAACATGGAGAGTCGAGGCAGAGGAAACAGGCATGGAAGATCAAATAACCATGGCAGATCTAGGCCCAGGCAGTCTAAATCCAGAAATCCTAGAGGTACTCAGGACACAGGTTCTCAGAGCACAAAAGTTATTGAATGTTGGAACTATGGAAAAAATGGTCATTATAAGAACCAGTGTAGAAGTCAGAAGAAAGAATATGAGACGAGAGTAAAGACAGAAGCAAATATTGCTTCCGAAAATGATGATTTGTTGATTTTCTCTTTGGAGAGCAAGCGAGAGTCTTAGGTTTTAGACTCCAGAGCCTCATTTCATGCCACTTGCCGCGGAGATTGCCTGGAGGAGTATACATCAGGTAATTTCGGTAAAATATATTTGGGCAATGATCAACCTTCTAACATTGTCAGTAAGGGGACAGTGAAGATCAATATAAACGGGTCAATATGGAAGCTGAAGGATGTTAGATATATTCTAGACCTGAGAAGGAATTTGATCTCAGTTGGTCAGCAGGGAGATGAGGGATACACGATGAAATTCATTGGCGATGAATGGAAAGTTTCAAAGGGTGTACTAACGATTGCGCGAGGTAAGAAAAACGGAACACTTTTTCTAATCTCCAATGCCTTCATGTCTATTTCAGTTGCTGCAAGAAATGATGACAGCAACATCTGACACCAACGACTCGGTCACATGAGCGAGAAGGAACTCAGGGTGATGCACTCGAAGGAAAAATTGAGTGGTCTACAGTCAAAACAGATTGACATGTGTGAGGATTGCATAGTCGGGAAACAGGAAAGGGCCAATTTCCAGATAAACACCCATGCCCCAAAGAAGAAGAGACTAGAATTAGTCCACTCAGAATGTGTCGGGACACAATAGCAGAATGTTGAGAATCCTCAAGTGGAGGAACCAGTGGAGTAGATCGTCACACCACCGCCTCCTACTTCAACTCCGGAGCTTAGGAGATCTACTCGGTCCCATGTACCAAATAGAAGGTATATTAATTACTTACTTCCTACAGATGGAGGAGAGCCCGAATGCTATGATGAAGCATGTAAGGTGGCAGATACGAGTAAGTGGGAGCTTACGATGAAGGATGAGATGAAGTCCCTCACCTCCAACAGAACGTGGGAACTAGCTGAGTTGCCCAAAGGCCTTCACAACAAGTGGGTGTATAGAATCAAAAAGGAGCATGACGGCTTCAGAAGTTACAAGCCTCGGCTATTAGTCAAAGGCTTCGAACAGAAGGAAGAATTTGACTACATCGACATCTTTGCATCAATTGTGAAGCTGACAGCCATCAGATTGGTCCACAGGAATCGAGCAGACAGGAAGGTGGTGAGTATAGAGAAACTGAAGTTGTATTTGATTTCAGTTGGTCTTCATGCTTGAAGACATATTTTGAGCACATCATTTATTCATGATATTAGTTGAGGAGGCGTCTCTGTCTCCAAGTGGGAGATTGTTGTAGTTGGAGCCAGGAGATAACTAGGAGCTGGAGCTGAGTTGGAAACACTCTCCATTTATTTTGATTTTATCCTAATGGATGAAACTCCCAAATTTGTAATTTAATGTATTAATTGTGATTTAAATATTAGTCCTATAAATAGAGAGCTGAGGAATGTGATATGTACATAAGTGAGAAACTCAAAGAGCAGAGAGAAGAAAGAGAGGAAGAGAGAGAGTGAGAGTTGTAATTTTCCGGCGAATAGTGAATTTGTAGTGTATGCTTTGTGGACGTAGATCGATATTGACCAAACCACGTTAAAATTTTGGTGTCATATCTTTTTGGTTGTTCACAGGTTCCTAATAGAAAAATCGTATGAGTTATATATAATTGTTGTTATGAATTAGTCTGATCTTTATATCATGGTCTTTTTTTTTTTTTCAATTAATTTTGTTACAAAAAAAGGGTTTTTTTTTTTTTTTTAATCTTTGCAGTGATCCTACTATTGACAATAAAATATTGTGAAAACTCAAAAAATTTATTTTTACTTTTAATTGCCGTCATCGATTTAAATATGAAATTGAATATTATGATTTGAATTATGAACTTCTTTTTCATTTTTACATAATTTATTTATAATTATAGATACAAATATATTAAATTTTAAAAAGCTAATATATATATATATATATATATATGTGTGTGTGTGTGTGTGTGTGTGTGTGTGTGTGTTCAAAATAGATAGTACAAACAATTGAAATTTTGATAATTCATGTTATTTATGTGTCTTTAAATTAATTAATTTTATAAAAACATATTTAAGTGTATAACGAGTTGTAACATGTAATTCTATATAACATAGTTATAAACAATCGGACCACAACACATAAGGCCGTAAGGCCTGCATTTCATTTCACGGAAAGCCCAATGGGCCTGCGTTTTGCCAAGTTACTGCTTCAAGGCCTAAGGCCCTTAAGGCCCAGTAGCCCGGGAACCCCTGCGGGCCCCCAAATCCAAATCACCAATTGCAATTCCTACTGCGGCGTCTGTGTGTGTGTGTGTGTGTCTTCCTCTCCCTCTCACAGTGACGGGATCATCTCTACAGTGGGGGCCACTGGATGCTCCGTGGTTGCGCAGCGATGTCCAGGACTTTTTCGCTGCCTTCGGCGCTTTCCTCTCTTCAGAACTGCACTCTGTCCTCCTATTATTGCCCCTTCATCTCCTCCATCAACTCCCCAAACCCTACTCTCACTCGCAGACCGAAACAGCTCTTGAAGTCAATCCACACCGTTTCTGCAGCTATGGCCTCCGCCTTCAAGTCCGAACAAGCTAGGGTTCCTCCTGCTCTTCCGCTGCCCCAGCCCCCCATCACTAAGGCAACTTCTAATTCCTTTTCATTAGTTTTCAGCCATTTCTGCTATCTGTTGTTCATTTGCTTGTTTCCGTTTTCGTCGCTGATCGTGTGCTGAGTTCTTTGATTTAGTATTTCTCCGTCACTGGAGTCGCTCTGAGTTGTGTTGAGGTGCCGCTGCTGTTGTTATTTGATTTTTCTGAATACAGAACAACCTGTTGGAAATTGTGCACAATCTCTGTCAACTTAAACCTATGCGTGAGGTTGAACGAACTAACTAAGCCTTTCGATGCGTGGTTGTGTGTGCTGGGTCTCAGTGCGGACGAATAGCTGGTCCAATGGTTCTTCAATGAATGAGGGTTTTACTGGATTCAATCATGGATATTAATTGAAATTTCACTGTAAAGAATTCCTATTCAAAGTAATTTACTTGTTACACAATGACAAACACAAGCCACAGACTGCCCTCACATTTAACATTGGGAGCACAATTAATTAACTCAAACAAACAATTTCTGCTCTATTCGTGCTCCTAAAAAGGAAATTTTCATCAGGAATCGGGATCTGTTGAAGCTGCTCTATCTCTGGTGAATTTCTTCTCTTTATACTTTCTTTCTGGACTCATTATTCGCTCTCTTCCCCCCCCCCCCCCCTTTTTTTTTTCTATGCTTCCATTTTACTTCAAGGAAGCTTTCCACACATCCCTCTCCAATTTGAGTAGGTTGATTATGTCGTATATTGCTTCCGGCCAGTTTTGATGTTCAAACAAAAAAAGTGAGGGAAAGAAAGGGGGTGGCAGTTGCCACCTTTTAGTTGGCCTGTCATATCTACTGGAGGCATGTGGATTTTCTTTACATTTGGTAGCCCCATTTTTTAAAAGATAAACAAAGAATTATATTAAAGGAAGAAAGAGAGTTCCAGTATACCAGGAGGAAGACAAGGTGTTCTCCTGTGAAAAAGAAGAATAAGAGAACAAATGCAGCAGCGCTGGCCAATCTCTTTGCATGTCAACCAACCTCGCTCCTTGAATTCCACCAAGAGAACACCAAAGTGAAACTAGAAAGACTAGTCTAATCCAAACCAACTCTGCAGGAGTCCTATGACCTTTAAAAATCCTGGAATTCAGCTTCAACAAAATATGCCAAATAGCTGCAAATATGGCACATTTCTGAAGAAGCTTCCCCTCCTTACTACTATCTATAGCAAAGAAGTTTTTTAAAAAGAGTTCTTCCAAAGAAGGACAAGTTCAATTCTCCCAAAAAAATTCAAACAAGTGGACGTCTAACTTCACCATGGATCAAAAGAAAGCACCGTGCCAAAAAAAAAAAAGGTCATTATTCATTTGGAAATAACTCCAAAGAAGGATAAACCTTATTCCAAACAACTTAACCTCTTCACATGGACCAAAAGAAAGAAAAATGTCAAAAAAAAAGCGCCATCTTTCTTGCTATATTGAAAACAAAGAACACAAAAGTCTGGAGATGAAGCTTTATTTGGTCCTTTTACTTGTAACAGATCATTAGTGTTAATCCTGTTAACAGCCACAAACTAGGAGAAAGCCTGATTTTGCAATGGATCTTAGCTTTCCAAATAAAAGAGCTTAAAGGAAAATGCTCACTACTTGAACCATTGGTTAAGTAATCAAAGAAGGATTTTACAAGATAAAACTCCGAGGGCATCTATTCACGGATTTGAAAGCCATAAAAATCTAATTTTAATTATTATTATTATTATTTTTTTTTGCAAAAATAGCTGAAAGCTAACAATAGAGACATAAAGCTAGCAACCTAAACAAATGCATAATCATAATATGTACAACAACGAAAATAGAAGGCGTAAAACATAAATGATAGCAAACAACCTAATTTTATATTTTAAGTTCGGATGAATAGAAGGGTGCTCTTTCTTCATTGGGTTGTGTCACAAGCCAAGCTTGTTTAGGGCATTGTGTGCATGGGATGAGTTACAATCATGCAAATAGTAAAATAGATTTTGTCAATTGAGTGCACCAATGTCGTAACGTTGAATGGGAGTATGACTTAGTTATATTTTGATGTTTTCTAGTGCCATAGTTAAAATACGCATGTAAAACTCTTTTGGGGAGGATGGGCATTGATCAATCTTGTAAAGTTTACTAGCATTTTGTAAATTTGTTTGACTTACTATCCTCACTCGATAAACATGTGTTGCCTATGGAAGTGTTGTTAATGAATTATGTTGCTTCGATGTTTACCACATACATGTCATTTGCTTACATGAATTAATTACTACTTCTGCATACTTTTCATTCAATTATTGTGAATGTGTTTTTTTGTGATAAATTGCAGTATACTTAGCTAATTACTTAAGCGAGTGTGCTTTAGATAATGGTGCACAACCCTCCATAATGTGTGAAGTATTTGACCTGTGGCAGTTGGTACCAGAGCCTAGTTAATTGCTACGTGAATTTGGTTGCCTTTGTAGCGAGATTGTGTAAAGCATTAGTAAAAGACCATGGCAACCAATACCAAGAGAATTGAGGTATTAGAGGCATAGACTAAGACAACCAACAATGTGGCCATGGAGATGGCTAAACTTGTTGACCATGATGATGCATTGGAGGGATCGCAAAAGCATCGACAAAGTTCTATTGTGGAGATGTTAGAGGACTTCCACGCTACTATAGAAGCTTTATAAATCTAGTTATGGGATTTGAATGCCAAGATGAACCTGGTGGTTTGTGCTATGGGAGATTCCACCACTATGGAGATAGAATATAGAAAAAACAAAGGTGCCAGAACCCAAAGCGTTTGGTGGTGCTTGTGCTGCTAAGGAGTTAAAGAACTTCTTATTTGACATAAAACGATACTTTGCATGGCAAGGACCAACTCTAAGGAGGCGAAAGTATCCATGGCGATAATGTATTTGAGTGGTTATGCTAAGCAGTGGTGGCGTACCAAGTACGATGAAATAGGGAATGGATTTTTTGTAATTGATTGTTGGGGCAGCCCTAAAGAGAGACCTCATGGCCTAATTTTTTCATGAGAATGTTGAGCACAATACTCGAAGTAAACTGCGAGGCCTTAAGCACACTGGTACAATAAGGGAATATGGGGAACAATTCTCTGCTTTGATGTTGGATATCCGAGACATGTCAAAGAAAGACAAGCTATTCTATTTTCTTGAGGGGTTGAAATTGTGGGTAAAGGCAAAATTACATCGACAAAGAGCTCAAGACTTGCCTTTCACAAAGGTTGCTGTGTAATTCTTGACCAACTACGGTGGAGAGAGTTCCCCATTGTCCAAAGAGTGGTATAGGTGGAAACAATGGAAAGTTTTTTTGACGTGAAAATCCAAAAGTTAGTAAGATAACACCAAGGCATTAACTTCAATGGAAGTTTCGTCATTTCAATCTTTCAATGCATTTAGTTATACGGGTAAGAGTAGTCAAGCAAGTGACTATGAAGCTTGGACAGTGGACAGGACATGCAAATTTCATAATCATGTTGGTAGATGATTTCCAAGTGCTGCTTGGAATAGAATTCTTGCAGGAGACTAAGGCGGTACTGCTACCATTTACTAGTTACCTTTGCTTAAGAAGGGGTGAACAGATGTACCTTGCCACGCTAATGGTAAATGAAGATGTAGGCCAAGAGTAGGTGCCTACTGCCATTCAAGTTGTGTTGGATGAGTATAAAGTTGTGTTGCTAGAAAAGTTACCCTTGCCTTCATGATTGGGTGTGGAGCATGAGATCAAATTGTTACCAAGGGTAAGCTGCCTGCTAAAGGATCATATTAGATGGCACCTCCAAAGTTAGTAGAGTTGAAGAAGCAACTTGATGAGTTATTGCAAGCGGGCTATATACTTTTTTGCAAAGCACCATTCAAAGCATCGGTGTTGTTTCAGAGGAAATATAATGGGAGCATGCGGATGTGTGTGGACTACTATGCATTCAACATGATGACTGTATGCAACAATTATCCCATTCAACTAATTGCTGATTTGTTTAATTACTTAAGTTAGTACTTGATCAAACTTGACTTGCGGTCAGGCTACTAGCAGGTGAGGATAGCAGATGGTGATGGGTCGGAGATCACTTGCATGACACAGTATAGGACATGTGAAATCTTGGTGATGCCCTTTGGGTCGACATTTGTGCTAGCAACATTTTGCATACTGATGAACCAGTTATTTCATAAGTACCTTAACAAGTTTTTCATGGTATACCCAGATGACATTGTTGTCTACAGTTTCACTTTGGAGGAACATAAAGAGCATTTACGGAATGTGTTCAATAGGCTAAAGGAGAACAACCTTTATGTGAAGATAGAGAAGTGCTCTTTTGCTCAGAGGAGCGTCAAATTCCTTGGTTTCGAGCAAGGTCATATCTGAATAATATGGAAAAGATGAGAGTCATCCAATATTGGAAGATCCCAACGACAGTGAAGGAACTGCTTTCCTTGGACTTGCCAACTATTACCAAAAGTTCGTGAAGGAGTACTCGAGGAGAATTACCTCGTTGCAAAATTACTAAAGAAGGGTCATAGGTGGAACTGGACAGAGAAGTGCTAGGGAGCCTTTGACAACTTGAAGGATACCATGACGAGAGATCCAGTACTTGCTCATCCGAACATCATGAAACTCTTTGAAGTATAGATAGATGCATCTGACTATGCCTTTGGTAGAGTCTTGTTACAAGATGGACATATCCTATTGCATACAAGAGTCATGAGTTTAGTGCAGTTGAATGGAGGTATACAACTCAAGAGAAGGAAATACTAGCAGTGATACATTGTCTTCACGTGCGGCAACATTACTTATGTAGGTTAAATTTTGTGGTGAAAATAGATAATTTGACTATTAGCCACTTCTTTACACATCCAAAGTTATCACCCAAGTAGGCTCGTTGGCAAGAATTTTGAGCAAAGTTAGATTTCTCAGTTGAGTACTAGGAGAGATAAATGAACGAAGTCACAAATGGATTGAGCAAGAAGGCTGAGCTTGTGCCGTTACAGATGGCATCACACTTGACAGTAAGGTTACCACGTCAATGTGGGAGTGCATTAAGGAGAACCTTGCTAAAGACCCAATTGCTTAAAACCTCATAAAGTTGGTGGAAGAGGGCAAATCACACCATTTCTAGTTAGAAAATGGAGTGCTAATGACATATAATAACTGGCTCTTTGTGCCTCGAGATGGAGATGTAAGGAAGACATTGCTAAAAGAGTGTTATGACACTATGTGAGCGGGCCATCTAGGTTAGTGTTGCACTTTGGAATTGTTGAAGTAGAGGTATTATTGGCCACACATGTGATGAGGTGGTCAGAGTATAGTTGAACTTATCTCACCTACTAGCAAGACAAGGTAGAGCAAAAGAAAATTGTAAAACTGTTGATGTCTCTTCAAGTACCATCGAGACCGTGGGAGAGTGTCTCACTTGACTTCATCACCAACTTGCCTAGAGTTGGATACGTTGGGTCTATGCTCGTGGTTAGACAGCTTTTCGAAGTACGATACTTTCATACTCACACCAAAGTATTGTTCGACCGTGGAGGCAACACAATTGTTCTCTAAACATATTGCAAAGAATTGGGGTATTCCCTTAGACATTGTCAATGACCAAGATTCAAGATTCATAAGCAAATTCTAGAAAAAACTTTTTAGAATTTTTGGTTCATGGTTTGACATTTCTTCAAACTACCGTTCATAGACAAACGGGCAAATAGAGAGATTCAACGAGCTACTAGAGAAGTAGTTGTGCCATTCATTACCGCCAATCAGAAGAATTGGACACAACTACTCGATATGGCTCAATTTTGTTTCAATGTCCAAAAGATCTCAACAACCAAATAAGAGTCCTTTAGAGCTTTGGTACAAGTCAACAACTGTTCTTAACTCAAGCAAAGGATGAATCGTACAAAGGAAAGAGTGCAAGAGCATACATCTTCACCCAAGAATGGAGACAGAATGTAGAGATTGCCTGAGTGTACCTAGAGAAAGTTCCAAGCAAATGAAGAAGTGGGCAGATCAGGTGAGAAGACCGTTGTACTTCAATGTGGGTGACTTGGTGCTTGTTAATATCCATCCTAAACATATCAAGTCATTACAGGGTCAAGATAGGATACTACTTCACAAATATGAAGGATCAATCCCCATCTTGGTTAGTTGGGAGGCCTCTTACAAGGCATCTTGTGTTTCACGTCAGCTACCTCAAGCCATTTAACATCGACATCAAAGAACCAAGCGGAACCCAACCAACTAGAGCACAATTGAAGATAGTGCAACCTGACAAAAGAGAAGCTGAAGTCATCCTTGCAGACAGAGTTCACATCATTAAAGAAGAAACAACTTGAGTTCTTAGTGAAGTGGAAAAACCTTGGAGACGAAAGAATCATCTAAATGTTAGTAAAAGGCTTGCAATTGTTTGTGGACAAAGTTGAAGAGTACCTAGCTTCAAAGTCTACTAGGACGTCAATCTCATAAATGGGGGAGAATCTCATGAGCCAATCTTGTTTAGGGCATTATGCTTGCCTATGACGGCTTTCCTTGTGTGCATGGGATGGGTTACCATCATGTAAATAGTAGTGTAAGTTTTATGAATTAACTATTTCAATGCCTTAGTATAGAATGGAAGTATGACTCCTCTGTCATTTTGATGTTTCCAAGTGCCAGAAATAAAATAGCATATGAAGTTCTTTAGAGGAGGGTGAATGTTCATCAATCTTGTAAAACAAATTAGTATTTTGTAAACATGTTTAGCCTACATGTCTTTCCTACTAAACAAACGTTGCCTACGTTGTTGTTGATGAACTACGTTACTTCAATGTTTACAGTGTGCTTGTCCTTTGCTTACATGAAGTACTTATTGCTTCCATTTACTTTTCATTCAATTGTTGTGAATACGTTCTTGTGGTAAACCGTGATATACTTTGGCTGACTAGTTAAGCAAGACTGGTTTAACTAGTGCTGCATAACCTTTCACAAGGTGTGAAGTATTTGACCTGTGACAAGTTGGGTGAGGAAGAGGGAGTGGGGTGAGAGTTCATATTACATTATCTAGGTTTGTCTTTGTTATGTAGTGTTTGAGGACTTGTCTTTTTTTTTTTATTCTTTTGGTCTTTGTTTAATGTTCTTGTAATGGTGTAATTGGTGATAGCTAAGTAGGTCGGAAAGGGTTGAGGGACTTTTTTTAGTTGAGCATGGGGGGGAGATGAGACCATCTTTGTGAATTTGGAGATTGTTCGTAAGCCCTTAGGACAGAAGCTTCAATCTCATAAGTTTGTTGTTTTCGAATATTGTCTTTTTGGATAAGTGGTTATAGCATTTTCTTTAAAAGCCAGCTCTTTTTGACTTAAAGTTCTTAAGAGTCTAATTGGTTTGAAATGAAATGGGTGGCTAGGTGGGATGCTAATATTGAAAATGGAGTTTCTCATTAAAGCTTGTGGAAATTTGTCTTGCAGATTTCGCTCTTTTTTTCCCTCATATTATATATAAAGTGGGGCATGGTTTGTAGGTTCATTTTTAGGAGGATTTAAAAATACCTTTGCTCTTTTTTGTAATATTATTGAGTCCCAATCCTCCTATGGTTTCTTGTTTGATTATTGATGGTGATTGTCTATTTCGTCTTCCCTGAAATTTCATTTTCATAGGAATCTTAATGATTTTTATTCTTATTTGATTCCTTCCTCTGTAATTCATTCTCTTGATAATTTTATTTTTTTAGAAAGCAAAGTGACCCTTTCATATGATACTTAGAAATTATTGAAACAAAAAAGAGAGGCAAACTTGACACTAAAATAGAGACTGAAAATTGTTGGAGGTCATGTTTTGTCCTTGATTCAAATAACAATTAAAGATATGATTAAAGTCATATAAATGTAAAAAGAATATAAATTAAAAAATATTATAATAAAAAATAGAAACCAATTATAATTTTTTTTTTTATTAACATATTTCTAACCTCACTTTTTAGTGCTGCAAGAACAATCGTTGTGCATGACAATTGAAAAATGGTAAAAGAAAAATATTTTTTGAATGCCTGTAATTATTTTTTTTTCAATTTTTTTTATAAATTTATGGATATGTTTATTTTAGTTATATTTAAATTCATGGTCATTTTATTTTTATTTTAATTAAAAATGATGAATATAATAAATGACTTAATCCATAAAAGTCAATTCTAAAGATTAAAGTACTATAGCAATTGAGAATCATAAAATCTAGTTTTTAGTTTAGCAAAAATGGAGAATAGAAACAGAATTGAGCAACATAAACAAATGCATTTTTATAACTTGTTTCGTCATTGTACATGAAAAAGAGAGAATTAAAAGATAGAAATGATACCAAATGGTCCCTAAGATTCCCTTTAATATAGTGTTTGGGCGCATGGATTTGGAAGAAACTCAATGCATGTTTGTAATATATTTTATCCAAATCCACACAAATTCAAACCCAAGGTTCGAATTCCATGCTTCCAAATGTTGGGTAAGGCTAAGCCTTTTGTGTGGATGATCATTCTTAGCATTATTAACAAGTACAATCTATTATAAATTAGAAGGCCTCATAATGCTTTCTCTTGGTGTATGTATTATATGCTATGCTAGCAGTGAGTTCCATGCCTATCCCTTTCCGTAACTTGGGGTTCATGGAATAAGCTCCTTAGTTTGTTTGGCGAGTGTTGCGTGTGCCGTAGTTGCTAGTTCTTTGGAGGCTTCTTTTGCTGATCGCTTTTAGAGGTTTTAGGATCTAGGAAACAAGGTGATTAAGGTGCTATGCAATTTTTGTTGTTTTATGGGTGGTTTGGCTTCAGAGAAATGTTCACATTTTATATGGTCACTCAATGCCTAATGATTTGATTTGATTTGATTTGGAACAGCGTCATTTTTTTATTTTTTATTTTTGCAGCCCCATGTGTATTCTCTTTTGGTTTAGGTTGTTTTAGTTCTTCTGATATTTGGCCTGATTGATGGGCTGTGTTATTTTCATTTTTTTAATGGTTTATAAAAAAAAAACCTTTAATTATTACTTTTTCATATTTTTGGTATTGTTTAGGAGGATTTCTTGCCCTCATATTTTCTTCCTTCTCTCAAATTTTTTATATAAAAAAACTGGAACTGAAGTTGTCACTAGTCTAAAATTGAGAATTGGGATTGTGACTACATTCCCTTACTTTTGTTGTGGAGTGCTGAAACGAATTCTGCATTTGCTTCTAATACTTTTAGGCACGTCTCTATGTAGTGCAATTCTGAACGCTTCCTTTCGTTTATTTCAGTTCAAAATTGCCCTCTGCCAACTGTTAGTGACTGCAGACAAGGAGAGGAACATTGCTCATGCTCGCAAGGCGATTGAGGAAGCCGCAGAGAAGGGTGCTCAGCTTGTTCTTCTTCCTGTAAGTTAAATTATTTAGTTATATGCCAGACATGCAAAATTTGAAATAACAATTTACTCTAATAACATAATTTTATTTTGAATGTTATATATATTTTTTTCTCAGAAAATAGGTAAAGGATACTGATTTAGTGTTGGGATTGCCCCTCTTTTATGTCAGGAAATATGGAACAGTCCATATTCAAATGATAGTTTTCCAGTTTATGCTGAGGATATTGATGCTGGTGGTGATGCATCTCCTTCAACCACAATGTTGTCTGAAGTTTCTCAGAGTTTGCAAATCACAATAGTTGGTGGGTCTATACCAGAACGTTGTGGGGATCATTTGTATAATACCTGCTGTGTCTTTGGTACTGATGGAAAGCTGAAGGCTAAACACAGGAAGGTATGTGGCAAAGCTATTCTAACATTCAGTAACACCTAATCAAACAGTTAAGACAGTCAGTTTGCTATTCAAGATGAAAATTGATTTATTTTTAAATGCCTTTGAAATGCAACATAAAAATTTTCTTTGTGATTACACCTTAGACATAAAATTTTGATTGCTTGCAGATACATCTTTTTGACATTGATATTCCTGGGAAAATCACCTTTATGGAATCAAAGACTCTTACAGCAGGGGAGAGTCCAACTATTGTGGACACAGGTTTGGTGTGTCTGCTGAGGAAATCTTTTATCATACATATTGTAACTGCCTCTTATATCTTCTAAAAACACTAAATGGATGCTTGGAATGAGACCTTCAGTCACTGCTTAATTGGTTTTGTTTTCTCTTGTAAAAATTAATGATTAATTTTTTTTTTTGTTTCTCAGGTGAATAATATTCAAGTGAGAATGTCCTACCAAAATGAAAATGATATTTAAGTTGAGAATGTAGATGAATCTTTTTTTTTTTTTTTTTTGCCCCAATTAGCTTTGGTACATACCTCTAATGCACGGAACTCCAAACTAGTTAGGTGGAGTTTGAAAGTCCTTGGTAATTGAATTTGTCTGTATAGGCTTTCACTACATCTGGACAGAATTTGGTCGTCTGGTAGGTAGACAGACAAAAAATTTACCACTATAATATGGAAACAAGGTACCTTACTGGAATGCACAATGGATTTATGTTAAATGTTGAGAAAAAAATTGCTAGACTAAAAACATGACGCTTCAGTTGTATTTATCTAAATTCCCATGTAGAACACTATTGGCTTGTTCAGTTTCATGAGATGTCTGAACATCCCATTTCTCTGTCTTTGCAATTCAGTTTGGCCCTATTGCGGGATTCAGTATTTGTTGCTTTGAAAATTATTTTTCTATGGACAGAACAAATGGTTCTTGTTTTGTGCATGTTTTCTTTCTTTTGCTAGATGACTAAATAATCAAAATGAGTAAATATAAGAGCACAGAGGATCTGACAGCCATCAAAATTTTCACTTGTTTATTTGTTACGATGTTGTTTCTTTGTATTGATTTCTCCTTTTGCAATTCTGGACTGAAATGGAAATGCAAACTTTACCTTTTAATTTCCAAGTATTTATTGTGAAATTTTAATTTGTTCATTTCTTTGTCTGTTGAACCATTTTTATATGCATTGGAAAATAACTGGTGTTTTTTATGTGCAGATGTAGGCCGTATTGGTATAGGTATATGTTATGACATTCGGTTCCAGGAATTAGCAATGATATATGCCGCAAGAGGTATGTTTCTTTTAGAATGAATTGTGAAAATTTTCACTTGTGACTTTGTCTGGCCCTAATATTCTGCTGCTTTCATGATGATATTGTTGCTCAACTTTAGTCCAGAATCCAGATGCTGATGTATCCATTAGTTTTGCCAATGGTCAGTTTATATGTATATGTATACACACACACACACACACACACACACATATATATATATTGCTTTGCTTATACTAGCACTTAATATGTGGTGATATTATTTGCTTTGCCTTTTGCATTGTGTATTAATCATGGTCTTTCGTTTCTTATTTATAGCCATTTTTTTTAATAAGCCGAAAAAATCCTTTGTCATAATGTTTATATTTTCCTCAAACTGATTGCTATAATGATGTTATTCTGTTAGTACTGGTTATCCTCTGTCTTGTGTTGTGGCCGTGACTATGATCCTTTGGATTGGATGTAGGTCGATTACTTGTTGTCCAAAACAGTTGTGTTTTAGTGAATGACTGTTGTTCTAGTATGAAGTTTCTACCAGTAGGAATTTATCGATCTAACATTAAGAATTTGTCAATTTGGATATCAGGTGCTCATTTACTATGCTATCCTGGTGCCTTCAACATGACAACTGGTCCATTGCATTGGGAACTACTGCAGCGAGCAAGGTAATATGTTGCTTTCTGTAGACTTGGAGAGGACTTGCTTTCTAGTCCTGCAATTTGGATCATTGGACCAAGAGGAATTTAAAATTATTTGCACTACCCGGACCACTGACAACCCTTATATTCATTTTCTTTAAATCCTTTCTGATGTTTGCGTTGCATGAAAACCATATGTTGATTCTGTTAACAGAGCAAAACTGAGTGCAGAGAGAAAAGTGTGGTCACTAGTTTAACCTATCATTGTTGGTATCATAATTCTGTCCTAAATTTTGCATTAACTGATTTATCAAGGAGATGTGTAATGCTGAATATCTCCAACTATGCTCTATGTAAAGGGTACATCCTTTTCTTGATGGTGTTGATTAGATAACTTATGAATGTGATATGACATCTGATTACTCTGAATAATAGAACTCCACTTTTGTTTTTCTCCATTGATTGTTGGGGAGTAGGATAAAAATTGAAGTTGGTGCATTAACTGATTTATCAAGGAGATGTTTAATGCTGAATATCTCCAACTATGCTCTATGCATAGGGTACATCCTTTTCTTGATGGTGTTGATTAGATTCCTTATGAATGCGATATGACATCTGATTACTCTGAATAATAGAACCCCACTTTTGTTTTTCTCCTTTGATTGTTGGGGAGGAGGATAAAAATTGAAGTTGGTTCATCATGTCTGTTGTGCCCCAGGCTAATCCCACTAGGTCAAGAAGTTTTGGGCTGGTCAACTAGCCCGAGATGCTTAAGTTGCTTGATATTAAGCTTTGCCCAAATTTACAAGCTGAACAAATCCTCCCTGGAAAATACATGACATTCTCGTCATGTCATGTCATTGATGAAGACTCACCTAAGTGGGATACAGATTCACTCTGCTGTACAATCATCTCCCCACAGGGCAAAACACCCCCACATCACTTGTTTGCCTCTCAAGTGGGTAACGTTGAGCCGAGTACCACCATGTTGCTCTAATATCCTTTGTAATGTTCTAGGCCAAGCCCATTTGCCCAAGAACTTTTGGGTTGATCAACTAGTCCAAAATGCTCAAGTAAAGTTGCTTGGCTGTAGGCTTGTGCACAAAATTTCCCCCAACTGACTGGACATGAGAATTAGATCACAATGTTTGAGCTTTATTTATGCTGTAATGACTTTGACAGTAAGATACTTAAGTATTTGGTGCTGCATAGCTTCATCAGCTGTGTTCTATACTAGCCACAAGCTGCATTTGCTTCATATTGACATATGATAATATGAGTTATTTGGTTAGATTGTATTTTGAAATGAGATTGTTATTAACCACATAATTTAATTAAAACTCCTTTTGCTGATTGTTGGAGAAAAAGCATTAATTGAACTCTCTCTTGTGTGCACTTACGTATATGTAATGCTCAAATGAGTGTTGAATGGATAACTATTGCTGCCTCTAGGAACAAATTTTGTCTCACATACAATGCCCCATTACTCATTGATTTTGAATGATTAAAGGGTATTGATGTTGAAGTGGGAGTCTTGACTTAATTTGCTTTAGCAAAATTGCTGGATGGTACCTATATGAAATTTGTATAAGATTTTTTTTTTTAAATCTTATTTGCAATATATGCATGCAACTATAATATGACATAATATGCATCATGCAATATATGTGTGCAACTATAATATAACATAATATGCATCATATGATGCATCCCTAACGGTTGATCTTTGTGGGTTTGATATGGATTATAGACAAATTTATAGTAAGCAAGCTACTCCATAAAGGGTTTTCTAAAATTTTTGGCCAAGATATGCAAAGGCCTTGTTGTTGTTGTAAGCTTATATCGTGCATTTTATGATTTATGCTTTTTTTGCTTACTGGTTAAATTATGCTTATCTTTATTTAAGGTTTGTTGTGTTTGGTTGCTAGAATTTTTTTTTCTTTCCTTGATTTGTGAACTTTACTTTGTTAAATTATTTGACACGGGGCTATGATCACTTGTGTTGATATGTTTGTTTGTTTCTCAATCTGCAGGGCAGCTGATGGTCAGGTATTGCAGGAAAAAACTCTACATTTTGTACCATGTTTGGGTTGCAAGCACAAGAGCTTTTTTTGTAATGTTGCTACACTGATATTTTAAGAAGTGCAGATTACACGTGTTGTCCTGGGACGTCAATTTGAATGGCCATTTATTCAAACTGCTTTTGATTGTCAAAATGAGCAAGTCATCTAATTTCTGTGTTGTGAATGATAAGTACCATATAGCTCAATTAAATTGGTGGAAGAGAGAGAGAGAGGAGGGGGGGATGGGGGACAATATTTCTCAGCACTTATTGTGCTGCTAAAGTCAATAAATCTTCTGAACTTAATATATAGTCTTCTGGGAAATGATTATGTTTTGGCTTTCAAAATGACCATTTTTATCTGTTATAGTGTAATCAATGTGTTATCAATAAAAGTACTTTCTCTTTCTCTCTAAACTCCTTCTAATGAAAGTTCCACATTGTTTGTTGGGGAAAATTGACAGTTGTACGTGGCAACATGTTCACCTGCACGAGATTCTGGCGCTGGTTATGTTGCTTGGGGACATTCTACCCTCGTTGGGCCTGTGAGTCTAACCAATGTCTTTGATGCTCCTTTTGTGTGTGTTGGATGTGTCTTTTTATTTTTCCAGTCACGGTCTAGATGATTTTAATTGCTGGTGTAGTTATTGTTTGCATTAATAAAAAAAAAAATAACATTCCAAAAGACAATTCTTTTTGGTTTAAAATTTTAGTTGTTTCTCCTTATTTCCGTATTGTGGAAGCTTCAGCTGCTTATCTTATATGGCTCAAGTGTGGAAGAACCGAAGAACTAACTAAATTGAGCATGGCAGTTTGGGGAAATACTTGCAACAACAGAGCATGACGAGACCATAGTCATAGCAGAGATTGATTATTCACTAATTGAGCTCCGAAGGTGACATGCTTACCACTTTATTAGAGAATTGATTTTGAGTGCTTTCAATTTGTCCTCAAAAGTTTTATTTGTTTCATGGAAGTGTCATTAAACTTGAAAGTCCATCTCTGTTCTTAACAATGTCGAACTGTTGTATCTGGTGCCGTGTGATTTTTACTTTTTATGCCTTTTCCCTCGCTTGTCATTCAAAACTTCTCATATTTCATGCGCGTTACCCTTTTTTAAGAAAAGGGGGCAGCATACTTGGTTGCACGGTTCTTTTGGTGCCCTGTAATAAGCAAATGCCTCCCGTAGGCTTTCAATTTGTAGCCACCCTCACATTGTGTTTGTTTCTTGGCTGGATTTGGTTAAAAAAAAAAATAAAGAAGACTTAATATTTGTATTTCTGTTTTTCTTAACACACCCTTTCTTAACTTGAATGTGCAGATCTAATCTCCCATTTCAGAAGCAAAGGCGAGGGGATTTGTACCAGTTGGTAGATGTTCAGAGGCTGGATTCTTAATTATTCGAGCGAGGATGATTTAGGAATTTGCCATAGAGTTTTGAAGGGTAAGTTGGAGGAGATCGATATTGCCAAAAACCTCAAATTCTTACTGCAAATGCTAGTCTGAAATCTTCACCCAATAAACAATGCTTGTTGGGGCGCTTGGATAATGTGATTAGAACAGTTGATACCATAAAGAAGTGTGCTTTGTTGGCATTGTCAGGTAACTGCTGCCCTAATTTAGCCTCCTAGACGAAGAACAATTTGGTTTCCTGCATGTGTGTGTTTGAGGAACATGTTTTGGTTTGGAATCCTCTTAATCAAAATATCTATTTAGTGCAAGGTGATGTTGAGCAGCGGTTTAGTAGGGCATGGACGGGGCATCACTCTAAAATTCACATAAAAATTAAATAAATAAAAAAAAATTATCTATTGAGGCACTTTGGAGCTTTCTTGCATTGTTAGCTATTTTTAGGATCCATTTGAAACTCAAGAAAATATCAAGAAATTTTCACGTTTAAAATAAATTTTTTATTTTTATTAATATTTAATAGAGAAAAAAAATATGAAAGAAAATATGTTTTTTTCTTATTTCTCTTTCCATTCATTTTCTCAAGTAAAATCTTTGATCCAAACATAGGCTCTGATTGGAATCTCGAAAATTTTAGAGAGGAAAGGAAAGGAAAATGTGCAGGAATTTACTTTTCATGTTTGGTTATGGACGAAAGTAAAAAAGTAAAAAATAAAAAATATATTAAATTAAGAAATGAAAATATAATTTTGCACACTATTGACATTGCTTTTTTTTTTAAAACAAAAAAAAAAAAATAATAATTATATTAAAATAAATTGCAAATTTTTAATAATATTTGATATAGAGGGAAAAAATAATGAAAAATTATTTTCCTTTCCTTTTCTTAACTAAACGCCTTGATTTAAAATTTTTAGGGTGGAATTGAATCAAGAAAAGGAAAGGGAAAATAAGAAGAAAATTTATTTTTCATTATATATATTTTTTATATGAAATACTACTAAATATAAAAATTTATTTTAATATGATTAAAATTTAGAAAAAATCAAATATTAATGATTTATAAAATTAATATTTCGGATTTGATATATTTTTTATTTATTTTTTATTTTTTTCAGTAATCAAACATGAAAATGTAGATTCTTTGTTATTTTCATTTCCTTTTTCTAATATATTTTAAATTCTAAGTGGGGCCTTAGTCAACAAGAATTTTCTTTGGGATTATGTTTACGTTGATGATTTCTTAATTTTCTATATAGATTTAAATAAAATTTAATATAATAGTAATAACAACAATTCAAGCCCAAAATCCTATTAGGTGAGGTGGATTATATCAATCTTTTCTTTGGGATTATGTTTATGTTGATGCTTTCCGAAATTTTCTATATAAATTTGAAAAAAAAATTAATATAACAATAATAATATCAAATCAAGCCCTTAATCTTATTAGGTGAGGGTGATTATATCGATCATGATAATTTCATTTAACAAATTCAAGATTATTAAATCCTTATTATCTAATTTCAAATTAGTTTACGAGTTTACTTTTATTGCCCTTGGCAATAACTATCTCACTTATCTTCACTGGTGTATTATTAGCCTTACGATACAAATGTCCAAACTATTTGAGTTGTTTATTATCTTCTATGGGTTTATGCTCGATTTACTACAAATATGTTCAATTTTGAGTTTATCTTTAAATGTTATACCACTCATTCACCTTAGCATCCCCATCTCGATAATTTGTATATTATGTATAAATAATTTAATACAACTTAATAAGTATTTTTTTTTAATTCATCCAAATTCAAATTTAAAGTCTGAATTACAAGCCTTTAAACAAGAGTTAAGATTGTATTTGGGGCATAAATATTTAATTTTTAATTTTTTTTATAAATTTAAAGATAATTTGGTATGATTTTGCATCGCATTATATTAAAATTTATACAAATTTAAATTTAAGGTACAAAGTTGGGGTAATGTTATGTTTGGAATAGATCTGGACAAGATTTCATATAAATTTGCATTGTATTTTTATTCAAACTCACATATTTAAAGTTTAGGTTAGAATTTCAATTTTTTTAATATGGGATAACAATGTTAAGCTTGAAATTCGAATTTGACTCCACTTGAAATTATCGACTTGGAAATTTGACCCGTACTCGATGGATCATAAAATTCTTGAACTTAAACTCAATTAGAAATTCTTAAAATTCAAGTTCATCTCGATTATGTGCGATTTGATTATAAAATAATATAAAATATGTTAAATAATATAATGTATGTATAATACTAACTATATGAAAATATATATGTATTATATGATTATAAAATACAGAACTAATAAAAAAATAAATTTAAAAAAAAAGTTTGATTACCCTTGATTACACTCACATTGTATCACAAAACTTGAAGTTGATTTATTTTTTTATTATGTTGTAAAATTTAATTAATTTATTTATTTTGATTATACATGTAGGTCAAGCTTGTCTCGAACTCAATTCTCAACTGTAATTGAATTGAGTCAAATTCAAGTAGAATTAAGTTGAGCTTCATGAGTGAACTTTCGCTCACACCTTAGATGCCAAGGATTATTATTATTATTTTTTTTGAAACAATGATGTTCTACACTCTTAAACGCTCGACTAATCTATTGAAATAAAGGTTTTTTAATTTTTTTTTTACTTCAAAAGTTTGGTCTCTTTTTATAGTAGGAAAAAAATGAAAATATGTCTACAATTTCACTCACTTTGAAAAAATAAAAATAAAAATTGCTTATTAATGTGGATTATTATAACTAATTTTTTTTTTTCACTTACCTAAAAGAGAGGGAAAGATAAGTCTACTTTTTATTTTCCTTCCTTGTATAATTTATTTTATCTCATATTAATTTGTTAATTTATTTTATCTCATATTGATTTGTTAAGTACATAAGAATCAAATGAAATAAAATAGAATTAATTGTTATATATTTTTATTTCATTGCACACCTCCATTTTAACGAATTAAATATTAGGTTTTTTTTTTTTTTTGATTACATAGGAACTCCAGCCACCAACGAGCCTTTCGGACCACCTAATGCGACACCAAACCAACATATTAGCGTCCTCCGCCCCCAAGTCTCACTGATCAGGGTAAAGTTCGGATGCGAACACGGTTTCTGTGCATCAGTTAGACGTTCAGCCAACCCGACTCTCGGGACACATCTCCATTACCATCCACGGTCCCCGCTGGCTCACAGAGAACTCTCACCATCCACGATCTCAGCTGACTCACAAAGCGAATTCTCCCCATCCATGGTCCCCGCTGGCTCATAGAGTAAACTCTCATCATCCGCAGGTACTGCTGACTCCGTGAGTATATCTACTTGGAATTGAACCCCCGATACTCCTTCTTACTTGCTTATATCTTTCCACCGCATCATGTTGTGAGGGAAAATTGAATGTAAGCAAGTTTTCAGTTTCATTTTTAGACCAATTAACTTGGAAAAATTACATATTTTACGAGATGATTGAAAAATACTTTTTAGAATGTAAAATGCCTTAATTTTCCTCCCCTTTCATTCATTATTATTTTAATTTTGATATGAAAAAAAAAATTAGTAACATATATTAACATCGACAATTCTCTAACTTAGCTCTTACTTGAAACGTTTTAAAAAATAAGCACTTTTTTTGAAAAAAATGTTTTTTGTAAATACTTGTTCAATAAATAGTATTTGATTTACATTAAATAAGTACTTAGTTGAAAAATTATTTTTTTATAATTACTTTTTTTAAAAGAAAACAAGTATTTTCTGGAAAAAAAAATATTTATCACAAAAAGTACTTATAGTAAGTAATTCTAAAGTATTGTTTAATAAGTCTTTTTTTTAATAAGTAATTTTTCCCAAAAAAAAAGCCTTTTTTATAAGTGGATGTAATAATTCACGTGCCATTAATAATAACAAGGACAAAAAATAAAAAAAGAAAAGACATTGAACAACTTCCAGGTTTGGTCAAAAAATATGAACATTTATTAAGATTTAAAAAATTTTATACATCTCTTATGGTTTGAATATTTTTTTTTAAAAAAAGTATTAATTTTTCTTAAAATTTTAAAAATCCTACTAACCTCCTTTGGGTGCTAAAGAGACTTGATGTTTAGGGGTGGTTAAACAGGTTAACAATTTGTGCAGGTTGTAAATGCATAGAGATTAAACAGATTTGGATTTGAATTGACCCGTTTACTAATGGATGACTAACATATAAATCTAAATCCAGACGTTTAATAAACAGATACCCCATTAAGAACCTGTTTAAAAATATAATTTATTTATTTATAATTAAAAGTGACCTAACTTTTTTTTTTTTTTAAAAAAAAAACAGCACTCTTTTTTAAATTTATTAATATCTTAACAATAAATATAAAATGTAAAAAATAGTACATCTCTTTAATTAATATATTTTTTTAAATATACTATATATATATATATGTATATATAGATATATCAAATTAAACGGGTCACCCAACGAATACCCAACCGAAACCTACCAACTCCATTTGTTAAATGGGTTGAGTTTAGGTTGACTCATTTATAAATGGATCATCTTGTATTAAATCCGAATCCGCTTTAAACAGACAGATCACGAATCACCCATCCATTTTGTAACCCCTATTAATGTCGGAGGAGAAGAAATTCGCCAAGGATTGCTTGCTTTTGCCCGAGCAATGCAAAGGGATACAATTTGTGAATGATGTTTTAAAATGTAAATGGTGTGTGTGTGTGTGTGAGAGAGAGAGAGAGAGAGAGAGAGAGAGCAATGCAAACTGAGAAAACTTGTGAGTGACGTTTATAAATGTCAAATTAAACTTATTACCCTTCTGCATGATAACAATAGCGACTTATTAATGGTTCTATGTATACTTATTTCTCCCCAAAAGTATATCCAGAATACTACTTAACTAAGAGAACTTCTTTTGCCTAAAAAAGAAAAAAGAAAGTAGTTTTCAAAAATACTTTTTATTGACACAGTTACTTATACTTTTTATAATAAATAATTAGTTTCAAATAAAAGATTAGTAGGTTTGGATGCATAATCTCACATGCTATCAATAATGATATAAATTAGCCCGTATGGCGCGGTGAAAAGGTATCAGCAAGTAAGAAGGAGCATCGGGGTTCAATTTCAGGTAGATACACTCCTGAAACTAGCGGTACCTGTGGATGGTGAAAGTTTACTCTGTGAACCAGCAGGGACCGTGGATGGTGATAGTTCTCTGTGAGCCAGCAAGGGTCGTGAATAGTAATGGAGATATGTCCCGGGGGTCGGGTTGGTCGAACGTCCAACTGATGCACAGAAGTCATGTCCGCATTCCAGACTTTACCTTAATCAGCAAGACTTGGGGGCGGAAGACGTTGATCCGTGAGTTTGGTGCCGCACTAGGGGGTCCCCGAAGGGCTCGATGGTGGCTAGAGTTCCTCTGTAATCAAATAATAATAATAGTAATAATAATAATAATAATAATAATAACAACAACAACAACAACATAAATAAAAGGCATTGAACTCCTTTTTAGGTCTAATAAAAAAGATATGGACTATTTTTTAAGTTTTAAAATTTTCAGATGTACCCCTTCTAGTTTAATAAAAAGAGATTATCATTTCTTAAAATTTCAAAAATATTATCAACCTCCCTTAGCATTTTATTTTTAAAATACTTACACCTCTCCCCTGATATATTTTATTTTCTCAAAATATCAAGATAGAATTTCTTATTAATTTTGAATTCCTAATAAAGATTCTTGTATTTTTGTCAAATCTTAAATAAAGACCATACAAATTTTAAAAACCCCAGAAAAAATCTATTTTTTTTTTTTTTTGATAATTCGGGAACTTTATCCACCATCGCACCACTTTAAACACTATGTTCCAAAATGCATATTTTATTTTAGCCATATAAATATATATTTTATTTAAAATTTAATGTTATTATATTATTTTATTTCTTGTATGAAACATATTTTTTAGATCCAAATCTTCATCTATTTAATGTAAAATTTTAAAATATAGATTTATCTAACGTTATTTAGACATATTAAATGTATGGGCATGGGTTGAGATTGGTAGGGTCATTAGTAGCCCATTTACCTATTTATGACCTATTTATATAAAATAGATTGACCAATTTATAATTTTATCATATTCAAATCAATTCGTATTATGTACATGTATTCATATCAATTGGTTTGGATAATCAAACAAACCAATTATATATATATATATATATATATATATGAATTAAGATGTCCATAATTACAAAATATGTATGGTATTGATTACGTAATTATGTAATTAATTTCAACGGATAGTTATGGTCAGTGATATAATTACATACCACATATTTAAATTAAAGCAAGTGCGTAATTACGTATTTGCATATGTATTAATTGGTATGATTCGGCTTCGACAAACGATAAAATAATTTTTATTATTTATATTTTTATATATTATATAGATTTAATAAAAAGTTAACGTTTTTGTTCTAATCACAATGCCTCTTTCAATTAATAGCATTGGCGAAAAATTCTTCTTTTCATTCTTTTCTTCTTCTTCTACTTCATTGTTTTTTTCTTTTTTCCCTGCTTGATTAGCGGCTTTTGTGAGGCAGTGAATGAGCAATGATGGCATTGCCTCGTGGGGCTTTCTAAGATATATGGTAGCTGAGCACCGCCTCCTCCTCCTCCTCCTCCTTCTTCTTTAATTTTTGAGTTCCATTGAAGTCCACTGGTATACCACAAATATTCAAAACTAGTTCATCTCCTGTCTATATTATTTTCTACTTCCTTAAAAATTGAATTTGAAACTTGGTCCAGCCAAAAAGAAATAAATTTTAGTCACTTCCAACTATTAGACGTTCTCTAGTTAAGAAACAAAAAATAATAATTCTCATTTTTATTTCTTTAATTTTGTTGTGAAATGTGCAACAATTATGATGGATAGTACAAAAAAAAAAAAAAAAAATGCAAATAAATCAACAAAAAATATACGAATTTAACGTGGTATGGCAATATTGTTAAAACTAAGAAACTCTGTATTATTCTTTTTGTGTGTGTAAAATTGTACAAGAACCATCATTTTATAGGTGAAGGAGGCATACTACAAGGGTAACTCAGTAAATACACAAATGTGCCTAAATGAGGGAGATATATAATTAGGGAGATATGCTAACATCCCCCCCTCAAACTCAAGATGGTATCGAAGATGTCAACTAGAGTTTGCAGACTAAAGCACGATGACGACTGAGTGGATGAGCTTTCATGAAGATATCAGCCAACTAATCAGTCGAAGGAACTGACAAGAGACGAAGTATCCCTTCCTGAAGATGATGATGCACAAAATAACAGTCGATCTCGATGTGTTTGGTGAGTTCATGAAAGACTTCGTTATGAGCGATTTAGACAGCACTATGATTGTCAAAATAAAGCAGAGTGCTCAAGGGCTGAGGAACACTCATATCTTGGAGAAGCCAACGAAGCCAAAGAAGCTCAAAAGTAGTATCAACAAGAGCCCGATACTCAGCCTCAGTGCTGGAACGAGCAACAATAGTCTGCTTTTTGCTCTGCCAAGAGATAAGAGAGTGACCAAGTAGAAAAAGAAAACCAGTGGTAGACCAACGATCAGTAGGGTCCCCTGCCCAATCAGCATCTGAATAAACTTACAACGTCAAGGATGAGTGAGAGGAAAAGAAAAACCCATGAAATAATGTTCCCTTCACATATCGTAAGATGTGAAGAACAACTGCAGAGTGAAAAAAACGAGGAGCCAACATAAACTGGCTAACAAGGTGCACTGCATAGGCAATGTCTGATCTAGTGACAGTGAAATAAATCAAGCTCCCAACAAGCTGTCGGTAACGAGTGGCATCGGGAAGGAGCTCCCCATCAGTAGGACAGAGTTTGATTTTGGGCTCCAATGGACTATTAGTTATCTTACAATCTGTGAGACCAGCACGTGTGAGAAGATCATAAGCATATTTGGCTTGGGTCAAAGAGTAGCCATCAAAGGTAAGACACACTTCTAAGCCGAGGAAGTAGCAAAGAGAACCGAGGTCTTTCTGTAAGGACCCAACCCTCTACGTGAGCCCGGAGTGCCACTAATCCATTCATTTACTTGATAATCCACATTCTAATATCACATACGTAGCGAAAAACATAAATATAACATCCACAAATATAATACCAGAATTTACTATTTCTATCTATAATCCAAAATAACTATTCATCGCATGTATTCTCATATATACACATATCTCCAAAAACATTTAGTATTCACAAATACTAGTATATTTCACAACCATCCATATCTCAGAAAACTTAAAACTTAAAACATAAAACATAACTTACATACAACCCAAAATATCAGCTAAATATATATCCTTTCTTTTCTATATCCCAAAAATACTAGAAACGCCTCGAGCTCTCTAAGCTTGATCTCGTGGAGGTCCTGAAAAAGATAAGTTCATATTCGGGTGAGACACATCTCAGTAAAGGAAGAAACAATATATTAAAACAGTGTGTGGTTAACATGAGGTTTGTAAATAACATAAGTATACATTTTCATCATTTGCAAATCATTAGCATAATTTCTGAAATCATTTCTTGTTTCTAATCAAACACATACAAGACATTTTACCCACAAGATTACCCATTACCCGCCCATACAAGTAATACCCCTCTGCTCTGATACTTTAGGTAACCCAAATGTCACAACTGAAGCATACCAAAGCACTCACCTTACTCAGTAAGCCCCTAGATAGTGATGTAATCTCGTACTCACATAATTCATATAAAGGTTTACCAACGAAGGCCCCGAGAATAAGGAAATCTATCCACCCATACAAATAGTTTCCCTCTGCCCTAGCACGTTATGCAGCCTTGTGCCACATCCGATACTTACCAGGGCACTAGCCTTTCTCAGCAAGCCCTCGGGCGAAAAGTTTGTCCCTCCCAAACATAACACGTTCTACTAGCATACATACAAATAATACCATAATACATTATTCTACTTGTCATTATCCTATAATTCTTAACTGTTCATGTTCTTAACTTAACCATTTCATAGCATTTCACTTTATATGGCTCATTCTATTTTACATTGTTCGCATTTCATATTTCCTTGTCATTCTCATTGTCTTTTAATTACAACAGCTCCCTTTTGGCTGTTATTTCTACATCTCCCTTTTGGCTATCATGAGCATAATCCACAACACCCTTTTGGCTTTCATAAATGTGATCCACAACTCCCTTTTGGCTATCATAAATGTGATCCATAGCTCCCTTTTGGCAGTTGTAAACATGGTTTACATTAACAAACACATGCAACATATTCCATATAACATTTCATTTTAGTGCATTTCCTACATAACATGCGTCTCATACATATAACATAGTCCCATACAAGGTTTAATTTACTCATACCACACTATTTAGTAGTAAAATTCATATATATGTATTCCCCATAAAATAAGTCAACCTGCATTTAACATTCATATACTCAAAATATACCTTTCTTATCTTACATAATTATCCTGAAAATATCTTTCACTTTCATCGGTTCATTTTTGCATATATGTATCTAATAAACACCCCTAAGCTTAGAAAACATAATTTAAATGGTCGGCATTTTAAACCCATACCGAAACATATACATGTATATATAACACAATTCATTTTCCATTAAATTCATAAAAAATCTGGTTTAACATATATTTTTCCCCTTAGTTGGTTTCTTGAACTACGCCAACAGGGACCCCGAAAAGTTACTTACGACGCTCACCCAAGTCCTGGATAAAAAATCTTAGTTCCATTAAATCAACCCTAAATAAAATACTATTTTAATATTTCCTAGGCTCATAAATTCCAAATAAATAATTATACCCTCAAATGTAACCAATTTACTTAATTCCCCAAATCCCACTCTTGCTTTGGAGTGGGGTTTAGGAAACCCAAATTGAAAATTTACTCCTGCCAAAATGACGACGATCGCGACTAGGACCTCTTGGTGGTGTCCGATCGTCGATTTAACTGCAGACTTAAGGAAAAATTGAGAAAATAGGGAAAAGTTATCTTTTCCCAGGAGTGGTGCCTAAACCACTCCCACGACAAATCCGCTCTAGTAGAACTGTCGGTGGCGGAGTTAGGACTCAACGGTACCTTCCGTTTCCTGATTGGCCAAATTTCCATCGAGAAATGATGGGAGGGAGAGACGGAGAATGGAGGAGAAAGGGGGCACAATTCTCTCTGTTAAAAAAAAAAAAATTCTTCCTTCTTCTTCCTGAAGAAGTTTACTTAACTATATATATATTCTTATATTATAATATAATATATTATATCATATAATTTAAAAAAAAATAATTATTTAATTAATTTAAATTTTTTATATTTTATTTATTTATTTTAGATCACTACACTTTCATCTCAAACTGCTGACATAAAAATTGTTTAAGCTCATGAATACCAGAAGCATCATCACTAGTAATGATCATATCATCAACATAAAGTAGTAGAATAGTGATGCCAATAGCACTAGGACGGGTAAAAAGGGTTGAATCATAGCGGCTAGAAGCAAACCCAAGTAGTGCAACAGCGGAGTTGAACTTGGCAAACCAAGCACGGGGAGCTTGCTTGAGCCCATATAAAGCACGACGGAGACGACAGACCTTACCAGGAGAATGAGGATACCCTGGAGGGGGTTGCATATATACCTTTTCAGCTAAATCACCATGTAAGAATGCATTCTTGACATCTATCTGAAATAAAGGTCATCGTCGGGCAAAGGCAATGGCAAAAAGGGAGCGAACAAAGGTAATACGAGCAATAGGGGAAAATGTCTCTTCATAATCAATGTCATATTCCTGAGTAAAGTCCTTTGCCACTGAACGAGCTTTATGTCTTACTTCAGAACCGTCGGGTTCGTTTTCTGTTTATACACACATTTGTTCCTAACTACAGTCTTTCCAGGAGGCAGGTCAACCAGGTACTAAGTATGAGTTTTGTGAAGTGCGTCAAGTTCTTCAGACATAGCTTGTCTCCAAATAGGAGCAGAACAAGCTTCACGATAATTGCAAGGCTCGGGAAGAGAGTCAAGAGTAGAAAAACAGTGATAATCACTAACATAGGTAGGAGGTGCCCTTACCCGACTAAAACGACAAACATCCAAATTAGAGGACTCAGGTGGAGTGGATGCGATGGCATGATCATCAGACGGTCTAGGTTCGGGAGAGGCAGATGTGGAGTGATCACCTGATGAGCTGTCATGACTTGCATTAGAGGAAAAGTTGGGAGAGGGATCTATGGCACGGTCAGTGAAAATGGGAGAGTATGAGGGATAATCAGAAGAAAATGGAAAGATACTAGTGAACATTTTGTGTTCCTAAAACTAAACATGCCGAGAGACTCAAAGATGCTTAGCTATGGGGTCGTAGCACCGATAACCCTTGTGTTCAATGTCATAACCCAGAAAGTAACAAAGACGAGAGTGAGGTTCAAGTTTTGTATGTTCATGAGATGGGAGTAAAACAAAGCAAGCATAACCAAATACTTTGAGAAGAGAATAATCAGGTACCTTACCATAGAGAGCCTCATATGGAGATTTATTGGAAAAAGTAGGGGTTGGAACCCAATTAATATTGTAAATAGTTGTAAGAGCAGCTTCACCCCAAAAGGATTTTGGGAGGGAAGTAGAGAAGAGTTGAGAGTGAACAGTGTCAAGAATGTGACGATGCTTACGTTTTGCACGACCATTCTGTTGGGAGGTGGATGGACAGGATCGATGGGATAAGGTGTTGGCCTCTTGAAGTTCTTCAATGAAAGGGGTAGAAGTATATTCCAAGGCATTATCGGACCGAAAGACTTTAATGGTGCGATCAAACTGAGTTTTAATCATCTGCTTAAAGTCACGAAAAACATTAAGTAACCCAGTGCAATCATGCAAAAGATAAATCCATGTATACCAAGAATAATCATTGATCAAAATGACAAAGTAACGAGACTCGCCCTTAGTAAGAACAAGAGCAGGTCCCCAAATACTAGAATGAACCAAATCAAAAGGTGCAGAAGATAAAAGAATTACTTTCATTAAAAGGTAAAGCTTTCTATTTCCTAAGTTGACAAGGCATACAATCAAAAGGTTCAAACTTAACATTTCCTAAGTAACCACTAAAAGCTAAAGACTGAACATGAGACAAAGAGGTATGATCGATATGAGAATGTCAAACACTGGAAGACACTGCAGCAAAAAGAGACAGAGGAGAACACGAACGAGGAAAATGTAGAGATGTAAGCTCGAAAAGTCGACTAACTTTACACCCGGTCCCAACAAGCTGGCCCGTCTTCGGATCCTGCACATCACAACCTTTGTAAGAAAAGGTTAAGATCAAGCCACTTTCAACAAGTTGGCCAATAGAAAGGAGATTGAGAGACAAGTTAGGCACAACATATGTGTTAGGTATAGAAAAAGTAGGAGTGTAGAAACATAACCAAGATGACTAAAAGACATATGTGAACCATCAGCAGTATAAATTAAGTAAACATGATTTAAATACTGCTTTTGTGTCACTAAAGAGGAATCAAAGGTAATATGATTGCAATAGGAAGAACCAATAAACCAAGGTGTAGAGGTACCTGTGGAGACTGATAAGGTAGTAGAAGTGCGGGATAGAACCTAGGTGATAATTGCATCAAGGTCAGTTGTAGAATATTATATTAATCAAAATCAAAAAGCTTTCTTTCAAATATTTAATCACAACCCGACCTTTTTAATATGTAAATATATATACGATATGTAATTCAATGATCAAAATACTGAGTATAAGGTTTTCCAAACAAAATATCCCTCAATAAAATAAATATTTATGAATACCAAGGATATATATTCAAGTGTTTTAATATATCTAAAATATGAATCCTTTAATTGAATACACACTTGAATCAAACTATTCAATCAATGACAAAACCTTAATCAAGTAGTGAGATTATCCAAATAACTATGTGAAAATATACTCACTATCAATCACCCAACTTATTTCAACAATAGATTTGGAATGAGAAGTTCTTTGAAAAATAGATATACTCTTGAATCAAACACTATTCAACCAATAGCTAAAACCTTTCTCGAGTAATGATTTTGTTAAAAAATTATTTATTTGTATATGCACACTCAAGATCAATCTCTCTAATGATTCTTAATAACAAGTGATGAGATGAGAAGCTCTTGAAAATAATAACTTGAATTACCAAACCTCAATACCAAGATGAAATAAAGATATATAATTGAGATCCCTTTTGGTTTTCTGAGTTGATTTGCCCAAGGAGATGAATGTAGGTTGGAGTGCAAGCAATCGTATAGCTTTACGCTTAGATTTCTCAATTCTCTTTCAAACAAAGTTCTCTTCTCTTCTCTTTTGTCTTAGCTTGTCTTGGCTTACGTACTAGGGTTTAGATATTCAGTATTTATTGTGTCTTACCCTTAGAATTGATCTCAACCATTGGATCAAGAAATAGCTTGCGAGTATTTTTCCCGCAAGGGGTGCAGGATTAGTCACGTGGACCGTAAAACGGACACATGGATACCCGGTGCGTAATCCAAAAAAAAGAAAAGAAATAGCTTGCGATTATTTTTAATAAAAATCATATTTTTAAGTTTTCCCGCAAGTTTAGGCAATCGAAGTTACTTTTAGGCTCCTAAAGTGGTGAGTTCAGGCGCCTAAAGTCCAAGTTCAGGCAACCAAAGTGCCTCAGCCTGATTCTGTGTTTCACTATTAAATCTTTAGGCTACCAAACTTAATCTTCAGGTTCCTAAAGAAATTCTTCAGGTGATTGAGGTTGAGTTCAGGCTACCGAAGTGCCCTTTTTCTGAATTTTTCTTTTCTAATTTAAAAATATGCTTTACTCTCTTTTTTGACTCTTTTATAAAAACATTTTCCAAGGTTTTAACAACATTTCTAAGTCCTTGAAAGTCCCCTAATGATGTTCATGAAATGCATGAATCTTAAAGTAATTCTAAGTTTTATGTTGAGCCTCAAATTAAATCATACGAAAATGTAAATACATGAGTTCTAAGTACCTATTCCCAAGATGTTCTTGAATTTTGCCGCTTGCATCGTGATTTTCGTACTCTTTGAGTTCCATGGATCTTACCAAGATATGTATGCTTTACTTTAAGGCTTCCATGACTCGTTATCCTTCTGTGCATGCTTAATATAGATCATGTTCACAAACTCAATGCACAGATCAAATACCAAGTGATTTGTCATTATCAAACCGGATTGGACTCGTAGAGTCAACAATCTCCCCCTTTTTGATGATGACAAATACACGAGCAAAAAATATATAATGGGTTACGCCTAACAAGACTCCCCTTCATTAATGCATCAAATATTCAATGAATGACAATATGCTCATGTTCATACACAAAGTGTTTAGCCTGAATCCAAATGAAATATGAAATATGCTCATAATGAATATGCTCATGATGTTTCAACCATGACATCAACAATAGTTTCTTCCCCTTTATATATCTCACCCTTTACATAACATCAATAACAAGTTTTTGCTCATTCTTTGCTTCTGATTTGTTTTTATTATTTTTGCTCCTGATTTTTCTCCCACTTTTGACATCAACAAAAAGGGTATAATAATAAGACATGAATGTACATACCTTTATGTTCTTCTCCCATTTGAAATCTTGAAGTTTTAATCTTGTTCAACCATTAAATTTTTAACAGACTTTACTTCTCCCCTTTTTACATCAACCATCCCCCTTGCTAATGCATAAGATTCAACGATTATGTGAGGATACCAAATATTGAATAATGTGATATCAAATGTGGGCTAATGTTAAATCAAATGAGAACAAATGTTAATTGATTTGATAGCAAATGTGAATTAATGTGAAACTAAAAGTTGATTGATTTGATACCAAGTGATTACATCTTAAGTGAAGTTGCTCCCCCTGAATTATGTTATCTAATATAATTCTAGGCAGCTATGTTTATTTTAGGTCAGAAAAGCTCTCCCCTATTTTATTTATTTAAGCTCATACACATTGTGGATTATGCAATGAAATATCTCTCCCACTTTAGTTCTCATCAAAGATTTACTCTAGTATATATCTCTCACCTTTTGGATCTTCAAACTAAATTGTGCTATAGATATTTGATTTAAGTACATTCTGAAAAGAATTATAACTAGAGAGACTAACCATACAGAGTCTAATTATCAATGCATTTTAAAACAAGATCATACGGTTAACTCAAGCAATTTTTGGCAAAGCAATATATTTTTCATTTTGCATATTCAATAGAATCATCATAATTGAGTACATGCTACAGAAAGTTCACTGCATATCTAAGAATAATGAGATAAGAA
Source organism: Malania oleifera (assembly GCF_029873635.1). NCBI lineage: Eukaryota > Viridiplantae > Streptophyta > Magnoliopsida > Santalales > Ximeniaceae > Malania > Malania oleifera. The sequence goes on along the minus strand of NC_080422.1, from coordinate 79,573,613 downwards.
ATCATTTCGAGATGCTTCCCCTATGAATTTTAATACTTGCGTAGATGAAATGAAATGCTTATACTTATCATAATCTTATGTCTTTTCCTTGTAATCATTCTTCATCAGTTTAGCTGAGTGTTCTAAGATTTTGAATGATTTATACTTGACTTTACCAACTTTAGCTTAGAGAACCAAAAAGTCATAAACCATTTCACTTCAGAGTCATAAGCCTATACTGCTTCTTTTCTTATGAATCTCAATGCACAAGTTTCCTAGTCATTTGCATTATCATATAGATTGAAACCTATATCATATAGCTTAGCCATTTGACACATTTAAACTCTTCTAATAGATTTGACTCGAAGTTTAAGAGCTTGTGAAGTGAGATTTTGCAAATACTCTTAACAGTTTAATTATCATTAAGTTCGGAAGAATATTCATTGTGTGTGGACTATTTGTGGGAGTGAATATATCTAACTACATAGACCAAAGAGCAAATTTGGGAGAATATTAACTTTTGAATATTACTCTTTAGGTATTTCGGATTTTCCAATTATTGAACAATACCTTATAAGTATGTCTTTAATTTTACGCAAGGGTACGAGCCTATAATAGATGAATATTTATCGAATCTGGGAATGGTATGATAAAGATATCTTGTGGAGGATACTGCTTAATCACATATCAAACTTAGGGATTTTTACGTTTTAAGCACAACTGAAATATTTATTAAAAATGTCTTGGTAAACGATTTGATTCCCTTAGAGAATGCCCCAGATTTGATTACAATAGGATGTTTTCTAATAAGCACTTGATAGATATGGAATTTATGATTATTAGTGCTTGCGGCTAGAATGATGACTGATTTAAATCCTTTGAGGCTCCAAGAGTGAGTCTAGGATTAGATGATTTTTAATATATGATTTATTCCTAAAGACTCAGTCTTATGCATTGGACATGATCTACTTAACTTAGGATTTTAATATTTAAGCATGGGTTGAGCAATAAGAATTATTTGTTCAACATCAATGCTTTAATCCATTTTTGGAAGTGGATTTATTTTTCAATGTTATGATTTTTGTTGCTCATTGCAAGGATATTAGGTTCTTGATAGTCTAACAATTAATCTCTCAACCTTCACCTTGAATACATCTAGATTTGCCTGCTATTTAATGTTTTAACATTTCACCCCAATCATTTTGATATAAAAGCATTAGGTAATTAGATTGGATATCTTGCTTAGAAAATCATATTGACTTAACTTTCTCGTAGGATTCTTAGTATAATAATAGTGCAGTAGATACACATACTAAGATTAACATTCTAAGCATATACCAATCCCAAGCCTATTAGTCATCACAACCCTCTTTTGGTTATGTGGCTGATTTCACTAAGATCTCAATCCTAAAGTCGAAAGAGGAGTTTTTGGGGTTTTTTTGGTACTCATTTTTCTTTGACTCGCCAAACCTATTTGAGTTTCACACATTTTATTTTAAATAGACAATCAAATTTAATGTGTCCTTTATTTTTACATAATACGCAGGTGATGTGTGCATACGGACCGGAGGAGGTACTAGCATAGAATTTTGACACTTTAACAAAGTACCCCATGTATAAGTTCTTTCTTCTCCTATTTTCAATTACATTATAACCTATACCTTCTTTGTCTAAGGTCATCTTTTGGGAACCTAAGAGCTTGTCAAAATTTTCTTTTGCCTTAGTAAATGTGTGAATGATCTTAGCTTGATCCTCTATCTTTCTTTCTAGGTCTTTAATTTTTGGATTCTTTAAGCCTTTGCAAACAACTTGTAATTTTACCAATTCGTCGGTCACTCTGTTTGCTTTACATTCAAGTTCAGAAATTCTAAGATCTTTTGCATTACCACTCAAAATCTTGGATGTTAACTCTTTTACCTCTTTTTCCATCATATCATTCTTGTTTTCTAATTTCATGATTTTCAAATTCTTTTCTTTTTCAGCACTAATTTTTGATTCCAAATCTTTCAGTGATGCCTCATTCTTGGTTACTAATCTTTTAATCTCTAATTCCTTTTCAATCTTTTCTTTTTCCCAAGAAGTATGTGACTCTCAAAACTCTTCTAACTGTTTTTCTAAGTCTTTATTTTCACTTTCCAACATAATTTTCTTTTTGGTCATCTTTGTTAACATTTTATAAGCCTTAACAAATTCCTTTTGTAATTCCTCATAAGATGGCATGCTATCATTATCAGATTCATCATAATATTCACTACCAGAACTATAAGAAGATGTATCATAATCATTGCATGAATCATTTTGAGAATTTGAATGAGAAGTAGAATGAGTAGAGTGTACCTCTTCATCAAATAAGGCAACTAGGCCACAATTTTCTACTACCTTATCATTTAAGTATGGATCTTCCCAAGTAGAGGACTTCTTTCCTTTGGTCTCTCCAAATCTCCTATCGAATTTTTCCCATATCTCCTTAGCATTTTGACATGACTTGATTTCATGAAAAACATTAGTATCTAAACCAAGCAATAGAATGTTCATAGTACCAAAATTTATTTGCATTAATTTCATGTCATTCTCATTCAACTCATATTCAGATTTAGGGATTTCAACATTATCAATAATTTTGATAGTTACTAGGTTTCCTTGATCAATTACTCTCCAAGTTCTCCAATCCATGGATTTGGTAAAAATAGTCATTCTCATTTTCCACTCGGTGAAATTTTCAGCATAAAACATTGGAGGTCTTGCAGAGATTTGTTTCACACCAAATGAGGATACACCACAAGAATCCATCGGGATCTTTTTACAAATTAACAATTACATCTATGTACACACGCTTTGATACCAAATGTTGATTAAGGTGTAATCCCAAGAAGGGGTGGGGGGGAGTGAATTGGGTATTTTAAAAAATCCTTTGAACCTATTTACCACTTAATCCCTATTTGTATATTTACCAAATCAATTACTAGGATTTGTAACTAAACATCCACATGCAATGCAAATAATATAATGTAATGCGGAAAGTAAAGAGTTAAGGGAAGAGAGAAGACAAATGCAGTTTTTACGAAGTTCAGCCAACTTGACCTACGTCCTCGCCTCGAGCAACCCACTCAAAGATTTCACTAAAATCCCTGCTCCTTAAATTGGGATGGAGCTTCCTTTACAATTCATTACTTACAAGAGGTACAACTTCCTCCTACTCCGCTGCTTACATGAGGTACAACTTCCTCATAATCCGCTGCTTACAAGAGGTATAACTTCCTCCTCACACTCGGTTCACAAACCGAATAGTGAAAACAATGAAAACTGTAAAACACTCAAAATTACTTTCAACAAAAGCTCATGAGTACAATTCAAATTCCTAATACATTAACATATGATGAAACTTGAAGCTCAGAATGTATGAAACGATAAAATCGTTTATCTATGATATGCTTCAACATACAAATCCCTTTTTATCAAAAACTCTCAAGTAAAGATATATTTGAAACGCTTTGGAGTATATTAGGGTTCTAGTTCACTTTACAAAGATGCACAAATATATCTAATGTGAACTTATTAAAAGCTTTATCTTGAATATTATATTAATCAAAATCAAAAAGCTTTCTTTCAAATATTTAATCACAACCCAATCTTTGTAATATGTAAATATATATACGATATGTAATTCAAAGATCAAAATACTGAGTATAAGGTTTTCTAAACAAAATACCCTTCAATAAAATAAATATTTATGAATACGAAGGATATATATTCAAGTGTTTTAATATATCTAAAATATGAATCCTTTAACTGAATACACACTTGAATCAAAGTATTCAATCAATGACAAAACCTTAATCAAGTAGTGAGATTATCCAAATAATCTATGTGAAAATATACCCACTATCAATCACCCAACTTATTTCAACAATAGATTTGGAATGAGAAGTTCTTTGAAAAATAGATATACTCTTGAATCAAACACCATTCAACCAATAGCTAAAACCTTTCTCAACTAATGATCTTGTTAAAAAAATATTTATATGTATATGCACACTCAAGATCAATCTCTCTAATGATTCTCAATAACAAGTGATGAGATGAGAAGCTCTTGAAAATAATAACTCGAATTACCAAACCTCAATACCAAGATGAAATAAAGATGTATAAGTGAGATCCCTTTTGGTTTTCTGAGTTGATTTGCCCAAGGAAAATGAATATAGGCTGGAGTGTAGGCAATCGTATAGCTTTACGCTCAGATTTCTCAATTCTCTTTCAAACAAAGTTCTCTTCTCTTCTCTTTTGTCTTAGCTTGTCTTGGCTTACGTACTAGGGTTTAGATATTCAGTATTTTATTGTGTCTTACCCTTAGAATTAATCTCAACCATTGGATCAAGAAATAGCTCGCGAGTCGTTTTAATAAAAATCATATTTTTAAGTTTTCCCGCAAGTTCAGGCAACCGAAGTTAAGGCTCCTAAAGTGGCGTGTTTAGGCGCTTGAAGCCCAAGTTCAGGCAACCAAAGTGCCTCGGCCTAATTCTGTGTTTCACGATTAAATCTTTAGGCTACCAAACTTAATCTTTGGGCTAATAAAGAAATTCTTTAGGCGACTGAGGTTGAGTTCAGGCTACTGAAGTGTCATTTTTCTGAATTTTTATTTTCTAATTTAAAAATCTACTTTGCTTTCTTTCTTGGCTCTTTTATAAAAACATTTTCTAAGGTTTTAACAAATTTCTAAGTCCATGAATGTCCCCTAATGATGTTCATGAAATGCATGAATCCTAAAGGCATTCTAAGGTATATGTTGAGCCTCAAATTAAATCATATGAAAATATAAATACATGAGTTCTAAGTACCCATTCCCAAGATGTTCTTGAACTTTGCCGCTTGGATCTTGATTTTCATACTCTTTGAGTTCAATGGATCTTGCCAAGATATGTATGCTTTACTTTAAGGCTTCCATGACTCGTTATCCTTCCGTGCATGCTTAATATAGATCCTGTTCACAAACTCAATGCACAGATCAAATACCAAATGATTTGTCATTATCAAAACTGAATTGGACTAGTAGAGTCAACAAAAACAATCTCTATAGGACGAGCAACATCAGTTAAAGACGCCATAAAAATCGATAATACTGACCGATGTAGAGCAAGGAGCAATTTAACGGAATCTGAGAGACGAATCTAGGAGATATGAGCACTTTGGGAGACTATTGTGAGAGATACCATGCCGAAAAACCGGTGCTTCTCCAGAGAAAGAACGCTACTAGAGAGAGCCGAATACGGAACTGAGAGGTAAGGTGGCTCGCTGTAGAGAGCTATCTATACCCTGCACGTGGTGGTCATGTAGAAAAAAAAGAGATGCAAGGACAATATTTAAAATTTGAATCACAGCCCGCTGGTCGTGCAGAGGCACTACCAGATGTTGCAGCAATGTAATCTTCAAAAGCAAACGGGTATGGGTTTAGTTATGGGCTCAGGGTGGGGTGAGTCGGAGACCAAGATGGGGTACTTGTAACAACCCGACCCTCTTTACGGACCCAAACTGCTACTTATCATACATAATACCTGTATATGATAAATAGACATAAACAACCCGTCCTAAATAGGGACATACGGGTGTAACTCATACATAATTGAAATGTAAATGTTGCGGAAAAATATAAACATTCATCGGGATTTCTGTTAGACATATACTAGAGTTTACTTGTCGTATTCTTAATTACATACTTAAGATATAACCAATTCTTACAAGCTCCCAAAAAGGTGCTCCAACTAAGTTTATTACACAAGTAAAACACTTACGTAAACTCAAAAAAAAAAAAAAAAAAAAACCACCTTTCTAGTCCCTCTAGCGACTAGGACCGACATCCTGAAGGACCTGAAAATCAAAGGTTGTATAATGGGGTGAGACACTTCTTAGTAAGGTGGAAGATATTACAACCAGTGTGTGACTACGTATGCTTATTTCAATTTAAAAATTGATACATATAATGAACATTTTCAATACTGTGATGCAACAGGTATATCAACATAAATACCATAAATTTTCCCATATTATCTTTTAAATCATGTATATGAATATTTAGAATGACGACCAGCTTGGTATGACATATTACGCCTATTTGCCCTGTGGCACGGGTTGTGCACCGATAACTCTAACAATGCCATGTTCGTGTAGGCGCTGACAAGTATCTATTATACAGTTCGACTGCCCCCACCTAGTCCATTATTTCACCACTAGTTTCATTATCTTTCAACCCCTTTAACTGAAGTGTGTTTCAACTCCTTTAAACTGAAGTATCTTTCATCTCCTTTGGTAGCAAGCTGTGGTTCCCTTTATCATATATAAAATTTACAATAAATAAATAATCTGTGCAATTCTAGTATTTTCACAAACTCATACAATCACATCTAGTATAAACCGGCACACATCATCTCGGTTTAACCCTTTTTATATATATAGCACGGTATATATTCGGCATCTATTTTCCACATTTTTAGTATAGCAAAATGGAACTCCAGTTCCCATAATTCATACAAATATTATAAGAGAATCTTACATTCCATTTCAATTCATATGTCACACTAGTTTAGTTAAAAGTCTGCTATATGGTATAAAATTCAATAAATATCATTTGAATGAGAAATAAGGGATTCAAGCATCTCCTACAATAATATTAGTGCAAATACAGAAGTTTATAAAGTTTGGAGATCATACGCCAAAATCCTCATTTTTACCAAAAATCGTAAAATCGTAAAACCGATATTTTTACCTAGTGAAATTTAGCAAATATGCAGTCATATTATACATATCAACATAAATGAACTTTTTAGCGGTTTAGTTTTACAAAAATACTGATGTAAACAAATTCCCCTTACCTTAAACTTGAAAATAGAAACACGTACGGATTGGTCCAAACCAACAACCTGGGATCCTCGAAACCGAAAAACCACAGAACATTACTTTACCACAATCTCGATAACTATCCAACTACCCAATCAAAAATGAAATTAGATCCTTACCTCGATCTTTGGGAAAACCCAAAAATCTTCAAAACGATGATCTGATCTGCTATATTTGTAGAGTTTCCTCCTCTGATCCACGTAGGAACCTTCGTTCATAGAAACGAACGACGAATGGCGAAGGATCGTAGAGAAAGAGAGAGGCAACCCATTAGTTCTAGAGAGAGAGAGAGAGAGAGAGAGATTTTTGTGTTTTCTTAACCTTTAAGCAACCAAAAAGGATATTTATAGGGTCTTTGACTGAGTCAAACTCGTTGACGAGGTGGCGCCTTCGTCAACGAGCCAGCCACGTAGTTCGTCAATGAAGCCATACCTTCGTCGACAAACCCACCTGGATATTTCTTTAGCTCGCTCGGCATTCCCTCATCGACGATGCTTTGAATTTTGTCGATGAGGTACTAAAGGAACTTCGTCGATGAACCTTCTGCCTTTGTTAACGAATCCTGAAGTAATACCCCTTTTTCTTATCTATTTTCCTTATTTATGGGTTCAGGTCTCTACAATACTAATATTGCAGAATGAGTAGAGCGCCAAAGAAAACCCACTGTTGCTGCTGCTACCGGAGAGACAAAGACGACACCATGAGATGAAGTAGAGAGACGACGCTGAGAGACAAGAGAAACAAAGTGGCAAAGTGAGACAATGATGCTGAATGATGAACGTCGGAGAATCAAGAACGTTGCCGGAGAATCAAGAAGGACGTCGCCAGAAAATCAAGAAGGCCACCATACCAAAAGTTACAGCAGCAGAGTCCACAATACGTATGAGAAGACAAGAATGCCAAAGAATCAAGAAGAGAGGATATCGAGACTTGCAGCAGCAGAGTCCACGATACGTCTGAGAAGACAAGAACGCCGGAAAATCAAAGAAGGACAGTATATGGCAGATGAGAGCAAGGGGTGGGCTGTGATCAAAGTTTTGCAACAGCGCTGGGATATTAGAAGACTCAAAACCTAGGTTTAGAAGGCCATGATACCATGTTAAAACTAAGACACTCTATATTATTCTTTTTGTGTGTGTAAAACTATACAAGGGTCATCCTTTTATAGGTGAATGAGGCAGACTACAAGGGTAACTCAGTAAATACACAGATGTGCCTAAATGAGGGAGATATATAATTAGGGAGATATGCTAACAACCTACATCCACAGGAGTGAGCGACGATTGGATTTCACTATATGAAATTAGGGTTACATCATATGTATTTATACTAACCCTAGTTATACAAAAGTATTAGAAAATTTTCTTAAATACCCTTGCACTATGCTGTGGGGGCACAACCCCAACCCATTAATAGTCCTAACCAATAAAATAAAAAATTATAAAGCCCAAAATGCTAATGTTGAAAGTAGAGCATAGCGGAACTTTGGGCATTAACCTACTTTCTCTTTACATATGTTCCACTCGATATGAGTCACATATTACAATAATTTTCTACAATTATTTTTATTTATCCATAAGTGTGCCTTGTCTATAAGACCTAAAAGAGTAAGGCTCATAATGCATGCTATCATTCCAAATTTTCAATTTTTTGATAAAAAAATTTATCCAATTCATCTCCTAGTTTGGTAGACAAGGAGATGAGGTTCGACTCTTCGGAGAATTAGGTGGAAATTATTTTGCTTTAAAATATATTTTTAAATTACGATTTACAAAAATTAAACTTATCTTATGCATTATAATTTTAATAATGAAATAATGAAAAAATTCATGTCAAAAATCCTACATTATTGAGATTATATAACTAAGTCAAGTGTCATTGTTGAATAACTTATTATCATATTGTGCGATCCAGTCTCTTTGCAACAAAGTCTCTCAATGATAGCAAAATTGTGTAAAGACTCTAAAAAGGTGAATGTGTAAAGAAAACAAAATAGAAAGTCTACACAAACAAGTTTGGGCGCACATATTTACTTATAAGAAAATATATATTATTGTATGTTTATGAGAAAAATAAAATTAATAATCATGTCTCACTCTACTCTATATTTAAGAAAAATTTAAATCTAAGTAAAAATCGTAAAATATGATAAAAAATAGAGTTAAGAATGACCTTATTAGTAATAATAATAATAACAGTAAAAATGAACTCTCTATTGCCCGTAGGGATGACAAAACGGGTTAGAACGGGTGACCTGTTACTCACCCGTTTAAATCGGGGTTTGGGTTTAGTAAAATGTGACTTATTTATAAACGAATCAACCCGAACCCCACATGTTTAATAAATCGGCTAGGCGGATTTGGGTTGGATACCCACCGGGTGACCCGCTTAATTTGACATAAAATATAGAAAATAGTATATCTCTTTAATTACTATTTTTTTAATATAATATACATATATATATATATATATGTGTGTGTGTGTGTGTGTGTGTGTGTGTGTGTGTATTACATTAAAAAAAAAATAGTAATTAAAGAGACATACTATTTTCTACATTTTATGTTTTTTTTATTGAGATATTAATAAATAAAATAAAAGAGTGATATTTTTTACAAAAAAAAAAAATGTCACTTTATATGAAATATTTTTAAAAAAATTAAAAATAAATAAATTATATTTTTAAACAGATTTTTAAGAGGTACCCATTTATTAAACAGACATGTTTGGATTTATATGTTAGCCACCTGTTAGTAAATGGATCAACCTGAACTCGAACTCATTTAACCTCTATCTGTTTATAACCCGTTTAAACTGAACCCGCTAACTTGTTTTGCCATCCCTAGTTGCCCACACGTAGCAAGGCATGGAAAACAATTTGTATCATGAGATTGCTTCTCAAAGGCTAAATTGAGTCATGCTTCTTTTCTCTATAGTTAAAAATGTAATACTCACTCCATAACATTAGCCCGACATAGAAATTTAGGAATAACAAAACCTAAAAATTAAATCTATTTACATTAATTATAACAATTTTCTAAAATACAATTGCAAAAAGAGATAAATTATTTTCTATTGGATAATAAATAAAAAAATTTAAAAATGTAATACTCAGTCCACAACATTAGCCCACCAATAGGGGTGGCAAAATGGATTAACGGGTCGGGATTCGGGCGGGTCATAAATGGGTCGGGGTTAAATGGATTTGGGTTCGAGTTGACTCGTTTATTAATAGGTGACTATTATGTAAACTCAAATCCACCCATTTAATAAGCGAGTCATAAACAGGTCACCCATTTAAAAAATATCACTTATTTATTTAAATTTTTTTAAATATTTCATGTAAATTGACATTTAAAAAAAACACTTTATTTTATTTTTAAACAGGTCATAAACAGGTCACTTGTCAGGTGACCTGACCTGAACCCGAGTGGGTTCTTACATATAAATTTTTCAACGGACGCACATAAATCTAAATTATTTTTATTACCAGAGCACTAATTAACTTTATTACAAATATATGTCTTAAATATTAAAATAAAAATTTCCGAAATTCTAAAATACACAAAAATATTCTAAATTATATTATGCTAAATTTTTATTCTACTCTGTTTTTTCTACTCCCGCTCATACGCTTGTTATGTCAGATTTCTAGTATACTCTTCAAAATTATCTGAAATATAAAATAACGATTGGGATGAGACGATGCTCAATAAGTAAATAAATTTATTTTTAGTATGTGGTTAAAATGAGCTTTCATAATATTATACTTTCATAAAATAATATTTAATATTATAACTTCAAAACTGCTTTTAAAATAAACGTGAATTTAAAAATTTTTACATAAAACTTTTACCATCAACTACAGCAGTAAAATTTTATAACCATATACTGTAATTATTAAATTAACCTTTTAACTTTAAAACTATAACTATAATATTTAATTATATACATATATACTTTTCCTTACACGTTTCTTTTAGATCATTATTTAGGCACAGAAATGGTCATAATCACATAAACATATACTTTTCCTTCAAATCATCAATAGCTCTATACACATAATTAAATATATATATATATATATATATATATATACATATATTGTAAAAATCACGCTTAGGCCTGTTAGCCGTAAGACATGTTTTTATTAGCCATAAGTCATGTTTCTATTAGCCGTAAGTCATGTTTACCCCATGATTGGGTTGTGCGGTTCGAAAATTGGACTTACCTGGCTGGCGAGCCAAACTAAATCAACATACATCATAATTAAGGCAGATTTTCCTTATTAAGTCCTGGTCTGGAACTAGGTATGCACTCATGAAAAATCCACTATCATATATAACCACTCTATAAACAGTGTGAGTACATTTTGATCCGTTTAAATTTTAAGTTACGGTACCGAATATTTGTAATTTTCTGTATCGTCTCAGCCATAAGGGGTTTTAAAAACATCTTATTATATAATTTATACAATTAAAATAATATCATGAAAATCTCATTTTTACTCATATTTTCTTGAAATACGTAACGTAAAAATTAACTCATGTCATCTTTACTCATATTTTTGTGAAATATGTAACGTAAAAATAAACTAATGCCACACAATTTTTATATTAAAAATATTTTCTTGAATAGAAATTAATCCTGTAAAATACCCGAGGGGTTTAGAACATTTTTTTAACTCAAAAATAAACGCAAGTATATTAAAGATAAAACTGGTGTAATTAAATATGCGTAAAAATAAACTCGAGAGAATTTTATGAAAACAACTAACATAATCAAAATTTACTTACAAATAAATTCGGGTATAAATTTTAAATAAAAATCTAACATAATCAAATTTACTTACTTCTTAGTTAACCTTGTGATACGATCAACGAATATCTCTAAAAAATGAGATCGAAAAAAGTGGGTGAGTGAGAATTTTAATTATAATAAAAATTATCTCTCCACCATTAATTCTTTCACTCACTAATACTTCTTTTCCTTTGGAGTTTTTTGTGAAAAATGAAAGTTGAGAGCTTCCTATTTATAGGAAAATTTTAGGGAAAAAAAAATTTGTAAAAATGTGGGGAGAGGGGTGAAATTATAATTTTTTTAAAATAAAAGAGTGGGCAAAGAATGAGCATAGGATGGACATTGGATGGGCTTGAGATGAGCTTTGGATGGGAGGTATGTGATGGGGATAGGGGTACATGTGGGGAAAATAGGAGTGCTTGCCTACACTCCCATTTAATTAATTTTTAATTAATTAATTAATTAATTAATTTTTTGAAATCATTATTATTATCATTGTTATTATTTTTAAGTTATGTTTTAATATTTTTTTTTTATGAAAAAGAATTAAGTTCAAATTTTAAAAACTCATATGAGGCCCATATGGTCTTGTGGGACCCACATAATTTTGAGACTCAAGTGGGTCCTACGTGTCGCAATGTCCTAGACCCGGCCTAGAATACCACTCTCTGGAGAAAAATGGGTATGACCGCGAACTGGGAAAAATGGATGTATATATTGAAAATGTAATTTTCGTGGAAAAGTAGTGTATAATGGAGTCGCCACTAACATTTTGAAGTGCGGTTAGAATACTTGATTGCTACCTCATTAGGGGTAGAATCAGTTTGCGTCACCAGAGTCGGGCTCGGGAATACGATTATGTGAGGGGAAGGTATTAGCACCCCCTATGCGCCTGTTCTTACGAACGGTACCAGATCAATCAAAAATTATCCCCTAAAATAAATCTAATAAGCCTATCAAAATTACTCCCCTTCGAAAATCAAAAGAAAGAAAATATTATATAGGTATTTCCTCATAACCGAGGCGATCCAGTGCTCCGAAGAGTTCATGCCCTTGGTTGTAATCATCGGGATGGAAAATCAAGAAAATAAGGTACAAAATATGCTCTCGGGGGTTTTGAAATCTGTATGTTTTTCTAAGTAAGAAAATATTATTCCGGGAGGTTTTTGAAGTTTGTTCGGGATGAAAATGATTTTCAAGGTTTGAAAATATTTTTGTGATTTTTCTAAGTGAAAATATTTTTTGTGATTTTCTGTGATTTTTTCCGAACTTCAGAAATAACACAAATGAAATCAATGGAAATCAAAGTACGAAAATATTTTTCAGATTTTCTGAGAATTTTATACTTTTTTTGTAAATTTTCTGGATATCTAGATAATAATATACAAATGAAATGGAGAAAACCGACGTGAACCGGTTCGGGAGAGGAGCTAGTTGAGCATTGATCGGTCTGGGGGAAAAACTAGTTTAAGGTCTTGGTTGATACCATGAGTCAACATGCGTTGCTGTACGCGTGGGTTGTGTGTGTTCAGGTGTATGTTAGCGTGCATGAACTATGCATAATGCATGTATGATCACGAATGCATGACCATGTATATGCATGGATGAGCATGTGTGTGAACGCACGTGCATGCATGAATGAGCATGTGCACGAATGTGCGTGCATGCATAAATGAGCACGTGCATGAATGTGTGCGCATGCGGAGATGTGCACGTGTATGGATGTATGGGCATGAATGCGTGTGCATGCATGAATTAGTATGTGCACGAATGTACATGCGTGCATGATGTGCACATGCATGAATGTGCACGTGTATGAATGAGTACCTGCATGAATGCGTGTGCATGCATGAATGAGGACGTGCACGAATGTGTGTGTGTGTGCTTGATGTGCACGTGTATGAATGTGTACATGCATGAATGTGCACGTGTATGAATGAGTACATGCATGACTTCTGTGCATGCATGAATAAGCACGTGCACGAATGTGTGTGCATGCATGATGTGCACGTGTGTGAATGTGTACGTGCATGAATGTGCACGTGTATGAATGAGTAGATGCATGAATGTGTGTGCATGCATGAATGAGCACGTGCACGAATGTGTGTGCGTTCATAATGTGCACGTGTGTGAATGTGTATGTGCATGAATGTGCACTTGTATGAATGAGTACATGCACGAATGTGTGCGCATGCACGAATGAGCACGTGCACGAATGTGTGTGCGTGCATGATGTGCACATGTATGAATGTGTACGTGCATGAATGTGCGCGTGTATGAATGAGTACATGCATGAATGTGTGTGCATGCACGAATGAGCACGTGCACGGAAGTGTGTGCGTGCATGATTGAGCACGTGCATGAATGCGTGTGCATGAATGCATGGATGTGTGAGCGTGCATGTATGTGCATGCATGCATGAATGAGCACGTGCATGAATGTGCGTGCGTGCATGGATGTGCACGTGTATGAATGCGTGTACGTGCATGAATGAACACATGCATAAATGTGCGCGCACGCGTGAATGAGCACGCGTATAAATGTATATGCATGAATGCGTGTGCATGCGCGAATGAGCACGTGCACGAGCATGTATGCGTGCATGACGTGCATGTGTATGAACGTTGAATGTGCACGCATATGAATGCATGTGCATGCATATGAACAATGACATTGACGTATAAATATGCGTATGCGTGTGAGGCATGAATGGTCATGCATGTATGCATGATATGTGATGGATGGGCGCACACATGGGCATGCATAAGCATGCATGCATGAATAGTGACATGATGTAAGGCCTGGACTAGAATACTTATGCCATGTATGCATGAATGGACAATGACCTACGTGATGATGTCATGGGTGACATCGGAACGCATGAGGTGGGTTGTAAGCACGTAGGTGTATGAGTATGTGATTATGTGCATTACATGCATGTACATGCGTGTGCATGTGAGTGTATATGAATGCGTGCATGCAAGTGTGTGTGAGTGTATATGAATGCTTGCATGCATGTGACTGTGTGAAATTGCATGCGTGTATATGCGTGCATGTGGACGTGGGTGCATGTGAATGCATGCATATATACAACATGTGTAACATGTGTGTGCATTAATGTGTGTAAATAACATGTGCAAAATGTGTGTGCATTAGTGTGTGTAAAGGAAATAATATACAAGTAAGTAAATGTTAGTATGCAAGTTAGCATGTGTTAGTATGCAAGTTAGAATACGAGAAATTAAATGTTAGTATACAAGAAAATAAATGTTAGTATATAGGAAATTAAATGTTAGTATACAGGAATTTAAATGTTAGTATACAAGAATTTAAATGTTAGTATACAGAAAATTAAGAGTCAGTGTGCAGGAAATTAAAATGTTAGCATGAGTTAGTAGATGCATGAGTTAGGGTTAGTATTAATGTAAACAAAAAAATAAAATGTTAGTTAAAGTTAGCAAATTTGCATGTGAGGGTGTGTGAAAAAGTGTGTGAACAGTGGGTGTATATGTGTGTGAACAATGTGTGTTAATATGTGTGAACAGTGTGAAATAATGTGTGAGCAGTGTGTGTCTTCACTCTGGCATTTTCACAAACACCTCACAGTCATGCCAACATAACCTAATGAGAGTAGTGTATGAATGTTGTGCATAGGTGTATGAAAGCATGTGTAATGTGTGTGTAAATGCATGTTAGCAATGCATATGAAAGTGTTCAAACAATGTGTGTATGTGGGTGTCCAAGTGTGTGTATAAAGATGTGCAGTGTGTATTGGTGTGTAGATAGGTGGATGAATGGGGTGTGAGAAGTGTGTATGGTGTGTGATGAACCAAGACATGGTGATGATGTTTGGTTGTAGTGGCACAACCATGGCATTAATTTAGCCCATATAAGCCTTTGAGAAGTCAAACCTTCTGTTGATAATGCAGAAAGCCAGTGGTGTCTTGGGCTTTAGTATCCACAATCGAAACACACTTCCTTTATTAAGACATTTTCACAAAAACCTCACATGCAAAAACAATCCAACAACACATTTTCTTCATTAAAACATTTTCACAAACACCTCACATGCAAACACAATCTACCTACGCACTCATTTCATTTAAACATTTTGACAAACACCTAACATGCAAGCACAATCCACCAACACAATCACTTCAAAAAAAAATTCCACAAGCACCTCACAGGTAAGCACAATCCAACAACACAAGAACTTCATGAAAATATTTTCACAAACATCCCAGATGCAAATATAATCCAACAACACCAGAATCAGAACCTCCCTGTAACCCTATGGAATGTAAGAGAGAGACGGGGAAAGTATACCAACAATGTTGTAATGGCCGTTTGGAGGTGCTGCTATGGGTTGGGAGAGATTCAGAGGGGGAGGCCAGGATGGAGAGAAGGGAGAGAGGTTTGAGAAGAGAGGAGGGCCTGAGGTTGGTGGTTGCAGGTGGTGTTGATGGTGGGTGGTTAAATGGGAGAGGGCAGAGAGTGGGGAGCTGAGGGTGGCCGAGAGTTGTGGTTGTGTGGTGGTTACGGGTGGTGTTGATGGTAGTTTGGGAGGCTGGATCTAGAGTTTCAGGCTGCTGGTTATGTGAGGCTGGTGGCCGTGAATGGAGAAATGAGGGAGAGAATCAGAGGGAGGGCTGGAGGTTGCGACGGCTAGGTTGCTAGATGGTGGTTATAGGCGGTGTTGATGATGGTTGCGGTGGTTCGAAGGGTGTTACAGCTAGGTTCGGAGCAGGGAGATGAGGGAGATGAAGGAGGTTTACAGAGGTTTTGGGCTGCTAGTAAAGATGAAGGAGAGTGAAATATATGGAGGCAGTGGGTCGCGGCTGAGGGCGGCTGTGCGGGAGCGGTTGAGGGTGGTCCGAGTGCTTGCAGGGTGAAGTTGAGAGAGGGGGAGTTGTTGATGGGGCAAAGGTTGTGGTTGTCTGATGAGAGGGAAGATCTGCGCTGGTATGGTGATGCCGGTGGTGGTGGCTCGCAGCCAGAGGACAATACCAGAGAGAGGGAGAGAGAGATATGAGGGATCTGGGCGAGAATGTACCGTGCGCTCCCCCTCCCCTGTGTGCGTGTAAAAGACCTAAATTGGCATTATATATATATATTTTTTTGGTTTTAATAATGAAAATAACAATAATAATACTAATAATCCTAGAACAAATAATAATAATAATAATAATAATAATAATAATAATATTAATAAAAGGAGTAATAATAATAATAATAATAATAATAAGACACTACATTAAGATACTAGTACTAAAAATGAAAGTAATAGTAATAATTATAATATACTAATATTTAGGATTTTTGTATTTTTTAACGACCCTTGTCTTTCCGAAAAGAGAGACCCGGGCGAAAGTTCAACTTGATTTCCCGAAAATCGAAGGACCTGGACTCCATTTCTTTAAGATGCTCGGAATTTAGTGAAAATGCACCGGGACTCGGTAAAAACAATCGGACTCGCTGAAAACGAATCGAAACTTGGTAAAAACAACGAGACTCACCGAAAACGAACCGAAACTCGGTAGAGGCACCGAGATTCGGTAAAAACAAATGAACTCACTGAAAACGAAACGAGACTTGGTAACGACACCGAGATTCGAAAAAAACGGATCAAGACTCATTGAAGACAAAACAGGACTCGATCAAGACAAACCAGGACTCGATAGACAAATTGTGATTTGATAGACAAACCGAGAGTTGGTAAAATATACCGAGACTCAACTGAAACTCCGAGACTCATGGAAGACAAATCGGGACTTGGTAGACAAACCGGAACTTGGTTAAAATTCTGAGATTCCAGGAAGACAACACAAGAATCGGTAGACACACTGGGACTCCATGGAAACAAACCAGATTTCGACAAAAACAACGAGACTTATTGAAAACAAAGCGGGACTCGGAAAGTATACCAGGACTCAATGAAAACAAACTGAGACTCGATCGGGTCTCTCAGGAGGCTCCTCCAATTTCCCAGGGCTGAAGTCAACTTTATGTGCCGGGTCTTCTCGGGGTAGCCTAGTTAAACTTGGGGTGTCGACATTATGTAACTCCAATAGTGTCCTCACATGGTCTTATGAGCTTTACACAACTTCGAAACTCATGTGGACCCCACATAGGATACCTATATTATTATTATTATTATTATTATTATTATTATTATTATTATTATTATTATTATTATTATATATTTCTACAAATTATGTCAATTAAAACATTATTTTATGTATATGTACTTATTTACGTGTACAAGCAGTGTCTACCTTGTTTATCTTATGAAATTTCATTTTGACTAGGTCGATCTCTAGGGAGCAACTGAGCCACAATGGTCTCTAAACACTTGCTAAAATAAGGTCTTTCTTAGACATCAAACATGAAATCAAAGATCCTACAAAAAAGTACATTTATATTGATATTAACTTAATGATCATTTTTATTATTATTATTATTATTATTATTATTATTATTATTATTATTATTATGTTTTAATCGTATATATATTTTTTGGGTCATTACATCCTCCCCTCATAAAAATTTTGTCCTCGAAATTTGTTAATTTAAAATGAGTACTATATTTGTGCTCTTGGTTTGAAAGATTTGGTTAAGTCTTATTATATGATCAATTTAGAAGAATATTTGTCTGGGAGACTGAAGTGAGAATTGTTGGTCTAATAGGGGTTGAAGGGGAAGAACTCAGAAAATATGGAAAATGATTGAACAAAATTATATATATATATATATATATAAAATACATATCTCATAAATTACAATAAAATAAAAATAAACTAAAATTCGGCTTTTAGAGCCTTAGCTTAATGTCAACATCTATTGAAGTGCTAGCGGTGTCACTACTATCTGCCTGGGTTCTTTCTTGCCGGCGTTGACCTCTTGTAATGTCGCCGGCTAGGATCGAAAAAAGGAAGAGAATGCTTGTTTTTTTGGCAAGGGAAGAACAGCTGCCTTTTCCCCTTATGGCCTTTGGTGGAGATGGTCGTAACGAGTCATCAATGGCTCGTACATGAGTCTCAACGCGTATTAGATCTCTTGGAAATGTTGGAGTAGGCCAGCATTATCAAAAACCCTTAGTTTGGTGACTGCGATGTTGCCAATTTAAGGGGTACGACTCATTGGTGTGATGTTAGTTGTCAGCTTCATAGATGGAATATTGTCGATAGGGATGAGGGTACAAGTGGTTGAGAAAATGACGGGAGCATTGCTCAGGGCGGTAGTGGTGGAGGAGGTGAGATAGATAATTGGTGGGCAGTAGTTGAAATGGTGGCCTCTTCATCTGTTCCCCGCCTACGCCTACGGTTCTCAAACCAAAAGAGTACATTTTTTGGCTTGATTGGACCATGTCGTCGGAGTCGTATTGCATGCAAGATAACCCGCTCCACAGAAGGGAGTTCCCCTTGACTATTGTGGAAGGGCTCCTCTAAAATCTCCAACTGTTTCTTACTGAGTTTCCACCTTTGAATTGGCGATCTAGTGCTGCTTTCAGCAAAATGGGGAGTTGGGTGATTTGGCAACATTTTCAGTTAAATGAAACGAGTAATGAGATAACCAAGAGAAAAGTTGGGAAGAGTTCATCTCTGCAAGCCAAAATATGGTTGTTCAAGATGGTAGAAAGTTGTGAGGCTTAGCATTCAAGGAGAGCAAACCCTTTTTATAGGGGAATGGCCACGAGTTGTGGAAATCGAGCAAGAGCGATGTGTGCCACGAGAATTGAGGAAAAATGGCCATGTCATGGATATCGAGCACGCAATGCGTTTTGCAAAAATTGAGGGAGAGCGACGTGTGTCGTGAGACTCGAGAGAGAGAGACACGTACTGCAAATATCAAGCACGCGTCGCATTTTGCAAAAAACGAGGGAAAGTGACATGTGTCGCGAGATTTAAGGGAGGGTGCCGCAGGAAGGGTGATGCATGCCGCAAGCGACATGTTTTGCAAAAATCGAGGGAGGGTGACGTGTGTAGTGGAAATCGAGAGAAAGCAACGCGTGTCGCGAAAATTGAGCGTCGTGTATTGCAAAATTCGCGGAATCAAAATTTTGTTCAAGTTTCTACATCTTTATTAATGTTTTAACAATAATTAGTCCCATCCTTAGATCACTACTTGGGAGGGTGGCCTAGTGGCAAGGAATCAGTCATGTATCCATGTGATTGCAGGTTCGAGTCCCCACTTCCCCCAAATGGTCTCATGCCCTGGCCTTGCTTCGGGGGTAAGTGAGTTATAACCGATGATTTCCACCCATGAGGCTATTTTATTTATTTATTATTATTAACTTACTTCGAGCTACTTATGTACTTTTTTGTATAAGGAGTTCTACTCTAATATATACTACTGTGGACAACCATGATCAGGGCTGGTTAATTTCCTTAACTATCTTGGAAGAAGAAGTCTACAATAATTGAATGATGAACTTGGATTTTATTTTAAATCATTTTTTTAATTTAAATATAATATAGTAACATTTAAATTGTATTAAATTCTTTATAAACTAATACAAAATTAACATTAAAGATTTTGTCAAGTCTATATTCCTAAATCAAGCTTGAATATTTTGATGAGTACTGAATATGCAATGTAAAAATACATATTCATATCCAACTTGCACACACAAAAGAATTTTGAGTAAAGGTAGATTTTAGAACAGAATGTTTGTTCATATCTACTTGTATGTGTAGTACCTCCAAACCTAGTAGTGTTTAATGTGCTACTTCTTATATTTTTAGTGAAAATAATAACAGCGACAAAAAATAAATCTCGAATATTATTATATTATTATGTTTATATATTGGATCATAAATATGAAATTTAAAGTTATTAATGTATCTGATCTAGAAATTAATTATAGATCATCAATATGTGTACGTGTTTCTACAAGCATAAATAACATATTTAAATTAATTAACTTGTCTTCAATAATACTACCATTTTTCTAAGAGAATATAGGATTGTTACCTATCCTTGGGAGCCTTCACATTAATCTCATTTCCTCCAATGTTACTATCTTTAGGATCCATTCTTAAACAATGATCAAACGTTATTTTAAAATCATAAATCTATTGTTAACGTATAATATAATTGTAGAGACCCGAACCCGCAAAATAAGGAAAATAAATAAGAAAAGGGTAAAATGGGAAATTCAAAGGGGTTCGTTGACGAAGGTGGTATATTTGCCGACGAAGTCCCTTAAATTCTTCATCGCCAAAATTCAGAGTGTCGTCGATGAAGAGATAGCGAGCTAACCAAAGAAAATATCCGGATGGGGTTCGTCGACGAAGGCGCCACTTCGTCGATGAAGTTGACTTAGTCAAAGGCTCTATAAATATCATTTTTGGTTGCTTAAGGGTTAAGAAAACCCAAAAGCTCTCTCTCTCTCTCTCTCTCTCTCTCTCTCTGATTCTTCGTTGTTCCTCATCCATGTCGACGATCGAAGGTTCTTGTGTAGATTAGAAGGAGAAACTCTACAGTTATAGCGGATCAGATCGTCGTTTTGAGGATTTTCGGGATTTTTCCTAAAATCAAGGTAAGGATCTAAATTTGTTTTCTATTCAGTAGATCTGTAGTAAATAGAATTATACTAAAGTATTGTTCTTTGGTTTTTAGGTTTAAGGATTCTGTGTCGTAATTTTGGATCAATAAGCTCGTGTTTCAATTTTCGGGAAAAAGGGAAGGGGATTTGTTTACATCAGTATTTTTAGAAAAAGAAACCATAGGATACGTAGCTTATATTTATATTTACTTATTGACTGATTATTTGCAAAGTTTTATTGGGTATAAATGCCAATTCTTACGGTTTTCACGATTTTACGATTTTGGAAAAAATGGGGTTTTCGGCATATGATCTCCAAATTTCTTAAACTAATTTATTTGCACTAAAATTAAAGTAGGAGATTCTTGAAACTCTAAAATAGTAGCAGAAATGATATTTTACGAACCAGATTATATGAAATGTATACTTTACTAAAAAAGTGTGACGTACGATATGAATTTAATCTATACTGATTTGAGATGTATATATACGAACTATTGGGACTAAGGTTCCAAGTGATTATCAGAAAATGCAGAAAATAGGTGTCGGTTAGATACTATGCCAAGTACGAGAAAAAGGTAAAATCAAGAGGTTACGAGCCAAATTTTACCACAGTTTGAATGAATATATGCGTGAATGAGATTGTGAAAATACTGGAATTTCACAGGTTATTATGTTTTAATGTAAATTGTATATATGATATTAAGACCGTAGCTTGTCTCAATAGTATATGAGGCCTTAAAAAGCTTATATTATATAGGCTCTATAATGTTGCCAAAACAGAGGTATAGTGCAACCACACGTAGTTATTGTTCAGTGTGGGTACCTAGTAGTAGGCTTGGTAAGAAGGGTCATTGGTTGAAAGGGATCAGAGTTGTGATGGGCAAGTTGGACAACCGTATGATAGGATGCCTGACGATGCCTATACATACAGGGCTCGATCAGTGTTTTTCTTAGGGCACAACCTTTGCCATGAGGAGTTACTAGCATAGTTATGATAGTTTCGAGCTAGATGGTGTTTTAAATATGCATATACATGATTTAAAGGCTTTACTAGGCAGAGTCACAGGTTCGAGTACTGGGCGGAGGGATTGTACAGTGTATGGGCCTGTACCCTACCCTAAACTCGGGAACTCTCATTTGTAATGATGCTGGGTTATATATATTATCAGGGATTTATATATGTACTATCTATACATTATGGTATTGAGAATGTGCAATCTATGTAATCATTTTCAAATAAGAATATAACTGTACAATTACACACTGATGTAATATCTTCCTCCTTACTGAGAAGTGTCTCACCCCAATCTTACAACTTTGTTTTCAGGAGTTATAGGACATCGGTCCTAGTCATCTAGAGAGGCTGTGGAGCGTAGGGTCCTATTAGTTAGCGTAAGATTTTGTATGAATATTGGGTTGTTAGCCTAGTTGGGTTTTGGGAATGTAATACAATTTATGTTTTAAATACAATTGAATACATGTAAGGAACATTTAGATTCTCTGGTATGTTTATTAGAATCCATATGAATGTTTATGTTTTTCGCAAAATATATGAGTACATATCATTATGAAATACCTGTATGTCCATGTTTAGGGCAAGTAGTTTAGGGCAGTTTATGTTTTAAGTACGGTTGAATACATGTAAGGAACATTTAGATTCTCTAGTATGTCTATTAGAATCCATATGTATGTTTATGTTTTCTACAAAATAGGTGAGTACATATCATTATGAAATACCTGTATGTCCCTGTTTAGGGCAGGTAGTTATGTATGCTATCATGATTTGTATAGGATATGTATATATAATAGAACTCTAGGGTTGTATTAAGGGTCGGGGCGTTACAGTTTGGTATCAGAGCCCATAGCCAGCCGGAAGGGTGATGTAAATTGCACTGTCTGGTTATGGATATGATTAGAGCTTAGGTTATTAGGTTTTGTAGATTCGACTATACCAGAGTTTGGGATGTGGGTACGATTTTCAAGTTTGGCTTAGTATACTTAGGGAAAGAAATCCATTGGCAAGTTTCTGTGTTTCTCTGGATCATTCGAAGGGTTCAGAAAATCACGACAATCTATTGACAAATTTTTTTTAAGTGGAAGGGCGAAACTTGAGTTAGAATGAGAATGTGAGTCATTAGAGT
This sequence comes from Malania oleifera, assembly GCF_029873635.1. NCBI lineage: Eukaryota > Viridiplantae > Streptophyta > Magnoliopsida > Santalales > Ximeniaceae > Malania > Malania oleifera. The sequence goes on along the minus strand of NC_080422.1, from coordinate 79,550,258 downwards.
ACGTTGGTACTAGGAATGTTATTATGGGAGGTGAGTTTATAGTGTTGCAGTATTAGTTGGTTAAGATTTTAATTGATTTCCTCAATTGCTTTTCAGGATGGAATCCAGGGATATTACAGCCAACATTGGAGGTAGTAGTAGTGAGGGTGCTGGCCATGAGGCTAGTAGTGACTTTACTAGTGTTCTACGAGACTTCGCTCAGTAGCTTATAATTGAGGTTTTCCAAATCAATAAGAGTTAGGATCATCCCCTAGCTGAGTTAGGATGCTCCATTGACCAGTTTACACGACTGAAACCTCATGTCTTCGTGAGGAGTGCGGATCCAATTCGGGCTAAGAATTGGATCGGGGAGATTGAGAAGATTTTAGACGTCCAGAACTGCACTAAGAAGCAGAAGGTAGCCTTTGCGACGTTTAAGCTGACAGGCGAAGTAGAGAGGTGGTGGAAGTCCGTTAAGATGCTTGAAGAGCACCAACCTATTCTTATAGTTGTGACGTGGGCTCGATTCAAAGATTTATTCTTTGAACGGTATTTTCCAGCCACGGTCAGAAATGCCAAGATGGAGGAATTCATGAGTTTGGAGCAGGGGCGGCTGTTGGTTCAGCAGTACGCTGCCAGGTTTCAGGAGCTATCTCGATTTGCTCCATTCATGATTCCAAACAAGGCAAAGAAGGCTTGGAAGTTTCATAGGGGCTTGAAGAAGGAGATCAGGAAGTAGACTGCGATATGGCAGATGTAGGACTTTGTCACTCTGGTTGACAAAGCCACTGTAGTGGAGGAAATTTTGTAGGAAGACCTTGAGGTTCAGGTTCTGAAGAAGAGACCTACGCCTTTCAGTTCTTATGGAGGGGCAAAGCAGGGCCACTGGAAGAAGAACAGTGGTGGTGCTTCTCAGAGTACCGTAACTACTCCTGCTTGTTCCAAGTGTGGGAGACCTCACTCAGGGAAGTGTTTGTAGGGTTCTTGAGCTTGTTTTCGTTGTGGTTGGATGGGACATCAGAAGAAAGATTGTCGCACGCCGATGAACAGCGAAGCTCCACGACAGTCATGTGGAGGAGGTGTTCAGGTACAACGGGGTGATCAGCAAGGGGGGACAGCCCAGGCTAGGGTGTACTCCCTAACTCCTGGTGATGCAGAGAATATAGGAGATGTTGTCATAGGTACCATTTACATGCCTTCCAATAAAGCTGTTATACTATTTGACTTGGGGGCAACACATTCCTTTATCTCCTGAGGATTTGTTAAACTGTGTGGAATTGAAACTCAACAGTTAGACTATGAACTGGTAGTGGCTATGCCTTCAGGGTCAGTAGTTGTATGTAGTAGGGTAATCCGTGACTTACCAGTAGAAATTCAAGAGAGAGTACTACCAGTTAGTCTCATTGTGTTTGATGTGCATAGCTGCGATATTATTCTGGGTATGGTCTGGTTGTCTGCTAGTTATGCCAATATCGATTGCTACAAGAGAGAAGTGGTTTTTAGACCTTCGGGGAAGCATGAATTCAGATTCTTTGGGTCGTGTGCGCACTCCACACCACAAATCCTTTCAGCTTTGTAGGTTAGGAGATTACTTTTGGAGGGATGACAAGGGTATCTGACATTTGTGAAAGACACGCTGGTAGGGGAACGTGAACTGGAAGAGGTCCTTATCGTGTGCGAGTTCCCAGATGTATTCCTAAAAGATTTGTCGTGATTACCTCCAGATTGTGAGGTGGAGTTTGGTATAGAGTTGGCTCTAGGTACAACACTGATATCAAAAGCCCCGTATCATTTGGCTCTAACTGAACTAAGAGAGTTGAAAGAACAACTTCAGGAGCTGCTAGATAAAGGGTATATTCTACTGAGTGTTTCGCCCTAGGGAACGCCGGTACTATTTGTAAAGAAGAAAGACAGGTTAATGAGGATGTGTATTGACTATAGAAAACTTAATAAGGTGATGATAAAGAACAAATACCCCTTACCTAGGATTGATGATCTATTTGACTAGCTTCAAGGCACGCCGATCTTTTCTAAGATTGATTTACGATCTGGGTATCACCAGCTGAAGGTGAAAACGGAGGATGTTCCGAAAATATCTTTCTGAACTCGGTATGGCCATTACAAATTTATGGTTATGCCATTCGGTTTGACAAATGCACCTGCAGCATTTATGAATTTGATGAATCGAGTCTTTCATGAATACTTAAACTAGTTCGTCGTGGTGTTTATAGATGACATCCTAGTATATTCTAGGAGTGTTGCAGAGCATGAAGTTCATCTGATACTGGTACTACAAATGCTTAAGGAGAAGAAGTTATATGCTAAACTGAAGAAGTGCGAGTTCTGGGTGGAATAGAATGCATTTCTAGGGCACGTAGTATCCAAAGAAGGATTATCAATGGATCAGAGTAAGATAGACGCAGTAGTGGACTGGGCGAGACCGAAGAATGTTTAGGAGATCAGAAGTTTTTTAGGTCTTGCAGGTTACTATCAACAGTTCGTTGAAGGGTTCTCCAGTTTAGCAGGTCCTTTGATGCGCTCATGAGGAAGAATGTGAGGTATAATTGGACTGATGAGTGCGAGCTGAGTTTCCAAGAGCTAAAATGACAACGGTTTACGACTCTAGTTCTGACCATTCCATATGGGGATGGTGGATTTGTTATCTACAGTGACACCTCTAAGAAGGGTCTTGGCTATGTTCTAGTACAATAGGGCGGGGTGGTTGCATACGCTTCTCGTCAACCCAAAGAGTATGAGAAGAACTACTCGACACATGATATGGAATTGGCAGCTGTAGTGTTTGCGCTGAAAATCTGGAGACACTACCTATATGGTGAAAGGTGCGAGATTTTTACTGATCACAAGAGTCTTAGGTACATTTTCACCCAGAAAGAACTAAACATGAGACAACGTAGGTGACTTGAGTTGATAAAGGACTACGATTGTACCATTAGCTATCACCCAAGAAAAGCAAATGTGGTAGTTGATGCTCTGAGTCGAAAGTCAGTTGATGCGTCGGTCTCAACAGTGGAAGTTCAACATCAAATTTGTATGGATTTGGAAAGGTTGGACTTGGAGGTAGTAGAAGGAAATCACCAGGCTGTTCTTGCTAGCTTAGTGGTACAACTGACCTTACAAAAGAGGATCCGAGTAGCGCAGAAGGAGTATCTAGAGCTTGTGGAGGTTATGGAAGGAGTTCGGAGTGGGTTAAACCTAGATTTTAGTATTTTTGGTGATGGGATTTTGTGATTCCATAATAGGGAATGTGTTTTAGATGACACCGGGATTAAAGGGGTCATTTTGGAGGAAGCACACTATTCACTCTACATTGTACATCCTGGCAATACGAAGATGCACCAAAATTTGAGGGAATCTTTCTAGTGGTCCAACATGAAAAGAGAGATCGCCCAATTCGTAGAGCAGTGCCTAACATGTCAGCAGGTCAAGGCAGAGCACCAGAGGCTAGGAGGACCACTTCAACCACTTGACATCCCCAAGTGGAAGTAGGCGCACATCTCGATGGATTTCGTGACGAGATTAGCTGCAGCAGTGCATGGGCAGAATTCTATATAGGTTGTAGTTGATCGGCTGACAAAGACTGCACATTTCATTCCAATTAAAGTCAACTATTCTCTAAATCGGCTTGCAGGTGTCCCTATTTCTGTTGTTTTGGATCGAGATCCCAGTTTTACGTCTCGTTTCTAGAAGAGTTTACAAGATGCCTTGGGCTCACAACTAATGTTTAGTACATCTTTTCACCTGCAGATGGATGGGCAGTCTAAGAGGACTATTTAGACGTTAGAGGATATGTTGTCAGCTTGTGTACTGGACTTTGGTGATAATTGGATACGGTATCTACCGCTTGTTGAGTTTGCGTATAACAACAGTTACCAGGCTAGCATAGAAATGGCACCTTACGAGGCTTCGTATGGTCGTCAATGTCGATCTCCCTTGTACTGGAATCAGGTAGGCGAGCGACACATACTAGGTCCAGAACTGATTCAGCAGGCCTCTTCAGAGGTCGAGTTGATCAGGGAGAGAATTAAGGCAACTCAGATTTGATAAAAGAGTTATGCTGATACTCACCGATGAGAGCTAGAGTTCAAGGTAGGAAGCATGGTATTCCTAAGGATCGCTCCGTTGCAAGGGGTGATGAGGTTCGGAAATAAGGGGAAGCTAAGCCCTCAGTATATTGGGCCTTTTGAGATCTTGGAAATGATAGTTTTGGTAGCTTATCGGGTGGCCTTACCCCCCACACTATGCAGAATCCATGACATGTTCCACGTGTCAGTGCTGAGGAAGTACGTGTCAGATCCATCACACGTGCTAAGTTACGAACCTCTAGAGATCAATGATGCTTTATCATATGAGGAGGTACCGGTACAGGTATTAGATAGGAAAGTTCAGTAGTTATGGACTGAGGAAATACCGTTAGTGAAGGTTATGGAGTAACCATGTAGTGGAGGAAGTTTCATAGGAACTAGAGTCAAAAATACGCCAAAAGTACCCGTATTTATTTTATGGTACGTAAGAATGTATAGTAATATAAATGGTTTAGATTAAATAGTATGGTCTTCGGGAGAGTTTTTTTATGTGTATTTAGTAAAGTATGTATGACTTCGAGGGAGTTTGTATGTATATTGTAATCTCCCGAAGTATTATGTTGTAACCATGGTATTCATCCGCCATAAGTGAGGGTATGTAATAAACTTGGGCTGGAACTGCTATGTGGGTTGCTGCCAATTTTTCGATAGGACTGAGCTGTAAGAATAGAATATGCATAGTATCGTTTAGAAAATTTCGAGGACGAAATTTTTATAAGGAGGGGAGATTGTAGAAACCCAAACCCGCAAAATAAGGAAAATAAATAAGAAAAAGGTAATGGGAAATTCACCAGGGTTCGTCGATGAAGGTGGTATATTTGTCGACGAAATCCCTTCAACTCTTCATCACTAAAATTCAGAGCGTCGTCAACGAAGAGATACCGAACTAACCAAATAAAATATCCAGATGGGGTTTGTCGACGAGGGAAGAGCTTTGTCCACGACTAGCCTGGCAAGTTTGTCGATGAAGGCGCCGCTTCGTCGATGAAGTTGACTCGGTCAAAGGCTCTATAAATATAATTTTTGGTTGCTTAAGGGCTAAGAAAACTCAAAAGCTCTCTCTGTCTCTCTCTCTCTCACTCTCTCTACGATTCTTCGTCGCTCGTCGTCCATTTCGACGATCGAAGGTTCCTGCGTAGATCAGAAGGAGAAACTCTACAGTTATAGTAGATCAGATCATTGTTTTAAGGATTTTCGGGATTTTCCCTAAAATCAAGGTAAAGATCTGAATTCATTTTCAATTTGGTAGATCTGTAGTAAATAGAATTATACTGAAGTATTGTTCTGCGGTTTTTAGGTTTTGAGGATTCCGTGTCGTAGTTTTGGATCAATAAGCTCGTGTTTCAGTTTTCGGGAAAAAGGTAAGGGGATTTGTTTACATCAGTATTTTTAGAAAAAGAAACCATAGGATATGTAGCTTATATTTATATGTACTTATTGACTGCTTATTTGCAAAGTTTTACCAGGTATAAATGCCGATTCTTACGGTTTTCACAATTTTATGGTTTTGGAAAAAATGAGGTTTTTGGCATATGATCTCCAAATTTCTTAAACTACTTTATTTGCACTAAACCTAAAGTAGGAGATGCTTGAAACTCTAAAATAGTAGCAGAAATGATATTTTACGAACTAGCTTATATGAAATGTATACTTGACTAAATAAATGTGACATACGATATGAATTTAATCTATACTGATTTGAGATGTATATATACGAACTATGGGGACTAAGGTTCCAAGTGATTATCAGAAAATGCAAAAAACAGGTGTCAGTTAGATACTATACCAAATACGAGAAAAAGGTAAAATCAAGAGGTTATGAGCCAGATTTTACCACAGTTTGAATGAATATATGCGTGAATGAGATTGTGAAAATACTGGAATTTCACAGGTTATTATGTTTTAATATAAATTGTATATATGATATTAAGACCGTAGCTTGTCTCAATAGTATATGAAGCCTTAAAAAGCTTATATTATATAGGCTTTGTAATGTTGCCAAAACAGAGGTATAGTGCAACCACACGTAGTTATTGTTCGGTGTGGGTACCTAGTAGTAGGCTTGGTAAGAAGGGCCACTGGTCCAAAGGGATCAGGGTGTTGATGGCCAAGTTGGACTACAGTATGATAGGATGCTTGATGATGCCTGTACGTACAGGGCTCGATCAGTGTTTTTCTTAGTGCACAACCCCTGCCACGGGGAGTTATTGGCATAGTTATGATAGTTTTGAGCTAGACGGTGTTCTAAATATGCATATACATGATTTAAAGGCTTTAATGGGTAGAGTCACAGGTTTGAGTACCGGGCAAAGGGATCGTACAGTGTATGGGTCTGTACCCTACCCTAACCTCGAGAACTCTCACTTGTAATGATGCTAGGTTATATATATTATTAGGAATTTATATATGTACTATGTATACATTACGGTATGGAGAATGTGCAATCTATGTAATTGTTTTCAAATAAGAATATAACTGTACAGTCACACACTGATGTAATATCTTCCTCCTTACTGAGAAGTGTCTCACCCCAATCTTACAACCTTTTTTTCGGGAGTTACAGGACATCGGTCCTAGTCATCTAGAGAGGCTGTGTAGCATAGGGTCTTGTTAGTTAGCGTAAGTTTTTGTATGAATACTGGGTTGTTAGCCTAGTTGGGTTTTGGGAATGTAATACAATTTATGTTTTAAGTACGGTTGAATACATGTAAGGAACATTTAGATTCTCTGGTATGTCTATTAGGATCCATATGAATGTTTATGTTTTCCAGAAAATATGTGAGTACAAATCATTATGAAATACCCGTCTATCCCTATTTAGTGTGGGTAGTTATGTATGTTATCAGGATTTGTACATGATATGTATGTATAGTAGCACTCTAGGGCCGTATTTAGGGCCAAGGTGTTACAATAATAATATAACAGACTAAAAGAAATATCCTAAACTACCCAATCCTACCCAAATCTTGTTTTATGCCTAAGTTCTAGTAAAATCTGTATGTTAGAGTATGCAAGGCTTATATCCTATACTTTGATACTAATTGTAAACTCGAGTGGGTTCCTACATATAAATTTTTCAGCGGACGCACGTAAATTTAAATTATTTTTATTACTAGAGCACTAATTAGCTTTATTATAAATAAATGTCTCAACTATTAAAATGAGAATTTCTAAAATTCTAAAATTCTAAAATATGCAAACATATTCTAAATTGTATTATGTTAAATTTTTATTCTACTATACTATTTCTACTCCCGCTCATGCACTTGCTATGCCAGATTTCTGGTATACTCTTCAAAATTATCTGAAATATAAAATAACGATTGGGGTGAGACGACGCTCAGTAAGTAAATAAGATTATCATTAGTGTGTAACCAAAATGAGCTTTCATAATATTATACTTTCGTAAAATAATATTTAATACTATAACTTCAAAACTGCTTTTAAAATAACATTGAATTTAAAAAATTTTACATAAAACTTTTATCATCAACTGCAACAGTAAAATTTTATAACCATATACTGTAATTGTTAATTTTAACTTTTAATTTTAAAACTATAACTATAATATTTAATTATATACATATATGATTTTCCTTACACGTTTCCTTTAGATCATCATTTAGGTACAAAAATGGTCATATTCACATAAACATATATTTTTCCTTCAAATCATCAACAACTCTATACACGTAATTAAATATGTATATACATATACTATAAAAACCACCCTTAGGCCTGTTAGCCGTAAGTCATGTTTTTGTTAGCCGTAAGTCATGTTTCTGTTAACCGTAAGTCATGTTTCTGTTAGTCGTAAGTCATGTTAGGAAGGAAGCTCGGAGAGAGCAGGGTCAGCCACTGGCAGTTGGGGGCTGCACTTTTCAGTAGTTCACCCGAACAAATCTGTTGGCTTTTGAAGGAGGTGCAAATTCGGTCATAGCTGAGGACTGGATTCAAGAGATGGAGGAACTCCTGATTGTTCTGTACTGTACTGAGGAGCAAAAGGTAGAGGTCGGCGAAACTGGTGGAGGAGCAGCGGCCAGGGTATACATCTATTACCTGGAGCTGTTTTAGGGAGGTTTTCTTTGATAGATACTTCTCAGTTGCCATCCGAGTGGCGAAAGCGTAAGAGTTTTACATTTGACACAGGGGTCCATGACGGTACAACAATATGCGGCCAAATTTGTGGAATTATCACGTTTTGCTCCACACATGGTTCCAAATGAACCGCTGAAATCCCGAATGTTTAAGAAAGGATTGAGGTCGGGGATACACGCTCAAATTGTGGCATTGATGACACAAAGTTTCTCTGAGCTGGTGGACAGAGTCATGGCAGTTGAGTTTAGTATACAGGAGTGTGAGGCAGAGACGAAATAGAAGAAGAGATCCATATCTTCCAACTCACATATTGATGTTCAACATGATTCTTGGAGGGGAGATCGTGATGCTGAGGGTTAGAGGTTGGATATAGCTGATCGAGATTACCAAGAGAATGCATTCCACCCCCTTTGTGCTAGATGTAATCGAGGGCATTGGAGAGAATGCCGGGGTGGGAATACCGTGTGCTATAACTGTGGCAAATCTGGCCACATAGCTCGTGATTGTCGTGCTCCACAAGGCAATGCACCTGCTCCTAATCAGAATAAGAGGAACAACCCGGTACCTCAAGGCAGCGGCACCCCGGCGCATGTTTACATGCTTGGTACGGCTGAGGGGGACAATGCTAAAGGTGCATGTAATATGTTTACGTTTGCATAAGTAATAGTCTTGTTTGACTTTAAGTGAATTGATGCTACATATATTTGAATTAATTAAAATGTATGAATGTGTTAGCTAGTTTCTAAGATTGTGAAAATATGAAATTAACGAATTTCAAGAATGAAATTCTTTTAAGGAGGGGAGAATGTAACGACCCAAAAAAATTTAACTATTAAAATAATAAGGAAGATAATAAATGGAATAGGGAAACTAGAAGAAAGGGAAAAGCAATTTAAAAAGGGTAACAAACAGGCACTCGTCGATGAACTTAATTTTCTCGTTGACGAGTGATCTTCTAAGTCTCGTCGATGAGTATGTGTGTTTCGTTGATGAAGATATACGGAGAGAGGTTTTAGATCTTCTGAATCTCGTTGACGAAGCACAAACTCTCAGCTTCGTCGACGAATGGTCTTTTTGGGCTTGTTGACGAGTCCACGTGTTTTGTCGATGAGGCCACGTGGCAAGTCACCTATAAATATGCCAAAGATGGGTTTCAGTGAGAGAATTTACTTTTCTCTCTTTTCTCTCTCTAAAATTCGGTCCTTCTATCTTCTCTCTATGATTTTGGCCCCATTTCTCCCCGTTTTTACGATCAGAAGCTACCATTATGATCCTGGGGAGATTCTCTACAATTTAGACGGAGCAGATTTTCAGTTTGGAGTACTTGGGAACCACTCCAAAACCTGGATAAGTAGGGTATTTTTAAGTTTCATTAATAAAATGGAGTATAAAGGGCCTATGAAATGATAAAATAGCATTTTATTGAAATTTGTGTTGATAAACTCGGGTTTTGAATTAGGGTTCAGGTAAGTGCCGCAGACGTATTGGGGTTTCTGCAGGCATAATCTAGGAAAACTAGGTAAGGGAAATTAATTATAGTATGGTTTTTATTAAAGTTTAAAATTGGTTAATTTGGGAATATAAAATATGTATATATATATATATATATATATATATATATATATTTAGGTATGATGTATTTGAACAAGTTGATCATTTGGGAAAAAAATATTGACCTTTGATGAAATATATATATATATATATATATATATATATATATATATGTGTGTGTGTGTGTGTGTGTGTGTGTGTGTGTGTACATGGAAAGGAAATTATGTGGCAGGAATATAACTTTTATAATTTTAAATGGCTATTGTGGGTATAAAACGATAGAATATAATGTTAGATTGTGATCACTGGTTGGTGATGGATACTAGTATGTTATAAATACTGATGTGTGATAAATTCTGATTGATTGTAAATACTGTTGTTGACATTATTGTGTGAAAAACATTGCGATGTATGCATATGGATTATTTTCTGTGGTTATTCGTGTGTATCACAACATAACATTGGCAGACCTGAGGAGTTTGTATATTGTCATTATATATTTGGGTAGAGCATTGGCAGCTCTAAGGAGGTTGTTCTACTGATATACTACGGGTAAGTCATGGAGCTTGGTATTGGTGGTTAGTGGTGCCTATGTGGGTCACGATATATTTCTGTGTGAAGTTAGTCCTATGTGGCCCAGTCCTGTGCGGAGCATGTATTGATATTTGTCCTATGTGGACCAGTCCTGTGTTGACCATGTGATTATGATAATTCTGTGTGGACCATGTGATGTTGATAGTCCTGTGTGGACTGTGTGTTTTGTATGAATGAGAGTGTTGTGTAGATAGTATGTTTTATGTGAAATGTGATTTGATAAGATGAATGATATAATAATTTAATTATATGTATATATATATGGCAAGGTAAAACTTTCTGCCAAGAGCTTGCTGAGAAAGAGGAGTGCCCTTATATTTTCAGTTTGATGTCAGAGCAGAGGGAAGTTACTTATATGGGCGGATAAACTGCCTTATTCTTGGAGACTTTGTCTATATACATAGCCTGAGGGCTTATTGAGTAAGGTGAATACCCTGATACTGGTATTAGAGTAGATGGAAGCCACTTGTATGGGCGGGTAATCTTCCTTATTCTCAAGTATTATTATTATCATTAAAAATAATTATGAATGTGAGTATGAAATAAGAAGCCAATCTTTATGCATTTTAGATGTGAGTAAAAAATCAGAGATTAATGTTGATATTAATGATGTGTTTCTTAGCTGCGGTTGATGGTGAATGGTAAAAGGATAAATATGTATTTTTTGTAATATTTAAACACTCTGCCATACACTATTATGATTAGTTCTTCTTTACTGAGATGTGTCTTACCCTAGTGGATAATCATGTTTTCAAGTCCATGGGAAGATCGAGTTTAGGGCTCTGGCAGGGTAGCGTTTTGGGTAATTTTGGAAAGTTTGTATAAACAACTTATGTATATTTTATGCTTTTAAGTACTTGTATGTAATAAATAATTATTAGCAATTGTTTATGAGGTACAAATATGTATATAAGTAGACTCTGGTATTTAAATTTGAGGTTGTATTTTTTAATTTCGCTACATGATTGTGGAGTATGGTATCAGTAACAGGTGAATGTAACACATGACCTCTGGGCCCCACTTTGCGGATTCGGGGCGTTAAAAAAAATTAATGTTGTAAAATACCTGAGGGGTTTAAAACATTTTTTAACTCAAAATTAAACACAAGTATATTAAAGATAAAACTGGTATAATTAAATATGCGTAAAAATAAACTCGAGAGAATTTTATGAAAATAACTAACATAATCAAAATTTATTTACAAATAAACTCGAGTATAAATTTTAAATAAAAATCTAACATAATCAAATTTACTTACTTCTTACTTAACTTTGTGATACGATTACAACGAATATCTCTAAAAAATGAAATCATAAAGAGTGGGTGATTGAGAATTTTAATTATAACAAAAATTCTCTCTCCACCACTAATTCTTTCACTCACTAATGCTTCTCTTCTTTTAGAAAATTTTTGTGAAAAATGAAGGTTGAGAGCTTCCTATTTATAGAAAAATTTTGGGGAAGAAAATGGAATTTGTAAAAGTATGGGGAGAGTAGTGAAATTATAATTTTTTTAAAATAAAAGAATAGGCAAAGAATAGGCATAGGATGGGCATGAGATGAGCTTGGGATGGGAGGTATGGGATGGGGATGGGGGTACAGATGGGGAAAATGGGAGTGATTGCCGATACTCCCATTTAATTAATTTTTAATTAATTTACTTAATTAATTTTTTGAAATCATTATTATTATCTTTTTTGTTATTTTTAAGCTATATTTTAGTTTTTTTTTTATGAAAAAGAATTAAGCTCAAATTTCGAAAACTCATGTGGGTCCCACACAACTTCGAGACCCAAGTAAGTCCTATATAACTCCAATAGTCCTCACACAATCTTATGGGTCCTACACAACTTCAGAACTTATGTGGACCCCACACGACTTCATGACTTATGTGGGCTCCACACAGTCATGTAGACTCTGCATATGATACTTATATTATTATTATTATTATTATTATTTCTACAAATTATGTCGGTCAAAAACATTATTTCATGTATATGTACTTATTTACGTGTACAAACAATGTCTACTCTATTTATCTTATGAAATTTCATTTTAACCAAGCTAACCTTTAGGGAGTGACTGAGTCACAATGGTCTATAAGTTACTCATTAAAACAAGGTCTTTCTTAGTCATTAAACATGGAATCAAAGATCCTTCAGAAAATCACCTCTGTATTGATATTAACTTAATGATTATTATTATTATTATTATACTTTAATCGTATGTGTGTGTGTGTGTGTGTGTATATATATATATATATATATATATATATATTTGGGGTTGTTACACATCTAACCCATTTAATAAATGACTCAGATTCGAGTTGATTCGTTTATAAACGAGTTAATTTGTATTAAATTCAAATTCGATTTAAACAGACGGATCACAAGTCATCTGTCGGGATTTGACCCGTTTTGCTATCCCTGCCCACCATAGTAATTTAGGCATAACAAAAATTGAAAAATTAAATTTGTTTATATTAATTATAACAATATCCTAAAAGAGAAAGGCAAAAGGAGATAAATTATTTTCTGTTGGATTAAAAAAGCCAGAGAGAGAGAGAGAGAGAGAGAATAATTGTAGATTTTGTAGGAAAGAGAAAGATGGGTGTGAAATGATGTGTGAAAATGAATGAATGGAGGAGTGTCACTTCATTTCGTTTTTTGTTCTGATTGATTGTGACTTATATAGTACTCCCTTCTACTTTTGTGTGACAATAGAAATTGCTCCTGCTTGGGTTTGGACCCTTGTCTGCCTCTGGACCTCCTAACTGTTTGAATCACCTCCCAATTTAATCCTTCGTATGTATTTGATTTTTTTTTTATAAAGAACGGCACTCGTTTAATCATTTATTATTTATTAATATATTAATAAATAACTTAAAATTTTAAAAATAGTATATCCCTTTAATTTTTTTTGAAAAATAGGAATTTAAAATTTGAAAAACAATGCCAATATAAATGTAGTCTATTGCTTATGTTGTGGATCATTTTTTTCTCTTCAAATTTTCAATAAGTTTAGTTACATAACTTGTAACTAGAAAATATCATTTATCTAAAAACCCAAAAGCAAAAATAAAAATTATAAAAAATATTATTTTTAATGTAAACGGATGACCCAACGAGTATCAAATCCAAACTCGTCTAACTCGTTTATTAAACGAGTTGAGTTCCGATGACTCATTTATAAATGAGTTACCTTCTCTTAAATCCAAACTCGAGCTGAATATACAAATAATGGGTCGCCCTTTGGGTCTTGACCTGTTTTACTAACCCTATTCATATGCCAACAATTTAAGGATATATTTGTTCCTTTAATGTGAGATATAAGATGACCTTATTGAGTCACTTCTTTTGTCTTTTTTTTTTTTGGAAAGGAGTCATATTGTTTTTTTAATTATTTATATTATGTTTGTCATGTTTACACACCAACCAATGCTTTTAGATATAAAAAAAATTAAAATTTTATTAAGGCAAATGAGTTAAAATTTGGAGTTTCCATAATACAAGTTTAAGGTTTCAAAAGGCAAACTTTCTATGAGCAGGTCAACCACGTGCAACTCATGTGGAGGGGAGACTTGTTCTAGGCAGGTCATCCACGTGCAAGTCACAGAGATAACAAATATGTTTTGGTAGGTCGGTCGATGCAAATTAAGTAAAGATCAAACCTACTTAGGTCAAGTTAGTCACGTGTAGATCACATGAAGAACAAACCTGCTCTAGCCAAGCCGGTCGCGTGCAAGTCTTCACATGAAGAGCAGACCTACTATAAGCAAGTCAGCTATGTGAAAGTCATCACAAGGAGAGTAGACCTATTTTGAGCAAGTTGGTTGTGCGTAGGTCATGTAGAGAGCAAACCTATTATGGGCAGGTTGCTCATGTGCAGCTCACATGGAAAGCATACATGCTCTGACCAAGTTGATAATGTACACGTCACGTGGAGAGCAAATATGCTCTATCCACATAAGTCGTGTGTAGGCTACATGAATAGTGAATTAGGTCCAAACCAAAACATGGTGAAACCAATCCCTAACCATGACTAGAAGATTCACACCCATATATAAGTTTGTAGTGCAAGCACATTAAATATAACCAGGCACCAAGACCTTTTAAGACCCTCTTCTCGCTTTTCAAATCATAGATGTGATGATTCATAAGATTTGTGAGTGGCAACCCATTGTTTGACATTAATATCTCCTAACTGAGTTTTAAAAATTAGTACAATTATTTCTTTTATTATATTCTTAATGAATATGACAAATTTAATCTCATTAAATAAGGGAATGATATTTAAGATCAAAATTGAGTAAAAATAACGAATCACTTCTTAAGGTCAACTAAATAATAAGATTACATTATTATTTTATGAAAATTTTTACCCCAAGCAACCAAACTTTTCATAATTCAAGAAAGTTTCGTGCATATAAATCAAGAGGGAGAATCTTTAGATGGCAAAACTTTCTAATTATTTGCAAAATTTCAAGTGGACCACTTTATAAATGTGTAACCACTCAACATATTTTTTTTTTTTAGAAAAAAATTAATTAACGCTGCATATGGGCGTATGAATTTTAAACCTTGGATTTAAATTTTGAGAAATTTGGATAAATTTAAAATAATTTTATATTATATTTAATTTAAATACAATACAAGCCTCTCCAAACATATAATAAATGAATTATTGATGAAATTGTATAACATTATCTCTCATCTAACAATAGTTTACTTTTAATATTACTAATATACTACATTAAATTGTCAACAACCAAACATTAACATGCTCTCCCACTTAGGTGACCTTAGCAAGAAAAAAAAAAAAAAGAGAATGTAAGAGACTCTCAAGACATTTAGGATTGATGTGATTCTCTAATCTTATCAATGTCCTAAAAAAGAACATAAATAATTAAAATTAATATATTTATGTACCATTTTATTCCAAAACAAAAAATCAATCTATTTTTGTGGTGAAATGACAAATCAATAATCTACAAAAAAAAAAAAACATAAATAATTAAAATTAATCTATTATTGTTTCATGTACCTTAATAATTGGAAAGCAAGAAAAAATAAATAAAAAATAAAAATATATATAATCATGAAGGAGGGTAAAACCAGGAAACTTTACCGACTCACCAGCAGTCAAATTAAATTAAAAATTTGCCAACCTGTCTGGGCTCCACCTTGGATTTCCCGCACGCGCGGCAGGCCCATTCAACTTTTCCCACTTTTTCTTTCTCATCAAACAGAAAACTCCCCCACCCCACCACTTTCTCTCTCTCCTTCCCCAGTTTTTTCCACACACATCCAACCCCAAGCTGCATACTAATTCCTCTCTCTCTCTCTCTCTCTCTCTCTCTGCAACCAAAGCATCTATGACGCTGTTGTCTCCTCCATGTTCCTGTCTCCTCACTCTAAATTCTCTAATAGACTCCATGACAACTGCTCTCCTCCTCCTTCGCTAAAATCCTCTCTCCGTCTCTCTGTCTCTCTCTGTCTCTCTCTCTCTCTCTCTCTCACACACACACACACATGATCCCCTCTCTCCTTCCATTAATGTGTTCCTGCAGCTTTTCGCATTCTCGAAGCATACACTAAACACAACATTGCAGACACCAGCCTTCAAATTAAATAAACTAACCAAACCCAACTTCCCCTGTTCCTCTATATAACACAACCCCTCCTTCCTCTGCTTCAAGCTCCATAACAGAGACGCCATGGATTCTTGGGAAAGGTCTCCCAGAGAGTTCGCAATTCCCAAATCCAGGAAAACACCTTCTTTCTCGTCCTCTCTCCTTGATTCCATTTACCGCTCCATCGACGATTCAGCCGCCGGCGACAAGCACCCCGTTCCCTCCGGCGAAAGGCGCAAACAGAGCCTCGACGGGTTCTTTGAGGCGCCGGAAGAATTAAAGGCGAATTCCCGGCGACCCGTTGCGGCGGAGAAGTGGGTTCGCAACCATCGCAGTGGCAGCGGCTCTAGTCTCTCCAATTCGGCTTCTTCGTCGTCGGATTCCAGCTGTAATGGAGGCGTTTTCTCCTCGTCGGAAACAGAGTCCCATGTTCGAAATCAGAAACCGAAGTCATCTGGGATTAGTCTGCACAGACCGAAACCCATCAGAATTGAGAGGTCGGAGAAGCCAATCCTCTCGGACCAGAAATCGAAATCGTCTATGTTCACTCCGCAGCAGAAGCCGAAGCACGAGGGTCGATTCACGAGGACGAAATCGAGAGCCCTGCAAATGTACGGCGACTTGAAGAGATCGAAGCACCCGATTTCCCCTGGCGGACGAATCGCCAGCTTTCTCAATAATTTGTTTTCGAACAATGCGAAGAAGGCGAAGCCGTGCTCGATTGACCCATCGGAGGAAATGGGTTTTCGATTGAAATCGAAGTCTGCAGAGCCCTCAACATGTTCCTCGGTTTCTTCATTCTCGAGATCATGTTTGAGCAAAACCCCTCCTCCGAGAAGCACCAAACTGAGCGACGGCGCGAAGAGGTGCGTGCGATTCTACCCCGTCAGCGTGATCGTCGGCGAGGACTGTCGTCCGTGCGGCCAGAAGAGCCTCTACGACGGCGACCCGAGCTTGACGCCGACTCCGACGCCGGCGGCAGGAATTGCAGGAAACAGGGACGTCAAGAACAGAGCACAGAACAGAGACCTTCTGAGAGGTTATCAGACGAAGAAGGTGGGAGAATTTAGATTTGAAGATGAAGATGAGGATGATGATGATGGTGAGAGCTGTACGAGCTCCGATCTGTTCGAGCTGGATTGTCTGATTGGGATCGGAAGGTACAGAGAGGAGCTGCCGGTGTACGAGACAACTAATGTGAAAACTAATCATGCCATTGCAAATGGTTTGATTCTCTAGTTCATTTTTATTATTATCGTGTTAGATGTTAATGTATGTAAGTAGTTTGGTGTGGGGGTCTTAAATAAATCACTTTGGTTGTGTTAGTTTTATCCAAATTTTCAATTTATTTTCCATCCTCCAAAACCATATATATTTTGAGTTCTACAAATTTGTGTAAATTTAAATAAGGGTTAAGTTAATTTTGTAATATGCATGTATAAATTCATACAAATTTAAATTAAAAAAAATTTAAAATTATATATTTTTGAAACAAATTTATTTTATATTTTCATTCTAAAGCAAAGGAATATTTAAGCAAAAGGTAGATATTTTCTGTAGCTATTCAAGTGAAACACGTGTACAGAAAAAGTTGACCGAAATATAATAAAAATTTATTTTTCTTTTCATTATTTTCTTTATACAAAATCTTAAATCCAAACAAACCTTTAACGTTTCAAAAATAGAGATTTTATACATTTGAAAAATCTCAACTAATTTTTGAGAATTTTATACCTCTATCTAGGTTTGTATTTTTATATCAAATATGATGATAGAGTATTTTTATCAAATCTTAAGGAAATATGTGAGACTTTTGAAACCTTTAAGAAAATTTTGTGTCTTTTTACTAAACTTGAAAGAAGATGTGATGAAAATTTTGAAATATCAATGAATATTTATGTCTTTCTATGAAACCTAGAGGTTAGTATCTTTCTTTTCTTATCAAATTTACTATTTTGAATAAATAATATGAAATTTTGCATGAGAAATATCTTAATGTATGAGTGAACATTGAAGTTGATTTTATGAACTAGTTTTGAATTGAACTTGAACCCGTCACTGCATTTAAAATCTGAATTATTTTGTTTGATATCTAATATCTGAATACGTGTTAAAATTTTAAATTTAACATAAATAATATTTTCTTGCCACATATTTAGTCAATAATGACAAATACAAATACAATTTATTAGTGTACAAAAATAAAATTTATTATTTTAATTTTAATCACCAAAGTATTGAATTGTTTTTTTCATTTTGATTTTCATAAGTGATAAAATTAGAAAAGAAACATTTGGATATAGATCAAATATTTTAGAAGCTCTAATGTCCAACAAGTTCACTTATTTAGTGAACTAGTTCAAACATAACTCTATTCAGGGATCATTCAGATCTAGCAAATACTTAAATATATTAGTTTGCATGGCTAAATGAGACAATTGAGATTAAGTACAATATATATATATAAATCACAAAAAAGGATCAGTGCATTTGATTCCACATTCACATATTAATTGATATATATAAATTTTCAGAAGACAAAAGATCGAGGCTTTATTGTGTTTATAACGCGTAAATAGCATAAAACACGAGGAAATTGGGAGAACAGATTTGACAAAAAGTGACTAAAATTAAAGAATAATGCTAGTCAATCATGAGCGAGGATTAGACAATATTTACCAAGAGAAAAATGAGACAAAAATAACTATTTAAATTTTTTTTTATAATAAAGACAAGACAACTATTACTTTTAAAAACTACGCTTTCCTATTTAGTCATCTATCTATTGCAGTAGTTATTAGCAATATTGTCATTTTGCGACAAATAATCTTGCAAACACACGTCATTTCTCCTTATGGGCATCTCTTTTCTTTTGGCCTATGATTAGTGCAAAGGAAAATTTTAATGTGTTAGTTATTGACAATAGCATAACCATGTGCAAATCCATAATAATTATAGGGCACATTGCAGATCAATATTCCCTTTTGAGCTCTCTACTCTTGCATGAAATGATTGTTTGGGGCCAGAGATCATGTCTAATTTGCTTCTAATCATCTGCAGATAGAGTTGATGTTTCTTAATAATTTGAATCTAAATTGATAAGTGGAGATTGAATAGAAGCACATTATAGTCTAACGTTAACCCATGTTTCCTATTTAATTAGGAAAAAAATAAAATAAGAATGGAGGGCACATGGGACTAAAGGGGGAGTTTGCCCCCACCAAGGTTGTAAAGATTTCTTTTATATTATAAGTTTGTATGTATGTATGTATGTATGATAATTTAAAGTTTTTCTAAACCTTGTGTTTTAGTTTGTTAAGTTAGTCCTAACTTCTGTAATCATATTTAATGTTTTTTATATACTTTTAGCAGAAGAATGCTTCATCGTCATAGTACATAAATCAATTTTAGTTTAATTAAGATTCACTTAATAAGAATTATTATGAACTTGATACAATTGTTTATTTTCATCGGTCCGTATGCTATAAGTATAGATAGAATCTGTTCTTACTTGATGTGTAAAAGGCATAAACAATTATTATAGTTAAATAACATTTTCCTCACAAGGTTCAATGCAATTGAATAAAGACCCATTTGGCTCACCCTTGATTACATTTCTTTTTGTGTGTTTTAGAATTTTTTTTTTTTTTTGAAATGTATTAAAGACTTGCTTCGATTTTTTTTTTTTTTATATGGGAAGATTTTTGTACAAGTCCGAGGAGAATAATTCTCCATTCAAATTGATCAAGATTAACACACCAAATTAAATAACTTTGAATTAAATACGATTTAGCATTGCAAAGTTAACATGGTAATTGAAAAGGAGTGATTTACCTTGAAGCTAGTTAAAATCACTTTTATGATAATTGGGTTGTTAAACTCTCTTTAAAATTGACTTTAATCAAAGTTTACTTCCCAATTAAGAGAAAAAAAATTAAAAATTACCTTAAAAAAGACTCTATGGATGAAGCCATGTTTGCTCCACAGCTGTTTCAAATAAACCTTAAACCAGTAATTATTGACATTAGATAAGCATCCTCCTATTCTTCTAGCTGCAAATGCAAAGTGAGTTAATGGTCAACTCTAAAGTGATTTGGAATGGGCCAAGCAAGGGAAAAAAGCTAAGTGAATGATGATAATGTGACATAGGTGTATGATATGGATGAACAATGTTGGAGAAAGGGGCATACATGTAGGAGCCCACATGTGGAATCTCCAAAGTCAAATTATAATAGGATCACACATCATAGCAAGCATCCAAATTAACTTTTTGCATCAAAGGGAAAAAAGTCCAATTTGTTCTTTGGGAGATACAATACACCTTTGAGTGGCATCTACCCCTTCATTTGAGCTGAGCACACCCTCAATGCCTATATATATATATATATATATATATATATATATATATATATATATATATATATATAGAGAGAGAGAGAGAGAGAGAGAGAGAGAGAGAGAGAATGCCTTTCATTATGAGAATAAAAATGTATTTGAGTACCAAGAGCAATCTAGTAACTCTATTTTAGGGTAGGTATATTTACCCATGGTGTAATTCTAGTGCTATGTACCTCACAACATTATTTTTTTCACATATGAAATAATCAAATTTATTTAGCATGTGGGTCTTACTTTAAAAATAAGACTAGGTCTTGAATTTGTCTTTGAAATGTGAATATTTGTTTATTATTATTATTATTATTATTATTATTATTATTTTGACTTACTAAACTAGGTCTGGACTATAGAATAACAGATAGTTAATCTTCCATCCTATATTCTTTATCTAGATTTGAAGTACAACAACAACAAAACCAAACCTTAAGTTCCATTAGGTAGGATCGGCTAATCATGGATCATTTCTTTTGACAGATTCAGGAATATTAAATTTTTACTTAGTATCTATTTTCAAGTTAATTTAGATCTATCCCTACCCTTTTCTATTGCCCCCTACAGTAACTTACTCACTCTTCCTCATTGGCGCATTATGTGACTTACGTTGCAAGTGTTCACACCATTTGAGTCGTCACTCCCTTATCTTTTATCCCAATTTGAAATACAAATAATTAATATAAATGTGCCAAATTTTAATTTGGAATTCTATAGGAGAACAAATAAACTTTTTGGTTTGTGATATCTTCCTTTAGTTGGTGGAGCTAAGTTACAAAATGAAAATGACTCCATTCTGATAGTCCATTCAAACCTCCTATTGTGATATGAAATTGTAACTCTCAATATAAAAATTCTAACCTTTAATTATTAAAATATTTCTTAAAAAGTTATTATAATCTTTTTTTTTTTTTTTAGATTATGCACCGGGTTTCCACGTGTCCGTTTTACGATCCACATGACTAGTCCCGCGCCCCTTGAAAGAACACATATATATTTGCCAAACAAAACATGGGAGCCTTGTCTCACAATAACTAAAGAGCAACTAAGACACCCCCCAACCCAAATCAACTTAAATCATGCCATTACATTCTGCAACAACCTGCCCTACTTTCATCCATAATTGGTCCCCAATGATTCCTTTTTGTTCATATATATTAATGTGTGTAAAGAAATGTGGTACTAACTGTATATTTATTATTTCACAAGTTTGACTTAACCACTATCTTAAAATAAAAGCATTAAATTCTTTCTTATTTTGAAATATGGAGATTTTAGTTAGTACTTAGAAGTTAGGTCTAACTACGCAATTAAATTGACTAAGTTGAGAATCGGACCGACACTTGAGTTAGTTGACCTGCAAAATTAGACTTTGACAAAAATAAAAAAATCTTAACTAATGCAGTCAAAACATAATTTGTACATGCAATGTTGTGATGGTGTGGCAGTAGTCCGAATTGTGAATTGGTCAATTCGCTTATTGTTGACCAATCCAATTGTAAAAGGATGCGCATCCTTTTTTTTTTTTTTAATAGGAGAGTAGAAAAAGATGATTTCAAGTATTTCATTCCATCAACTACTTGATGTTCTTGGCAACCTAAAGTTTTATTGCACTAACAGTGTAACATATTATCATTTTGAATACATGAAAGCTTTTTTCAAGACACTTTTACTTTTGATTTAAATTTTTGTTTTAATTTTAATTAATTAGAAAAGTCAATTAATACTCATAGTGCACAACAGAGGTCAATTGTCGAAGTTTCATAATCTTTCCCAAACCTTTATATCATTTTGAAGCTAAAATTTTGAATCATCAAATTCAAAATATTGGGTTGTTGGGGTCAAAACTCAAAATTTCACGTGTTTCTCCATTGCCCAGGAGAAAACGAGACAAAATCGAAAGGCTTGTTTAATTAGTTTTAGTTGCTAATTTTAATATTTTTTAAATTAATTTTTTTTAAAAAAATAAGAAAGTTCTATTCATCACAAGAAAAACATCATAAGAAAAAAAATTAGAAGTGATGTGTAAGCACATGATTTGTTTGAATTATGAGTGAGAAAAAAAAAAAAAAACTAATTCTAAAAAATGATGAATACCGCTTGTGAAATTTTGGTACGATGTGTTTCGTACAATGAATACCGCTTGTAAGCACATGATTTGTTACAAAAGCATGAATACCGCTTGTACAATTCTTGGAGGATTCGGGGTGTACTTCGAGGGAATACTTTGATATCTAAGTTAGAGGAGATAAGAAACTTTCAATTTGGCAATAATAACATATTAAAAAAATATTTGAATATCCAGCTAAGGTATCTCCTTCCTTTTTACATGTAGGGTCTCCTAGGAGAAATTATACCGGGGATCTCCCCTTCAATGTCCCTCCACATGTTTTTGTGCTAGTATTTTAAATATTAGACATATAACAAATTAGTATTACTTTTATTAATATCACACATATAAAGAGGGATATTCATTTTCAATATACTTAGAATTGAGGAAACAGATACAAAGATAAGTGGAGGGGAGATCCCCTATATAGTTTCTCACTTTCTAAAGATGAAAAGACCATTTAATTAAGGTCTCTCACTAAATCATGGACACCTTCCCCCAATGAATAAATAGTCTTTAGATTTTAGTTATCTTTATTGACCTTTTAGCTACCAAATAAAATATATATTTTATCCTCATCAAATATTCCCCACTCTTTAGCTTTCAAAATTATTTTCAAGTTTGGGAGTATAAATGAAAAAGACTTCGTTCGTCGTCAATTATATGCCAAGATGAGGTAATTGTCAATCAATGTGTGTATATATATATATATATATATATATATATATATATATATATATATATATATATATATTAAATAATTGATTCTATGAATTGAGTTCTTGACTTTAACTCCTAGGGCAGAGCCTGGATTTAATATACTGATATAAGTCATTTTTTTTTAATTAATGACTTCCTCTTAGCTCTTAATGTTAAGGCAATGGAGTGATCCTAGACTCTTTTTTTATTTTCCTTTCATTGAGGTGAAATATTGATCATCAAGGCCGCAGTAATCCTCATATGTTTTCCCATTTCTTCTTTTATTAAGGTGAGACCTTGATCTTTAAGGCTAGTCGAGGTGAACCCCAACTCTTTTTGTCCCCTTTACTAAGGTGAGACCTTAGTCTTTAGGGGCAAGGTGATCCTTGAACCCTCTAGTCAAAAGTAAGTTGCTCTTAGGTGCTTTAATCAAGGTAGACCCAAAGGTCATTTTTTTTTTTTTCTTTTTTCAAGGGCATTCATTGAGATTACTCTCTCATCTTAATCATTGTGAAGACCTACTCATCAAGGGTATCTATCAAAGTTACCAACTCAAACCTAATGGTTAAGATGACCTTTTTTCTCAGATATTTCCTAGGGAACCATCACTTGCCTTAACGACCGCAATGACCTGCTCTTTAAGGCATTTTTCCAAGGTTATCTCCTAGGTTCTTTGACCAGGATTTCTCTTCCGATGTTGATTTTTGCTTTTAATATCTATACCATTTTTTTACTTCATCATTTGGTCAAGTAAGCCTATTTTCCTATTTAGTTTGATCATTTTGCCAAGTAGGTATGTTTGTGTTGTGAAAAACGAATTGCACAATGGAATATATATAGGATCAAACACACGAAGCACTTAATGATGAATATATAGAAACAATCTACAACCACAACAAATATATGAAAGTAATAAAAACACAATACACAAGTAATTATGTGGTTCGGCAATGCCTACATTTACAGGAGTAAATGGAAATGATTCATTATCTTCTTGTCCAAATGACATGAACAATACATCAACCATGTACAACCATCCTATACAAATACATCACAAATGCCATATAAATAGGGTTCCCAGAGGTCTTAACGTGTCACGCCCTGAACCCGCAAGTGGGTCCCAGGTGTGAATTAAAGTAACATAATCTGTCTCTGTATCAATTTAAACATACATGATACAATACAAATAAGAGGGTCCGACCCCATGGGGTACACGATTGCCCTATATAGATACTCATACGAATCCATACTCATAAGATACACAGCGAAATACGGTCTTTTATACATAAACAAGATCATACCAAAGTCTATACAAACTAGGACATACATTCCCATAATTACAACACATATCCCAGGTGTCTACAAAACTATTTTGACAACCTGGATACAAAAACTCATACCTAAAAGGTACTAGCAGTAGCTATGACACCATTTGCTTCCGGACACTAGGATGTTACTTACTGCTACTTGAAGGACCTGAAAAACATTGTACGTATATTTGGGGTGAGACATCTCTCAGTAAGGAAGAAAACAGTTTATACCAGTGTGTGGCATACCAGTGTCATTTTACATACTTCATAACACTATACATACGATACAGTTTGAAACAATTCGTACAGTTTCATACAATTCCATATAGTTCCAGTATTTTCAGAAAACCATTCCAGTTCATACGATACCAAAACATACATACATACATACATACATACATACATACGGTCAGTGTCATCACACTAGTTCACAACTACACAAGGTCACCTCGTCTCACAGCGATTACATTACTACATACGCAACTACGCTGCGACGATCAAGGCCCAATAGTGATTACATTGTTCCATACGCAACTACACAAGGTCACCTAATCTCACATTGATTACATTGCTACACACTCAACTACAATGCGACAACTCAGGCCCAATAGTGATTACATTGCTCCACACGCAACTACACAAGGTCACCTAGTCTCACAACGATTACATTGCTACACACACAACTATGAAGCGACGACCCAAGCCCAATAGTGATTACATTGCTACATATGCAACTACATAAGGTCACCTAGTCTCACAACGATTACATTGTCGTGTGCCCAACTACACTGCGACGACCTAGGCCCATAGTGATTATATTACTACATACGGTGTAGAACACACCTTTCGGTGACCAGTTGAATCATACTGGTGATATTTCACACCCCGGATATAGAGCCGGCCACTCTCGCCCACGGTAGTTAACCGATACATGGCTGTTTTATAAATCCCTGGAATCATTTTGGAAACTCACGTTCCTATACATTTCAGTGTACGGTAATAAGCCGCCACATAGCTATTTTACAAATATATGGAACAATTACATACAACCATACATACCACACTTATTTAGTTTATGGCAAATTATATTATTTACAATTTCAATTATACAGTTTATGCAAATATGGATTACAGTCACCTCAATAATACAGTTTTAACACAACCAACAATTTTCCAACCAAAATAGAGATGATACCTGAAATCCCCAATTTTTGCAAAAAACTATAACCCGAAAATTCCGTATTTTTACCCAATAGATTTCCCCAAATAAGTAGTCAAAACATACATATGATCGTAGCCTACAAGTTTACCGATCTCGATTTCGAAAAATAAACTGATATAAACTGAATCCCCTTATCTTAACCCGAATTCCAACTATGAACTCTACAGTCCTTAAAACTATGAACCGAGACTCCAAAACCTACAAACCACAGTACAGTACATGCTTACAATCCGTACTACTACACATATACCGAATGAAAAATGAAAATCGAGCCTTACCTCAATTTTAGCCCGAAACCCGAAATCCTCTGAAACGAGATTCCGATTCGCTAGAAACGTAGAGAATCCTTCACTGATCCTCGCAGTATCGTTGGATTTACGAACCGGGCAACGATCGGCAAACAAAACTAGAGAGAGAGAGTGTAGGGAGAGTTCTAGAGAGAGAGAGAGAGAGAGAGAGAGAGAGGGAGAGAGAGAGAGAGAGGAGAGAGAGAGAGAGAGGAGAGAGAGAGAGAGAGAGAGAGAGAGTTTAGGAAACTTAATCCCAAAGCAAACAAAATATCCCTTTATAGGACCTTTGACCCGAGTAGATTTGTCGACAAATTGTGTCCTCGTCGATGAATTCTTCACTAGCCTCATCGACGAATCGGCAGCCTCGTCGACGAGCCAGATATTTCAACTTTTTCCTGAACCCCTCGGCATCTTCTCGTCAACGAGCTTCTGAATTTCGTCGACAAGAAACCTTCACCCTTCGTCGACGAATTTTGGCCTGATCGATGAAATCTGTGAAATTCCATTTTCTTACCCTTCTTTTACACAATTACCCATATATCACGGTTCAGGTTCTTACAATCTCCCCTCCTTACAAAAATTTCGTCCTCGAAATTTGCCATCTCTCATTCACATACTCATACATACCATCACACATACGTACCACTATAGAGCGAAATTGGTGGCCATTACAGCATAGCCCCATCACAATCCATACATACATACTCTGGAGAATATGACAACCATTTATATGCAGTCCCGTTACAAGACATACATACATTCTCTAGAGAATACGACGGTCATTTATACGCAGTCCCGTTACGATACATACATACATTCCCTCACTTATGGTAAAGGAATACCGTGGTTACATACATACACGGTCTCGGGAGCTTACAATACCACAGGACCCTCCCAGAAACTAACCACTAAATACAAGACGATAACAGAGGGTTACATACATACATACTTATACCACCGTGCTATCCTAGTACTACTCAGAACAACTACGGATACTTTCGGCGTATTTTCGCTTCCAGTTCACAAGAAGCTTCCTCAACCTCGTGGTTTCGCCACAATACCTTCACCAACGGTATTTCCTTGGTACAAAGCTTCTGAACTTTACGGTCCAGAACCTGAACAGGTATCTCCTTATACGCTAAAGTATCCCCGACTTCCAACTCATCATAACTGATAACATGAGATGGATCCAACACGTACCTTCTCAGCATGGATACATGAAATACATCGTGGACCCTCGAGAGTGTTGGGGGTAGCGCTACTCTGTAGGCTACTGGACCCACTCGCTTAATGACCTCGAATGGTCCGATATACCCCGGGCTCAACTACCCTTTCTTCCGAATCTCATCACTCCCTTCATCGGAGCGATTCTAAGGAATACTTTACCCCCTACCTCAAACTCCAACTCACAATGGCGAACATCCGCGTAACTCTTCTGCCGACTCTGAGCCGATCTAATCCTCTTCCGGATCAAACCTACCTTCTCAGACGCCTGCTGCACTAGTTCAGGTCCTAAAACCTAACGTTCACCAACCTCATCCCAATACAAAGGAGATCGACACCTCCGACCATACAAAGCCTTGAATGGTGTCATCCCTATACTAGCATGGAAGCTATTGTTATACGCGAACTCCACTAGTGGCAAAAACTAAATCCAACTACCACCGAAGTCCAATACACAAGCTCGTAACATGTCCTCCAAAATCTGTATCGTCCTCTCTGACTGTCCATCAGTCTGGGAGTGGAACGCTGTACTAAAAGTAAGCTTTGTCCCAGTGCTTCCTGCAAGCTCTTCCAAAATCGAGAAGTAAACCTCGGATCTCGATCTGAAACAATGGACATTGGAACTCTGTGCATTCTCATTATCTCATGCACATACAACTCTGCTAGCCTACTTAAAGGATGGCTAACTTTCATCGACTTGAAATAAGCAGATTTCGTCAATCTATCCATGATCACCCAGATAGCATTCTGCCCGTGAAGCGCTGGTGGCAAACCGGTAACAAAGTCAATGGAAATATGCTCCTATTTCCATACTGGAATAGGCAAAGGCTGCAACGGCCCTGTCGGCCTTTGATGTTCAGCTTTCACCTGCTGACACGTCAGACACTGCTCTACAAACCGGACAATATCCCTCTTCATACAACTCCACCAGAAGGACTCGCGCAAATCCCGATACATCTTTGTACTACCCGGATGTACCATATACAAAGAACGATGCGCTTCCTCCAAAATTGTCCTTCTGATCTCATCATCATTTGGAACACACAGCTTAGTCCCAAACCTCAACACACCTCTGTAAGAGATGTTAAAACCCACAGCCAAACCCTGCTGCACTTTCTCCACAATCTCAGCTAACTCTGCATCATTAGCCTGCTCGGCTTTAATATGCTCAAACAAGGTTGGCTGAATCACCAAACTAGCAATAAAAGCCTAATGATCACCGAATACCAACTCCACGCTAAGGCTTTCCAGATCCCGTCTGACATGATGCTGAGCTACAACTGCAGTTACTGCTGGATGCTCTGACTTCCGACTCAACGCATCTGCTACCACATTAGCCTTTCCTGGGTGATAACTGATTGTGTAATCGTAGTCCTTAATCAACTCTAGCCACTTCCTCTGTCTCATATTCATCTCCTTTTACGTGAAAAAGTACCTAAGGCTTTTGTGGTCAGTGAAAATCTCACACTGAACACCATACAGGTAGTGTCGCTAGATCTTTAATGCATAAACAACAGCATCTAACTCTAAATCATGCGTAGGGTAATTTTTCTCATCCTCCTTAAGTTGCTGAGAAGCATAAGCTACCACCTTACCCTGTTGCATAAGCTACCACCTTTCAGAGACGCGTCGCTATAAATCACAAAATCCCCATTCCCCGAAGGAATGGTCAATATTGGAGCAGTAATCAGCTGGTGCTTCAACTCGAGAAAACACTGCTGGCAATCACTAGTCCAGTCAAACTTCACTCCCTTCTTAGTCAATCGTGTCAGAGGTCCAGAAAATTTAGAGAAACCCTCTACGAACCGACGATAGTAACCCGCTAATCCCAGAAAACTCCGAACCTCCTGCACACTCTTCGATCTAGCCCAGTCGACCACAACTTCAATCTTACTGGGATCAACAGAGATACCACCCTCAGACACCACATGGCCTAAGAACGCGACCTGATTCAACCAAAACTCACACTTCTTCAGTTTAGCATACAACTTCTTCTCCCGCAGAATTTGTAACACTAACCTCAAATGTTCTACATACTCTTCCGGACTCCTCGAGTATACCATAATGTCATCGATGAACACCACTACGAACTGGTCTAGGTACTCATGAAACACCCTGTTCATCAGATCCATAAATACTTCTAGCGCATTGGTCAACCCAAACGACATAACCAAGAATTCATAGTGACCGTATCTGGTTCGAAAAGCAATCTTCGCTACATCCTCAGACCTAACCCTCACCTGATGATATCCTGACCGTAGGTCGATCTTCAAAAAGACCTGCGTTCCCTGCAGCTGGTCAAAGAGAACATCTATACGAGGCAAAGGGTAATGGTTCTTCATCGTCACTTTGTTGATCTCATGGTAGTCAATGCACATACGCATCAACCCGCCCTTCTTCTTCACAAATAATATTGGAGCTCCCCAGGACGAAACACTCGGTCGAATAAAACCCTGGTCCAGTAATTCCTACAATTGCTCCTTCAACTCTCGAAATTCTACTGGAGCCATCCGGTACAGAGCTTTAGAGATCGGTGCCTTACCAGGAAGCAACTCTATTGCAAACTCCACCTCACGATCTGGAGGTAAACCGAGTAAATCTTTTGGAAACACATCTGGAAACTCGTTGACCACCCGAATATCCTCTAGTCTCAACTTATTCTGCGGCGGCTCCTTCACGCAAGCTAGGTACCCCTGACAATCGTCCAAGAGTAACCTCCTCGCTTGTAAAGCCGATACAATTTGTGGCATCGAACGCATTCACGATCCTAAAAACTCATACTCCTGCGTCCCAGGAGGTTTGAACACTACTACCTTCTTACGACAATCAATCACCGCATAGCTAGAGAACAACCAATCCATTTCCAGTATAACGTCGAAACCCGACATGTCGTATACTACAAGATTCGCCGGTTGTAGTCTCTTCTGAATTACAACTGGGCAGTTTTCTAACATCTTACTACAAATCGTTACACTCCCAGTCGGCGTAATCACAGACAACATCTCATTCATCACACAGGTTTCCACCCCATATAATTTCACAAAACTAGCAGATATGAACGAATGGGTTACCCCCGAATCAAATAACATTGCAGTTTTATTCGAAAGCAGTAACATAGTACCTGTCACCACGTTTCCAGCGTGTTCCGCATCTACTGGAGTAAGTGAATATACTCTCGCCGGAGACGTGGTTGCCTGGTAATCCACCTGAGGCACCTGATTACTCCCACTGTTCTGGCTTTGTGCAAGCATATCCTTCCTCGGTTCCCGGCAGCTCTTCACCATGTGGCCCAACTTGCCATAGTTGTAGCAAACACCCCAGAATGGCTGACACTCGCCCTTATGCCATTTACGGCACTTAGTGCACGGTGTAGAGGATGGATCCCCCTGAGCATTTGGCCGCACAGTGTTCTGCCAATAACCAGAGCTGTAATTTTTCCTATTCTTCCACTGACTCTGTCGAGGACCACTCTGAGGACCAGAAGATACTGGCCTCTTCCCCTAAACTTGCACTATCTCATCTTCTCGAAGGTCAGTCTCAACTATGGTGGTTTTATCCACCAGGACAGAGAACTCATGGATCTGCAACATCCCCACAAGACAACAGATGTCTTTCCTCAGACCCTTCTCGAACCTCCGAGCCTTCTCGTGCTCATTCAGAACCAAGTACGGTGAAAATCGAGATAACTCGATGTATCTGGAAGCATACCTCTGCACCGTCAAAGTTCCCTGCATCAGGCCCGAAAACTCATCAGCCTTTGCATCCTAAGTGGAGACTGGAAAGTATCTCAATACCTCCTTAAAGCGGCCCGACGTCATACCAGATCGACCAGCTCTCTACCTCTTCAGTAGGTTCACTGTTGTCCACCATCGCCCTGCCTCCCTTGTCAACTGGAAGGTAGCGTACAAAACCTTCTGCTTCTCAGTGCAGTGGAGGACTCCCAAAATCCTCTCGATCTTCTCAATCCAGTCCTCCGCAACTATCAAATCAGGTCCTCCCGTAAATGTCGGAGGGTGCATACGTGTGAACCTCTCGATGGTACACCCCGTATTAGTAGGAGAGCCCTAACACTCCACCCAATCTCTCGGATCACCTGTCTCGCCAAACCATGAGACACAGAAGGAGACTCATCGCTTGCCGTCTCCTCGGGGCCACTTTCCAAGTTATTATCCTTGGGCTCCATTCTAAAAACAGAATAGGAATTCGGTTAGAATTCCTATATTGTACGCAGTTAACACAATCATAGACCTAATCATGTCAACTATTACTCTCACCGGTCTAAGCCAGTCCCGTCACCCTGACACGAAAGTCGCCAATGGTCTGCCCTGCCTTTACTGGAATCGTCATCCCAGGAAAAACACAGAATACCGCTGACAAATCCTGGTCTAGCAACAAAACAACCCTCAACCAATACTACCCATTTCCCATATCCTATACTCTGGTATGAACACATCAATACTCCTAACCAAGTCTACAAGACCTAACAACCTGATTAGCTCTGATACCAAGTTGTCAAGCCCCGAACCCGTAGGTGGGTCCCAGGTGTGAATAAATGAACCTAACCTATCTCTGTATCAATTTAAACATACATGATACAATACAAATAAGAGGGTCCGACCCCGTGGGGTACACGATTGCCCTATATACATACTCATACTAATCAATACTTACCAGATGCGCAGCGGAATACGGTCTTTTATACATAAACAAGATCATACTAGAGTCTATACAAACAAGGACATACATTCCCATAATTACAACACATATCCCAGGTGTCTACAAAACTATCCTGACAACCTGGATACTAAAACTCGTACCTAAAAGGTGCTAGCAGTAGCTATGACACCCCTTGCTTCCGGACGCTAAGGTGCTATTTACGGCTACCTGAAGGACCTGAAAAACATTGTACGTATATTCAGGGTGAGACACCTCTCAGTAAGGAAGAAAACAATTTATATCAGTGTGTGGCATACTAGTGTTATTTTACATACTTCATAACATTATACATACGATACAATTTGAAACAATTTGTACAGTTTCATACAATTCCATACAGTTCTAGTATTTTCAAAAAACCATTCCAATTCATACGATACCAAAGCATACATACATACATACATACGGTCAGTGTCGTCACACTAGTTCGCAACTACACAAGGTCACCTCGTCTCATAGCGATTACATTGCTACATATGCAACTACGCTGTGACGATCAAGGCCCAATAGTGATTACATTGCTCCATACGCAACTACACAAGGTCACCTAGTCTCACATCGATTACATTGCTACACACGCAGCTACAATGCGACAACTCAGGCCCAATAGTGATTACATTGCTCCATACGCAACTACACAAGGTCACCTAGTCTCATAGCGATTACATTGCTACACACGCAACTACGAAGCGACGACTCAAGCCCAATAGTGATTACATTGCTACATACGCAACTACACAAGGTCACCTAGTCTCACAACGATTACATTGTCATGTGCCCAACTACGCTGCGACGACCTAGGCCCACAGTGATTACATTGCTACATACGGTGTAGAACACACCTTTTGGTGACCAGCCGGATCATACTAGTGATATTTCACACCCCGGATATAGAGCGGGCCACTTTCGTCCATGGTAGTTAACCGATACATGGCTGTTTTATAAATCCCTGGAATCATTTCCGAACTCACGTTCCTATACATTTCAGCGTACGGTAATAAGCCGCCACATAGTTGTTTTACAAATACCTGGAACAATTACATACAACCATACATACCACACTTATTTGGTTTACGGCAAATCATATCATTTACAATTTCAAGTATACAGTTTATGCAAATATCGATTACGGTCACCTCAATAATATAGTTTTAACACAACCAACAGTTTTCCAAACAAAATAGAGATGATACCCGAAATCCCCAATTTTCCCAAAAAATTGTAACCCGAAAATTCCGCATTTTTACTTAATAGATTTCCCCAAATAAGTAGTCAAAACATACATATGATCGTAGCCTACAAGCTTACCGATCCCGATTTTGAAAATAAACTGATATAAACTGAATACCCTTACCTTAACTCGAATTCAAATTACGAACTCTACAGTTCTCAAAACTATGAACTGAGACTCCAAAACCTAGAAACCACAGTACAGTACATGCTTACAATCCGTACTACTACACATATACCGAATAAAAAATGAAAACTGAGTCTTACCTCAATTTTAGCTCGAAACCCGAAATCCTCCTAAACAAGATTCCGATCCTCTAGAAACATAGAGAATCCTTCACTGATCCTTGCAGTATCGTTGGATTTACGAACCGGGCAACGATTGGCAAACAAAACTAGAGAGAGAGAGTGTAAGGAGAGTTCTAGAGAGAGAGAGAGAGTTTAGGAAACTTAATCCCAAAGCAAACAAAATATCCCTTTATAGGACCTTTGACCCGAGTAGATTTGTCGACGAATTATGTCCTCATCGACGAATTCTTCACTAGCCTCGTCGATGAATCGGCAGCCTCGTCGACGAGCCAGATATTTCAACTTTTTCCTGAACCCCTCGGCATCTTCTCGTTGACGAGCTTCTGAATTTCGTCGAAGAGAAACCTTCACCCTTCGTCGATGAATTTTGGCCTCGTCGACAAAATCTGTGAAATTCCATTTTCTTACCCTTCTTTTACACAATTACCCATATATCATGGTTCGGGTTCTTATATAACGTCCATCTTTCAAATTTTGAAATCTATGCTGGGTTTTTTGAGCTAAACCATTGACGATTTTTGGCAGAGAGTAAATTCTCTCAAACACTACCCCAAACCGTCGACGTTACAAGGCTACCATCAATGGTTTGCCCTGATGCACCCTAATTCCCTTCTTGCTTTCCCTTTGTGCAAGCTTTCCACTTAGTATGTGAGCCACATATCACAATAATCTCTACCTTGGAAAACATACGCCCCTTAGAAGAAATTGAAAACATAAACTCGTTGCTCCACCTTGACCTTAAGACATTAGGTTGGGACTGCCTCCTAGCTAGCAACTGCAGACAAAAATCAAGTCCAAGCAATGCTTGAACTTGACTATGGCAGCTTTGAATTTTGCCATAAACCCCGATTCAGTTGTAGATGTTACACCCAGACACTTCACCTTGGACTTCCAACAAGTACGTCTTCCTACAATAGTAATAAACCATACTGTAAAACCTTTTGTCATCAAAGCCCTCTGCATAGTCTTCACCAACAAATATCACAACTGACAGGACACTCTGAAAACTAAGGTGTAGTCCCAAAAGGGGGGGTGAATTGGGTTTTTAAAAGTTTCTTTTAAATCTTTTTACAAATTCAAAACCTTTTGTAAACTTAGCAAACACACAAGAATGATTTAATTTTAATGCTTAATTAAACCAACCAAAATCCACACTTAATATCAACACAAACCAAATACTTTTAACAATGACAATCAGTCAACCAATCAATCAAACACAAGATACTTAGCCAATATATGAGCTGCAACACCTCCAAGATTCAACGATTGAATAACTCAAAATCAAGTTTGATAAAAGCCCTATATTATGAATATTTGCTTCCTTTTAACCAAGGTTTCCGAAAACGATTAATCAACGTATTCCCTTTAAGGTTTCTACAAAAGATTAATAAATGTACTTCCTTAAATTAAAAGTTTTTCTCAATCTTAATTGTTTTAGCTTCCTACACTCAGATACACAACCACACAATTTATATATACAAAAAAATTAAAGAGTAAGGGTAGAGAGTGAGACCGAGCTTTTATGAGGTTCGACTTACACCAGCCTACGTCCTCACCTTAGGCAAGACCACCTAAGCATTCCACTACAACGCTTCTTTACGAGCGAAGCAAACCGTTACAATCCCTCCTTTAATTAGGGTGGAGCCCCCTCTCCAAGCGATACCCCATGCTCAATACAATGATCCAATAACCATGAACCGTCAAGAAAACAAAGAGACAAGAAATAATTCTTGTGTACAAGAAGTGCTCTCAAATGGAGCTGGTTAGTACAAGAATAAGCATAGCTAATACTTCAAAGTATCAAATAAGAATGAAATTTGAAGCTCAAGAATATATCACCGGAATTCTCCCTTTTGATGTGAATCAAAACTCAGAAGATTAGATTTTAGATCAGTGATCAAAGACTTAGTTTTTCTCAGAAATTTCTCAGCAAGAATATGTGTGCAAGAGGGCTTTGAGAGAGAGTGAGCAATATAGCTTGAAAACTGATTTTCAATTCTTGGTGATTAATTTGATTTGAGAAACCATGTATTTATAGGCTCAAAAAGTAATAAATTCATGTTGCCCAAGTTACTTGGAGTGTTTCCCAAGTTTTTAGAAAGTTTGGGGCACAAGCAACTCGAATTTGTAATTTAAAACCTTTTAAAAAACTAGCCGTTTACGAGGATCAGTCTCCTGAACCCATCGTGGTCAGTCTTTTGACCTTTGAACACATTGTAATTTTTCAGTTCAAAACATGGATAGTTGCCTGATCCTTTATTGCCTATTCAAATTTAATTTAGGTAAAATGTTAGTCTCCTGACCAAGCACAGGTCAGTCGCCTGAACAATCAAAAACCTGTTTTTGAAGTTTGTTTTCAAAACTCTTAGCCATCTTGTTTTGATGCATTTAAAGTATATTTTTTGGGGTTTTCAAAGTAAGGTCTCTAAGTCTATATCAACCCCTAATGAGTTTCAAAGCATTCAAAATGATATTTAAAGTGAAGTACTTACATAAGACTTCCTAAAGACTTTAAAACTCTCTTAAACTTGAAGTCTTCATGTATTTCTTTGCTTTGAGCTTGAGTATTCTTTAAGCTTCATATGTCTTGGCCATCTTGGATCTCTTTGAGATTTCATTTGATCACCTTGTGAATAAAGTATAGCTTTATGATTCTTGTGATCTTTGGACTTTCAAATTCTTGCACCTTTTGAATTTGACATACTAGGTTTCCTGAAATATCATCACTTAAACCATAACTTGTTAAATTATCCTTTATTTGTTATCATCAAAATAAGATTCGAAAGCCATGTTAGACCAACACACTCTGTTTCCTGCCGAAACACCCCATGGCATAGGGGACCTTTAACATATCTCAGACATCACCATTCGTCCTTGGGTACCGAGCAGTAGACATTTTACATTGATTCTCCACAAAACCACCCTGAGACGACAAACAAAGTCTTACTGTAGTTCTCTCCACAATGCCACCCTGAAATAACACCAATCTCCCTATAGCTCTGTCCACATAAACACCCTGAGATAACACTAATCTCCTTGTAGCTCTGTCCATGCGAATCTTCAAACCAAGACCCTTCTTGGTCGTACCCAATACCTTAATGTCAAATACACTTGTCAACATAGTTCCCAACTGATTAGCCTCAGTTAAATTCTTCCCAGCCAATAACATGTCATTCACAAATAATAGATACATCACTCTTTTGCATTCTATCACTCCCTTCCATCCTAAAAGTTCCACTAACTCCTACACCTAGTTCTTATGCAATACTTCCATTTCCTTCTCCATAGCACTCATCCACCTATTTTTCCCTTTGCTGTGCTCTGTAAATTGAAAAATAGTAGGAACCTTGCTGTTGGTAGTAATGAATGCATAAAGTAGTGAAATGTCAAATTTATACATGAGTGGTGATATGATAATGTACTTGGGCCCACCATGATCCTCCTGGTCTCCTGAGTTGAAACTCCCTACAATACGAACAATATCATCTCTGCCCTGAGTTTGTAGCTCCACTTGCATCACAGGCCCATTTATATTATGATACTGTTGACCCGAGATAGAATTTCTTGCATTTTTGCCCTGAGTATTACATGTTTGCTACTGCTACAATTTTCTGGCATTTGTTTCTCTTCCTTTACTTGAGTACGCTGCCCTATGGCTTTCTCACCAAAAAAACATGTCTCCACTGATCACCACCTTATGATGTAGGACGGGATTGGTTAACCTATGTCCTATGGTTCAACCATCACACAAGCACATACAATCAAAACACTTTGGATTAAGAATTCAATTTACCAAACATAAACACCATAAAGCATGCTTCATTTCACATGTTGAATTTTGAAAAGGTGTATGTGTTTGTCCATAAAATAAGTCCCAATTGGTTCTTCTACAAAGGAATCAAGTTATATGCTGAAACGTTGTTATTTCAAAGATTCAAGATTATAAGTTCTATGTTAGTAAACTAATGTCTATAGAATCTATAACCTAAAGCTTTGATACCACTTGTAACGCCCTGAACCCACCAAGTGGGGCCCAGGGTGTTATGAGACCAATCACACTTCTCTGATACCATTCACGCAGCAGAACTAATTAAATAACCTCAAATAAAATACTAGAGTACTATATACATATATTCAACCCATAACGAAATATAACCAAATTCTCCATATTACATATCTAGGAAAGAAATTAAACATCAAATTGTACATATATCCGTTCTTCTAACCACTCAAAAAACTAAACCCCGCCCTGGAGCTTTCTAAGCTCGATCACATGAAGGACCTAAAAAGAATAATAAATCGCCGGGGTG
Organism: Malania oleifera; assembly: GCF_029873635.1. Taxonomy (NCBI): domain Eukaryota; kingdom Viridiplantae; phylum Streptophyta; class Magnoliopsida; order Santalales; family Ximeniaceae; genus Malania; species Malania oleifera. Next base: position 79,512,493 of record NC_080422.1, on the reverse strand, counting down.
AGATACCTCTCAGTAAGGAAGAAAAAGCTACAAACAGTGTGTGAAAGAGAGTTTAAATACATACAAAAATATTCATCTATTATTTAATATTAATAGCAGCAAAGAATACACATCATCAATTACATCACTGACATCTGATAACATACACACATTCATAATTATTTTTACTGATAATTCCCGAGAATAGGGAAGAATACCCGCTCATACAAGTAGTTTCCCTCTACTCTAACACTAATGCTAGGGCACTCACCTTACTCAGTAAGCCCTCGGATTATGTATCCAGGAAAAGTCTCCGCGGATAGGGAATCTTACCCGCACATACAAGTAGCTTACCTCTACTCTGGTATCAACAGAAAAATTACCAGGACACTCGCCTTTCTCAGTCAGCTCTCGGTGGAGAATTTTACTTTACCATAAATACTTATGTAATTAAATCTACACATCCAAATGCTAATCATTTCATAGAGATCCACATGCATACGCATATCACAACCAATCCACACAGGAAATACCCACAATCTTCATTCACACCCACACAGGGACCATGTCCATGCAGGAAAATACAGTCCACACAGGACTCTCATCCATACAAAACGCACGGTCTACACAAGACTGGTCCACACAGAACTAACACCTTCACGCACTACAAAAAATAAAGCTATTAGTGAAGGATCAAAACCATCACTAATACTTATAAATTCGTCACACATAGTATTAGTGAAGAATTTATAAGTATTAGTGACGGTTTTAAATTAGTTGTTATATCTGCCGTTACTACTAATTATTAGTGACGAATTTTGAAACCTTCACTAATAATGTCATATTAGTGTCGAATTATAACCGTCACTAAAACCCCAATACCGTCACTATAAATTCTATATTTGTTTGACACAAATTCGTCACTAATAGCAGGGTATTAGTGACGAATTCCAAAACCGTCACTGATACTGTAGTATTAGTGAAGCATCAAAACCCTCACTAATAATCCACTATTAGTGACGAATCCTGAAACCGTCACTAATAGTGGAGTATTAGTGAAGGATTAAAACCGTCACTAATACTTATTAACCTTTAGTGAAGGATCATAATTCGTTACTAATAGTATAGTATTAATAAAGGTTTTAAATTCGTCACTAATAGTTGTGTATTAGTGAAGGATTAAAACCGTCACTAATACTTATTAGCCTTTAGTGAAGGATCATAATTTGTCTCCAATAGTTGGGCTTTAGTAAAGGATCAAGACCGTTACTAATACTTAGCCTTTAGTGAAAGATCAATATTCGTCATTAATAGTATAATATTAGTGACGGTTTTGATCATTCACTAATATCTATAGAAACCGTCACTAATTAATTAAAAATAAATATTTTTTTAAATCATTAATTCCCGTGAAAATCTGTAATTACATTTTTGCATAGATAACATTAAACCATAAATATTAAAAAGATTCATAAATTATTAAAAATTATAATTCAAAATCAAATACAAATATATTATACAAATTTCAAATGTTTTATACATGAATCCTATATGTTCAGATAACAATATATATATACAAAAAAGTCAAAAGCTACATCCTTCTGTAGCATGGGATGGTGTTGATGGTGTGATAGTCGCAAACCCTATAAATTAAGAATTATGAAGAAAAAATTAGTATACGATTTTTGACCATATACATACTATAAGTATTAATGATTTGATAGAAAAATAAACAGACATTCGAACAAAATTTAAAAAAATGATACTATTTTAAATTGCTAAATTTTATCAGTTTTGAGAAATTTTGGCAGCATTTTCCCTATAAATAGGACATTTTCCATAGAGATATGTTTGAAACCTGGGTGTTTACACAAACAGTTCACAATAATCCAACCAGTAATTAATGAATTTTATTAGTGCACAAGATCTTCATATAATCATCATTAAATAATGTAATATGTTTATGCATCCCACAAATAATCTATATCAGACTATAGTTCTATGAAAAAATAAAATGTGATGTTCAGGTTTACATGACTTCTTTAGGACTCAAAAACAACTATAATAATGAAATAATGCAAATGAGTCCATTATTGATAGAATTTTCACTTAGCATATGCAGAAGTAAATTTAGAGATGAAGTTCACAATTCATTTGAACTTCACTCATCCTTTCAAAAATGTTTTAACATTCAGCGCACTATAATCATTCTCACAAATATGGTATATGACTTTGATTATTTTGCATTGGAATTTAACAAATTTTTGGCAACATGCCGTCTGTAAATAGAACATTTTCCAAACCTGCAAGTCACAAACTTTACCAACTGACAATATTTAAGCATATTTCTTACATGATCAGTTTTCCCAAGTATACCCATTCATGAATGTCTTTATCAAGTTCACGTGTATTAGACTTAAAAGTATGAGGTATAGATGCTGAATTTTCTATGTACAAGAATAGAACAATTATATACTAGGATTTGATAGATTACCTAAAAAAAATCATTATCATGATGTAAATGACTCTAAAATTGTAACCTGCCATCCTCTTAAAGCAGTGAACCATTAACTACTAGGCCACTAACCCCAACAATGATACTGCAGGGGTAACTCCATACCTCATTTTTAATTCTAAAATGCAAATAGTAGAAAAAAAAACCCCTCAAGAATAAGAAAGCAGAAAATCACATCATTGCGGCAAGAAGAAAATGACAAGCAAAAGAATAGATAATTCAGTCTCCACCCTGCCCTCCCCACCTCCCAAAAAAAAAAAACAAAAAACCCAATAAACAAAAAAATCCTTCCCAAAATTGAATACAATTACCTTTAACCAATTGACAGTTAGAAACTTTTTAGAGGAAGAAAAAGAAAGGGGTAAACCTACAAAATGAACCTCCAAGGACTCTTCGAAGATTACTAAAGCCCAAATTAGCATCCACCCATAATTTTGCAAGCCAAATTTACTCTTTATAACTTTGTGCTGGAGGAAATTCACCTACAAGAAAAACCACCACAACACCTTAACCAAAAGGACAGTGGCTTTTGACACCATATAGCCAAGACCCAACCCTTCCTCATTCAACCTGCACACCTCCTCCCACTTAACCAAACTCTCTTTCCTCTCCCCTTCGCCCGACCAAAGAAAATTCCTCGTAACCCTCCTAAGTTTTTGAGTTACCCCTCCAGGAATCCTTAAAGGAAAGAAAAAGTAAAGCATAATGCATATGATTTCCTTATGCTCTTTCTCTTGGGATGGAGTTGGGCTCCTTTAACTATTCGATAATTATGCTAGGATGAAATTTAATATTCAATTAATTTTCACTCATCCTTTCAAAAATATTTTATCATTTATTTTAACATAATCATCTTTGTACAAGGTTTTACTTTGGGTAAAAAATCTATCGAAATTCCGGCAGCATGCCATTTGTAAATTGGACATTTTCCCATAAAACTTGTACCTGATAGGGTCAAATAAGCAATTTATGATTCAGTTCAAGACACACGAGAACCTATATCCACTACCAGCATGCTATTTACATCCACTGCATCCACCATGCAGGAGGCATTTTAGACTACGCATGCAATCAGGTAGCACAATTAACAATTCACATAACAAATAAATCATTCATAAAAGAGATTCAATCATTTAATGCATTATGGAAATCAATTTGTAATGTTGTTTATAATGACATATCATCACCTCCCACTTAACCAAACTCTCTCTCCTCTCCGCTTCGTCTGACCAAAGAAAATTCCTTGTAACCCTCCTAAGTTTTTTGAGTTACCCCTCCAGGAATCCTTAAAGGAAAGAAAAAGTAAAGCATGTTGCATATGATTTCTTTATGCTCTTTCTCTAGGGATGGAGTGGAGCTCCTCTAACTATTCGATGATTATGTTAGGATGAAATTTAATATTCAATTAGTTTTCACTTGTCCTTTCAAAAATATTTTATTATTTATTTTAACATAATCATATTTGTACAAGGTTTTACTTTCGGAAAAATCTATTGAAATTTCGGCAACATGCCATCTGTAAATTGGACGTTTACCTATAAAACTTGTATCTGATAGGTTCAAATAAGCAATTTATGATCACTGCAAGGCACACAAGAACCTATATCCACTACCAGCATGCAATTCACATCCAATGCATCCTCCATGCAGGAGACATTCTAGACTACGCATGCAATCAGGTAGCATAATTAACAATTCACATAAAATATGAATAGAATTAAAAAAGCAACAAAACTACCAGCATAATATTGAAATTACATTTTACATACCTTCTAATGAGAGGTGCCACTTGCATCATCTGGTCGAGATCGACGCATCATTTCTTCGAACTGCACTTGCCAGTTCAAAATTGTGGCGAGCGTGACTTCAACGGTGGATACCCTATCTTTCAATTGCTGGTTCTCCGTAGATACTTTAGACATCATGTCTTTCAAACTCTAGTTCTCCGTTGAGACATTGACACCATGTATTTCAATTGTTGGTTCTCCATTTCGATTGTATGCATCGCTAAACCATCTCGTTCGCCTGAGACTCGGCATCTCAATGCGCTCGTTCTATCTCAGCATAAGCCGCCACACCCATCGAAGATGATGCTGTTGGGGCAATGTATCCACTTCCAAGACCTTTCACCCAGCCTCCCGCTTGTTCCCCAAGTACCTGAGCCATTATTTGGTAATCTGTTATTTGCTGACTCCCCTCTGCAACAGGTGCATCCCTTAGCTCGATCATCATCGCCTATTTTGAGTCATGAAAATGATAAATAAGAAGAAATAATAATGCAACTTCAATGTTTTGAATCAAATTATAACTAAATATTTTCTTTGACTTACATGTTTGTCTTGCGCACCGTTGCACCACTCCCTCGAGTGCTTTTGGTGTGTTCTCTAATAAAGATCTAGCAGCGGCTCCTCTACTGTCGGGATAATGCTACATTATCATATAAAACATCATTAGTATTAATTTAGGTAATGGTCAAATATTCTAATATATTGCAATTACCCTTCGATGATTTACGAATAACTTTGACCCATTGCAATGCATCGTAGGGAGTTTGCTATGGTTCGCAGCATTTTTTTTTCACATATAGCCTACAAATAAGATGTAATGACTTCTTATTAGCTACATCAAAGCTTAAAATAGTTATTATAATACAAAAACATCACCTCCCAATCCTCTTGGGATATTTTATCGTACAGGTGGGTTTCTGCTTGATCTCCCATCGCACAAAAATGTTCGTGCATTTTCACACGATAGGTCTTAAATTTATTGCACAGTTGTACGTCCACCACCCTTTTCACATGGTCTGTGTGGAGAATGTCCATATCAAACTCCTCTTACATAGGTAATACAGTTCGAATGTTAGACAGTTGTTTGACTAATATATAAAGTCAAAAAAAATTAAATGTTTAAGATTACTTACCAAGATGCGCATGTACAGAACTATGTGCTGCGCCTCGGTCACCTACGACCAGCTGAAGGCGGTGACTAGAGCATATTATTGACATATAATGTCGAGCTCTCGCGTCCATGCTGGGCACCAATTGTCATGCGGGGGGGGTGAAGTCTGGAGGAATGTCAATCCTAATGTGCTGCCCCATCCTCTGTAGGTGCTTCTTAAGCGTCATGTTCTTCACTACACCATGGTCTGACCTGATCGTGGATGTCGATGCTGAAAGAAGAGTTAAATTAAGAACAATATTTTAATCATACACATGAATAAAAATCAATAGTTTACATCGAAATAAATTAATCGTAACCTTACCAACGCTGCTCATCATGGTGGGCAACTCACCCTACGTGTCATCCCAAGCTGAGGTATCCATGTATGGTTGAGGTCCCAATGGCTTAGACAATGATGGTGCCGCATTAGGACCGACGAGCTCTACCGGTCTTGAGGATGTCGGATCATCCTCATGCGATGTAGTCAAGACCCCGGAAGGAAGTCGGCCATGACGACCTCCTGGTGCTATGTCTGCAAAATATTAGACAAGTAAATATAAAAAGTACGAATATTAGATGGATGCATAATAAATATATTTTTAGTTATTTACACATGTTAGATACATAATGACAAACATAACATGCTTACCCCCCCTATACATCCTCAATATCGGTATCGTCCTCACTTTCTAAAGTGTCTTCCTCTTTACTACAGTACTTGACACCTGTTTCATCTTCCCCATCAGTTTCCTCATCGTCGATGAAGTGAATGTCTACAGAAGGTTCAATTGTATTGTCAGCAGTCCCTACGTGTTCTGCCCTGGCACCTACTCTATTCAATGGTATAGGATCGGCTCCTTCTTCTAAATATTGTAAGCAGATTGCTCTGCTGCACTAACAAATGACTCATCTTCTTGGAATGCAGCCTCATTGGCACTTTTCTCCCCATCTGCAACTTCTGTAATAGCATACAAACTTTGGGGAGGAATCTTTTGGGTCACGTGCCATTTACCCTTCAATTTTATGTCTTTAAGGTAAAACACTTATTCTTCCTGCGTCACTAGCACAAAAGGGTCATTTTGATACCACGTCTTGCTAAAATTGACACTGGTAAAGTAGGCATCCTTGTTTATCCTTATCTTTTTATTGCCAATGTCCCACCAGGTACACTTGAACAGGTGGACGAGTCTTTTGGCTCCATAGTTAAGCTCTATAATGGCATCCAAGACACCAAAGTAGTCAATTTCTTCATCGTCTTCTGTGCCTAGCACCGTAACCCCCCAATTTTGGGTTCTTCTATTTAGTTCAAGAGACTTTGTATGAAATCATAACCCGTTGACAATGCAACTGATATAGCAGTTAACTTCTCAATTGGGGCCATATGCCAACACGTACAAATCTTTACTTGTCGTTGGTTCTTTATTGTAATATATGATTTTCATCTATTAAATGAACAGGAGTTTAGATGAGCAAACCGTCAACATTGAAAATGTACATTGCTTCATACTCAGGCAGTATTTGTTACTTACATGGCTCCCAAACCAATTGACAAATTCCTTCTTGTGTCTTTCGTCAACATTCCTTTCATTTTGGGCCAGAAGTTTAGCTTTATGTTCGCTATATGCAACAATAGTACATTTTGATGTTAAGTAAGTATATAAATATGCATTTATAAATACAATGCAAAGTAAGGAGTTTCGAACCACATACTCGATATATGGAACAGTTTCATCACAATTATTGAGGACGTAAAAATAGGCCTTTTGTAGGTTGGCCATATCCATGAAATCATAAACCCATGCACCAAATAGCCAAACATTTTCTCAAAATATGGAGCTCCTTAGTTCTTCATCTTCGGCATTAATAGCATGAACGTCTGCATTTTGCTCCTCACAAGTGAATCTTGTGTCAATATCATGTAGATACATTGAGCAAAATGCAAGACATTCATTGTTAATGTATGCCTCATTGATTGAACCTTTTGGTCGTGCCTTATTGTGCACATACCCCTTCAAAGTGGACAAGAACCTATGCATTTTACATAGCATTATTGGCTTGTAGAAACAAAAAGGAAAAAAAAAAAGAAAAGGAAATCACGTGACCATTATGGAAGGACTTTATAATTTACCTCTCAATAGGATACATCCAACGATATTGGACCAGTCCTCCAATTATGGCTTCCCTTGGTAAATGGACGACTAGGTGGACCATCACATTGAAGAATGTTGGCAAAAATATTTTCTCTAGCTTGCATAGTATGATCACAATGTCATCATCTAACCATTTAAGTACATTTACGCTCAATTTTTTAGAGCACAATTGTCGAAAAAAGATCCCCAACTCAATCAACACTAAGTGAACATCTTCGGTCAAGTGTCCATGAAGGAAAATGGGTAGAACCCGTTGTAAAATGACGTGACAGTCATGACTTTTCATTCCTAACATCTTCCCTTCCTTCGTGTTTATGCATCAAGCTATTTTCGATGCATATCCATTAGGGAACTTCACTGATTTCAACCATTCGAAGAATTTCTTCTTCACATCTTTCGAAAATGTGTAACAAGCTGAAGGCATGAGAACTTTGTCCCCATCACAAAACAGGTGCAACTCAGGCCATATTCCCATATCTTCCATATCCTGGCGAGCATTTGCGGTGTCCTTTGTCTTCTCACTCATATCCAGCAATGTACAAATTATATTCTCATAAATGTTCTTTTCAATGTGCATGTCATCCAAGTTGTGGCATAGTGGAAGATATTTCCAGTACGACAACTTAAAGAAGATGCTTCTCTTTGTCCAATTCAACTCCCACTCAGCATGTTTTCTTTTTTTATTGGTTGGTGTTTTCCCAAATTTCACATCTCTGATCAACCTGAGCTGGTTTAATATCTCATACCCACTTAGTCGCTTTGGCTGTAACCTTCGTTCAGGTTTTCCATTGAAGCTTTTGATGCCACGAGTCCTCCAAGGATGCCCAGGTCGTAGAAAACGGCAATGATACATAAAGCATAACTTGTGTTCATGCTTCAAGGATAAGGACCCAACATCCTTATTATAGACTGGGCATGCTAAGTAACCTTTTGTGCTCCAACCTGACAGGTTGCCGTAAGCGAGGAAGTCATTAATTGTCCAAAACACTGCAGCATGCATCCAAAATATTGTCTTGGTTTCCACATCGAATGTCTCCACTCCTTTTCCCCATAGTTCTTTCAACTCGTCAATTAACGGACGTAGGTACGCATCAATATCATTACCAAGTGCCATCGGTGCGGGAATAAGCAAAGACATATAAATGAAGGGTTCTTTCATACATCGCCATGGCGGCATATTGTATGACATCATCATAACTGGCCACATGCTATACGGGTTGTTTATGTTACTGAAAGGATTGAACTCATCTAAAGCATGGCCAAGTATGATGTTGTGAGGTTCACTAGTAAACTATGGATGCATTTTATCAAAATCGTTCTAAGCTTTGGAGTCCGCTGGATGGCTAAGGGTGTTTCCATCTTGAAGACGTTTCTTTTGATGCCATCTCATGTCGGCAACAGTATTTCTGCACAAGTACAATCATTGCAGTCTCAGGATTAATGGACAATATCGCAAAACTTTTTAGGGGACCTTTTTACCCTTCTTTTGATTAGTTGTATACCTCGGTTCACCACATTTTGGGCACTCATTCACATTTTCATGTTCATCATAAAAGAGTGCACAATCATACCTACACGCATGTATTAGAGTGTAACTAAGACCCAATTCACGCATGTATGTCTTTGCCTCATAAAAGGATTTCGAAAGTGTTTCGCCATCAGGTAGTGCCGCCTTAATGAGGCTTAAATGCATGTTGAATGCGCTCTGAGATAACCCATGCATTGTACTTGCATGAAGCAATTTTATCAAAAACTCTAATTTTGATAATTTCTTACAGTTTGGATATAGGGGCACCTATACATCCCTCACGAGATTAGCACATGGTTTACCGGGTCAATTCAATGTACTAGGATTACAAGGTATGGTACCTGCTGAAGTAGATTCATCACCAGTATGCGACACATTGACATTGTCTGTGTCCACTGCAATCCCCCTTTGCAAGTCACCTGACATTTCACATAATCCTTCCAAACGTGTATCACCACCTACTATATTTTCCCCCTCATCTTCATCATCATCATCATCGCTCTGAACTACTTAATCTTCATCGTGGAACACCCATGTTGTGTAACTTTTCTCAATTCCAAAGTCTAATAAATGTGTATGAACCAAATCAATGTATTTGAATGTTATGTTTTGGAATTTCTTCAAGGACACCTTATTCTACTGGCTTTGTCTGCACGAGGACGCTTGAACTCTATGAAATCATGTACCCTTTCACGTATTTCGGAAAAAACCTACCCCGAGTGTTCATCCAACTCTTATCCATGTTCTTTAATTACCCTATAACATGTTCAAGTAAATGGTGTTGATTACATTCTCATAATGTTTATGATGCATGCATCGTGAATCGTATAATCGACCACCTTTCGTCTAAAGGGTACGAATCCTATCCCATTCAGGAATGTTGCATTTACGTTGCGATCAATCGCTCAAATTCCTTTATTGTAGTCATTATAAATTTCGGCAGCATCTCCCCATTACTCTCCAAGTACACGAGATGGGGGAAGTGAACATGTTGCTAGTTTTCCATCACTAACAAATTATCACGGCACCCTACTATGCACCTAGAGAACACAAGTAGAGACGTGCTCAAAATTTATAATGACAATTGACAAAGCGTAAACGATGACAACAATGTAAATAAAACTTCCTGAACTGTCCACATTGAACAATTCAAGAATGGTTGAAGTACAAACATTACTAATCATAAGTGAAACAAATAATTAACATGTTTAATGGATTATTAGTCAACATAGTATGGTTAATAGTCAATTGAATTTTAATAATTATTTTGTCTCACATGTACGATGAGACATGAATGTATAGTAACCATTCTTGAACGGGTCTAAGCTTCAATGAACACAAGAAATGACAGTAATTAATTTGACAGTTTACTTCATATGGCATTTAGTTGGTTTTTCCTAAGCATCGCATTTTATACATTGTTGTTCAAAAGATTTTATAACCGTGCACAATCTCAAATGAATGCACAATAAGGATTAAAAAAAAAAAAGTGAACACTTATCTGCCTATCTTATCTGTGTAAGTAACATCCACATAAATTTTAGAAATAGTTAGAAAAACATAATGATATAGTGAAGCACAAAATACAAGTAGAAACCAAAACTTCCATGTATTTTCATTAATTTCAAAGGCAATACAATGTAGATAGACACATCGAAGCACACGTACAGCCATTCAAAAGCATGGTAAAACAAAATGCAGTAAAAAAATAAAATAAAAATAAATAAAATAAAAGCAAATGGTGCATGAGCACAGTACAAAAGCAAAAGAGAAAGCACATAAAAAGATCCCAAGCATCTAGTCTATCCTAATCAGAGTAAAGATCAGAATCAGAACTACACGAGCAAGGCGAGGTGGCTACTGGTCTAGCGGCGTCTCGGTCCCATGCCATTTCCTCTAGAAGACAACACACTTCAAGGGTAAGAGGGGAGGGTGGTGGTTTGCATGGCCTGAGAACCCTAGGTAGTAACTTGTCAGGAATTTCCGCCGAAGGTGGAGCCTCAAAATCATACAGTATGGTTGGCCAAATCGTATGGAACAACACCAGATAAGCGGGCATGTCCTCTGTAAGCCCTGGGGTAACATTCAAGGACTGCTCTCTAATGGGTGGTGCAACAGAATGTGCCAGGGGCAACTACACATCCTCAAGAGTCACCATTGATGCTCTCGTCTCATCCATAATCCTTTCGTGCTCACTCAGTACAGCTCGACCCCTAGAAGAAGACTCTCCCCTTGGCAGAACTTGAACCCTCTGCCGCTTGGCAGCGCATCGTGGTGAGTGGCCGTGCTTTGAGACAGCCAAAGGCTTCATTTGAGGAGGCATTGGCCAATAAAGACGAAACCCTACGATTTATGTTGAAAACAAATTTTTTTTCAGAGGGGCATACTAAGCAATAACATTACGATAAAATATTCACACCTACTTATTAAAAAAGTTCAACATAAATTTAATTTTAAAGCTCATTTACTAAACCAAATAAAATCATTAGGATGGCTCAGGTGAGCGCTTCATTTTAATATATGTATAAATATATATATATATATATATATATATATATTTATAAATTCATAAATAATAAGGTAACTATTTAAACTGTTTAGGGTGAGTTTGATGCCCCTCTTTTGTCTTGTCCTTTTTAAAAGATAAAGGTAGGTCTAACTTTTGGTATAGTTTTTTTAGTTTCTAAAAATCAATTTTTAGTTTTTTAGAAGTTACAAAATTAAAAATTGAAAAGCTAAAAGCTATTTTTTTTCATGAACAAATAATTTTTTCTATTGTTGTCCTTAATTTTTTCTAACACTATAACACAGTCAATGTATTAATTATATTTCCTAAAAGACCATATTCTTTCTAGTTATTATATACTTTTAAACACCTTACAACTTTTTTCATCAAATACTCAAATCTAATTTTTTCTTTCTAGTAGCTCTTTTTTCACAAGGAGACCAAACATTTTTAAAACAACTTCAATAAACTCACATTTACCAAGATAAATTGCTGCATTTGACATCCGCCAATGAGGTTTTGCATTATATGGTAACAATTTGAGTAAATATGAGGTGTAATTCAATAGTGTAAAAAGTTCTGATTGGTCTAGCCAAATTATTCTCCCAATAAACCAAAAAAAAAAGGATAAATTATTTAACATGTCTCTAAAGTTTTATTAAATTGTACTGTCTCCTAAAATTTAAATTATGATAGATTAACAAAGTTTAGCCTTTTGATTTTTGTTAAGTGCATGTTCATGGAATTTATTATGGTTGAAATTAAACTATAAGGTTACATTTAACTAGCAAAATGCCTGTTTCAAAGAATAGATTATGTAGAGATCCAAAGAATTATAGAAATTAAATAATAATAGAGGGAGAAAAAGGTAAATTCAAAAATAAATAAATTGTAGGGTTCGTCAACGAACCCTTCAGTTTCGTTGATGAACTCACTGCTAGATTCATTGCACGCCACGTGTCTTGTCGATGAAAAATTACCGAGAGGGTTGCTGCAGGGCCTGAAATTTGTCAACGAGCTTTCTTTTGGACCTCGTCGACGAAGTCAGTGGTATAAATGGCTCAAATTCGGATTTCAGTGACCATTTTTGCATGCAAACCCTCCTTTCTATCTCTCTCTCTTCATCCTCCACCCCTTCTCTCTAGAAATCCGGTCTGATTCTTCACCAGATCAGCGATCCGACGCTGCCACGCTACTCCTGGGAAGTTTCTCTTCATTTATGCTGGAGTAAATCGCTAGTTAGGCTAACTTGGGAACCATCCCAAAATTTGGGTAAGTTAGTTAATTTCAATATTATTGGGTATTTGATGTTTCTGGACTGAGGAGAATATGTTAGGAAAGGAAATATTGAAGTTGTTTTGGAAAAATGTTAATTTCAGGGTATTGTGCCGGGAACATTGCAGGTGTAAGAATCAAGGGTTTTGTGGGCTTCTCAGTAAGTCAGGTAAGGGGATAAAGTCAGAATCTTTCATGAAATTATTTATTATTTTACAACATTAAATTTCAGGAAAGTACGTATATTATATAATTATGTTTGAGAAATACTATTATAAATAGGGATATGATTTAAACGTGTTTAATCAGGAAATATGATTTTGGAACAGATTTTACATTCAGGAGGTTACCTTATTTCTGTGTGGCATGAGTTTAATTTCCATATAATGTGTATATTGGAATAGAATGTTTTTTCCAGATCAAGCATGATATGATAATTTTCATGGCAATTATAAAATAGTACAGGAATCATGATTTTACATATTTAAACAATACAGAAAATTATGTTCAGAATATTATGTTATGCTGGTGCAGATGCTGTGATTCATGTTATATTATGCCGAGTAGATGTCGTGTTTCATGTTATGTTATGCCAGCACAGATGCTGAGGTTCATGTTGGCGTAAATGCCATAATCAAGTATGATCAGATAGAATTTATGAAATATGTACATGACAGTTATTATTATGAAATACGAAACAACTATGTTCAGTATATGAAACTTATTATATGATATCAGAACTCAGATGACATGGTTTAGTACAATTTCAGGAGCATGGTACCGTAGCTATATGTTTAGGATTATGATAATGCTACCACATAACCAGTAGTGTGGGAGATGATAGTCGATGTGGCATTAGTGTAGAGTGGAGTAGTCCCCTTGGCAGTCCCAGGATCAAGTAGAGGTGGGCCCATCATACTTACAGACGTATGATTGATCTAGCATGGTCGGCCAACCATTGCTAAGTCCCGCTTTCGGGTTGCACAACCTAGTAATGTGGGGGTAAGACATGACATCAGCTAGCTATCCATTCTGGGTGTAATTCAATATTGTACAGTTATATAAGATGATTTCATGTTAGTAATTTAGTACGTTATATAGTGTGTGAGGAATCATGTTTTATTCAGGTATGATATCAATAGTTTTTACCAGATATGATGTATGTACTGATATTTAGTATAACACGAAAACACTCATGTTGCCACACACTGATATTAGTTTATTTCCCTTATTGAGAGGTGTCTCACCCCAACTATATAAACATTTCAGGAAATCCAGGTAAAGGAGCAGATAGAGCTAGGCGACAGTAGAGACCGGTGGGGCTACCCTATCTGAAGGGTGAGTTGTTGAGCTAGGGTTATGTTTATTTTTGGGTTGAGACCTTAGGGTACTTATGGCTTTTGATGGATGATTGTATATATAATAGGTTTAGTAAAACTCTAGTATTGTGATTGGTTGGATGATATGTATGTGATTATGTTTCCTGCTGTTAGGTATCAGAGTTATATTTTGGGTATGTCCTTAGCACCCACGGGTCCAGGTTGATTATGTTTTACAGTTGTACATGATTATTATATTGAATGTTATTATGAAAAAAAAGGGTAAACTAGGCAGGTCGTTACAGTTTGGTATCAGAGCATAGGTTGTTAGGTTCTGTAGACTCTAGAGTGCAGTGGAAACAATACCAGAGTATAGGAAGAGGATTTGAGATTTTTTTTTTCAGCTTAGAGACAAAACTTCCGTGGTGGTTTCTGTGTTTTTCTTGCGGTGACGATTTTAGGAAAGTCGTAGTAAACTATTGCCGGGTTGTGTTTCTAGACTGTAGGACTGGATCTTGAAATAAGATAAGGATGTCAAGATAGGGGATTTTGGTTAAATGCGTAAGTTATAAGGATAGGGTCCCTAAGTCATGTTTATTGTCTTTTTAAGATGGACCCTGGAGAAGGTAGCACCCATGCGAGTGGTAGTGACGGTGCAGGGCCCTCGAGTGCAACCGGGGTTGATTCTGATGCGGTATTACGCAGTATGGCTTAGCAAGTTATGACTGAGATTAGGGGTGCACAAAAAATTACCGAAAAATTGAAAATCGAACCAAAACCGAACCGAAACCATAAAAGTTTGAATTTTTGGTTTTTGGTTTTGGTTGCGGTTTTCAAAAATAAAAAAGTTCGGTTTCGGTTTCAATTTCGATTTTATGTTGAAATTGAACTGAAAAACCGATTTATATAAGATATATGGCTAGTAAAAATACAGCATGCAATATAGCCATATAGCCACTATAGAAAATAAAAATCCTCAATAAATTTTTAAGAATTTTATGAAAAAGAAAGGTTATTTTTGTTAAAAGTGCCCAACATATTTTATTTTGTTAAAATTATGAGTCGTTATAAAAAATTAAAATGTTCAATAAATTTTCAACAACTTTATAAAAAATAAAGGTTATTTTTTTTGTGAAAAAAAAATCGAAAAATCGTAACTAAATCGCCACATTTTTTATTTTCAATTAAAGCATAATTTTGGTTCGATTTTTAGTTATGGCCAAAACCGAACTGCACCGAACCGTGTACAGTCCTAGCTGAGATCGCTAGGAGCTCCAGAGAGTAGGGTGGCCCATCTGCAAGCCATGGGTGCACAATTGAGAAATTTACCAAGATGAATCCTTCGGCATTTTCAGAAGGAATTGATCCTGCAGCTGCTGAGAATTTGATGCAGGAGATTGAGAAGGTTTTGGCAGTATTACAGTGCATGGAGGAGCAGAGGGTCCTCTTCGCCACCTATAAACTGACAGGGGAGGCCGAGAGGTGGTGGACTGCGGTGAAACTTCTGGAGCAGCAGAGGACGACGCCAATAGTTATAATATGTGATCGATTTAAAGAATTATTATTTGAAAGATATTTCCTAGCCACTGTCAGGGAAGCAAATATGGAAGAGTTCCTGAATTTGAAGCAGGGACAACTGACGGCCTAGCAATACGCGACAGGGTTTATCGAATTGTCTCGCTTCACCCTGTATATTGTTCTTGATGAAGTAAAGAAAGCAAGACAATTTGAAAGGGGATTGAGTCGTGATATCTACAGGCAAGTTATAGTGTTTAAAATAGAGGATTTTGCCGAGTTAGTTGATAGAGCAGCTTTGGCTGAGACCGGTGAGTGGTTGGGTGTGGAGGAACAGGGACAAAGGAAAAGGTCCACACCTTTAGGATTTCAGCAGGGTTCTGGTTAAGGTCAGTGGAGGATAGGAAACTACGGCAGAGGTCAGAGACAAGATACTGGGGGCCGTGAGATTCAGGGTACTCAAACCTACCATATATGTCAGATATGTGGAAAAAGGCATCAAGGGGAGTGCCGAGCCGGGAGAGGTGTATGTTATCATTGTGGAGGATCGGGGCATCTGGCACAAGATTGTCCTACGCCTATTGGTACTGCTCCTCCTCCCAGGCAGTTCAGAGGAGGTTACCAGGCACCTTGTGGAGGTTAGTAGAGGAATGTGGCCCTAGCAAAGGTTTATGCTCTGACGCCAGGAGACGCTGAGATGGTCGTAGACATTATGACAGGTACCCTTACTATTTTGTCACGTCATGCAATTGTTTTATTTGATTCAGGTGCTACTCATTCTTTTGTGTCTGCGAATTTCATTAAATTGTCTTGAGGTGAGACTCAGTTATTAGATGTAGAAATGTCAGTAGCTTCACCGGCTGGTTCAGTGGTAAAGTGTTATAGGGTGCTCAGAGGTTATCCCGTAGAAATTTAGGGAAGAGTACTACCTACTGATTTAATTGTACTGGACATGCATGGGTTCGATGCAATGCTGGGTATGAATTGGCTAGCAACTAACTATGCTAATATTGACTGTCATTTGAAAAAGGTGATTTTTAGACCACTGGGCAAGCAAGAATTCAGGTTTATGGGGTCACAAGTGTGTTCCCCGCCTCAGTTAGTGTCAACTATGCAAGTGAGAAAGCTACTCCTAGATGATTGTTGGGGATTAGTAGCTTTTGTAAAAGAGATTTCAGGAAATGAGTTAAAGCTTGTTAATACGCCAATGGTAAAGGAGTTTTTAGATGTCTTTCCAGATGAACTACCTAGTTTGCCTCTTGATTGTGAGGTAGTTTTCCCTATTGATCTACTTCCCGGGACGACACCGATCTCTAAAGTTCCTTACAGAATGGCTCCAGCAAAGTTGGGAGAGCTAAAGGATCAGTTGCAAGATTTTTTGAATAAAGGGTTTATTCGGCCTAGTGTAGCATCGTGGGGAGCTCCAGTGTTATTTGTAAAGAAGAAGGACGATTCTATGAGGATGTGTATTGATTATAGGGAAATTAATAAGGTGATAATCAAGAACAGGTATCCTCTACCGTGCATAGACGATCTGTTTGACCAGCTCCTGGGTACACGAGTCTATTCTAAGATTTATCTCAGATCAGGCTACCACCAAGTGAAAGTAAAAGCAAAAGATGTCTCGAAGACAGCCTTCAGGACTAGGTATGGGCATTATGAATTCCTTATTATGCATTTTGGTTTGACGGATGCTCCTGTAGTATTCATGGATTTGATGAATAGAATCTTTCATCGGTATTTAGACCAGTTTGTTGTGGTTTTTACTGATGATATAATGGTCTATTAGAGGAGTTTTAAGGAGCATGAGGCACACTTACGGCTGGTACTTCAGATGCTCAGAGAAAAAAGATTGTATGCCAAGTTCAGTAAATGTGAATTTTGATTGGAGAAAGTGGCATTTCTAGGGCATGTCATATCAGGGGATGGAATTTTAGTGGATCCCAGCAAGATTGAGACAATGTTGAATTGGGAACGGTCGAAGAAAATTCAAGAAATTAGGAGTTTCTTAGAGCTAGTAGGTTATTATTGTCAGTTTGTTGAGGGGTTCTTAGCATTATGAGGGCCTCTAATGCGTCTGACCAGGAAAAATGTCAAGTTTGAATGGGATGACAGTTGTGAACAGAGCTTTCAGGAACTGAAGTAGAGGCTTGTCACTGCACTAGTGTTGATCATTCTGTCAGGGGGTGATGCGTCTTTGAAAGGGCTTGACTGTGTATTGATGCAGTATGGTAGGGTTGTAGCTTATGCCTCCCGACAGTTGAAAGAGTATGAAAAGAACTACCCTACCCACGATCTGAAATTGGCTACAGTGGTACACACACTAAAGATTTGGAGGCATTACTTGTATGGTGAAAAATGCGGGATATTCTCCGATCACAAAAGTTTGAAATACTTTTTCACTTAAAAGGAGTTGAACATGAGACAGAGAAGGTGGTTAGAACTTATTAAAGATTATGACTACACTATTAGTTACCACCCAGAGAAAGCAAACATGGTAGCTGATGCTCTGACCAGGAAATTAGTAGGACCAACATTGGCAGCTATGGAGGTTCAACATCCGATTCAGATGGATCTGGAGAGACTCGGTGTAGAGTTGGTAGAAAGTGATCCTCAAGCATTTATTGTCAATCTAGTAGTGCAGACTACTCTACAAGAAAGGATTAAAACAGCCCAGAAGAATGACGTGGAGTTGGTGGAGTTGATCGAGAAGGAACAGAATGGAGAGGGGGAAGAGTTCAGTATTTTAGATGATGGGGCTTTGAGGTTCCGTTCCAAATTGTGCATACCTACAGATAAGAACATTAGGAGGACGATCTTAGAGGAAGGTCGCAAGTCCTTATACACGGTTCATCCAGGTAGTACTAAGATGTATAAGGATTTACGAGAGTCCTTCTGGTGGAGCGGCATGAAGAGGGAAATTATCGAGTTTATACACCAGTGTCTAACGTGCTAGCAGGTAAAAGCTGAGCACTAGAGGCCGGCAAGTCAGTTGCGGCCACTTTACATCCCATAGTGGAAGTGAGATCATGTATCTATGGACTTTGTGACGGGTTTACCATCGGCACCGCATGGTCAGAATGCTATTTGGGTGGTCGTTGATAGATTAACAAAGACCGCTCACTTCATTCCTATTAAAGTCAACTACTTCATGGACAGACTATTAAAATTATATATTCATGAGATTGTACAATCACATGGAGTGCCAGTGTCTATTGTATCAGATCGAGATCCACAATTCACGTCATGATTTTGGAGGAGCATATAGGAGGCTTTAGGGTCTCAGTTATCTTTCAGCACGACATTTCATCCTCTAACGAACTGCCAGACTGAAAGGGTTATTCAGATATTAGAGGATATGTAGCGGGCATGCGTGATGGATTTTGGGGGTACTTGGACTCAGTATATGCCGTTGGTAGAGTTTGCATACAATAACAGTTATCAGGCCAGCATTGGTATGACACCTTATGAGGCACTCTATGGTAGGATATGTTGACATCCTCTTTACTAGGATGATATTGGTTAAAGGCGAGTTTTGGGACCATAAATTGTGCAGCAGACATACGATAAAGTTTGGCTCATCAGAGACAAGATCAGTGCAGTTCAGAGTAGGTAAAAAAGTTACCTTGATACGTGCCGCCGAAAGTTGGAATTTGAAGTAGGAGACCATGTACTTTTGAAGATAGCGCCATTGAAGGGAGTTATGAGGTTTGGGAGGAAAGGTAAGTTGAGCCCTAGGTACATTGACCCTTTTGAGATTCTTGAAAGAGTAGGGTTAGTTGCCTATTGGCTGATTTTACCACCAGCATTATTTAGAATTCACGACGTATTTCATATTTCCATGCTAAGGAAATACATCCCAGATTCCTCCCATATCATCAGTTATGTTGAGTTAGAACTCAGTGGTACTTTGGCTTATGAGGAAACTCCAGTGCAGATTCCGGATAGGAAGGAAGATGAATTGTGTAGTAAAAGGATTCCACTAGTAAAAGTCCTATGGAAGAATCACGCAGTGGAAGAAGCTTCTTGGGAGTTTAAGGAAGATATACAACAAAAATAGCCACATTTGTTTAACAGGAAATGACAGTAATCAAGAAAAATACAAGTAGATATGTAATAATTTTTAGTTGTAGGTAGTGTTTTGATTTTGGGAGAATTTTATTTTATGTGTTTGTAATCTTCCAGAACCTTGAATGTAACCATGGTATTCCTCCGCCATAAGTGAGGGTAAGTAATAAAATAAGCAGCCCATTTTCTTTAAGAGATGGTGAATCTCTCAAACAGTAAATTTCAAGGAAGAAATTTTTATAAGAAGGGGAGAATATAGAGACCCAAAGAATTATAGAAATTAAATAATAATAGAGGGAGAAAAAGGAAAATTAAAAAAGAAAGAAATTCTAGGGTTTGTCGATGAACCCTTCGATTTCATCGACGAACTCACTGCTAGATTCGTCGCACGCCATGTGTCTTGGCAACGAGAAATTACCGAGAGGGTTGTTGCAGGGCCTGAAATTCATTGACGATAAGTAAATGTTCATCGACAAACTCTCTTCTGGACCTCGTCGATCATGTCAGTGGTATAAATGGCTCAAATTTGGATTTCAGTGTCCATTTTTGCATGCAAACCCTCCTTTCTGCCTCTCTCTCTTCGTCCTCCACCCCTTCTCTCTAGAAATCTGGTCTTGTTCTTCGCTGGATCGACGATCCGAAGCCACCACGCTACTCTTGGGAAGTTTCTCTTCATTTTTGCCGGAGTGGATCGCTGGTTAGGCTTACTTGGGAACCATCCCAAAATTTGGGCAAGTGAGTTAATTTAAGTATAATTAGGTATTTTGTGTTTTTGGACTGAGGAGAATATGTTAGGAAAGGAAATAATGAAGTTTTTTTGGGAAAAATGTAAATTTCAGGGTATTGTGCTGGGAACACTATAGGTGTAAGAATCGGGGGTTTTGTAGGCTTCTCAATAAGATAGGTAAGGGGATAAACTAAGTCAGAATCTTCCACGAAATTATTTATTATTTTACAGCATTAAATTTTAGGAAAGTACGTATATTATATAATTATGTTTGGGAAATATTGTTATGAATAGGGATAAGATTTAAACGTGTTTAATTAGGAAATATGATTTTGGAACAGATTTTAGATTCAGGAGGTTGCCCTATTTCCGTGTGGTAGAGTTTAATTTCCATATAATGTGTATATTAGAATAGAATGTTTTTTCCAAATCAAGCATGATATGATAATTTTCATGGCAATTATAAAATAGTACAGGAATCATGATTTTACATATTTAAACAGTACAGAAAATTATGTTTAGAATATTATGCTATGTTGGTGCAGATGCCGTGATTCATGTTATATTATGCCAACACAGATGTCGCATTTCATGTTATGTTATGTCGGCGCAGATGTCGAGGTTCATGTTGCCACAGATGTCATAATCAAGTGTGATTAGATAGAATTTGTGAAATATGTACATGACAGTTATTATTATGAAATACGAAACAGCTATGTTCAATATATGGAACCTATTATATGATATCAGAACCTGGATGACATGGTTTAATACAGTTTCAGGAGTACGGTACCGTAGCTATATGTTCAGAATTATGATAGTGCTATCACACGACCAATAGTGTGGGAGATGACAGTCGATGTGGCATCAGTGTAGAGTGGAGTAGTCCCCCTAGCAGTCCCAGGACCAGGTAGGGTCGGGCCCATTGTACTTATAGACTTATGATTGATCTAGTATGGTCAACCAGCCATTGCTAGGTCCCGCCTTTAGGCTGCACGACCTAGTCACATGGGGGTAAGACATGACATTAGCTAGCTATCCATCTTGGGTGTAATTCAGTATTGTACAATTATATTAGATGATTTTCATGTTAGGATTTTAGTACGTTATATTTTGTGTGAGGAATCATGTTTTATTTAAGTATGATATCAACAGTTTTTACCAGACATGATGTATGTACTAACATTATGTATAACACGAAAACACTCATGTTGCCGCACACTGATATTAGTTTATTTCCCTTACTGAGAGGTGTCTCATTCTAGTTATATAAACATTTTAGGAAATCCAGGTAGAGAAGCAAATAGAGCTCCGCGACAGTAGAGACCGGTGGGGCTACCCTATCTGAAGGGTGAGTTGTTGAGCTAGGGTCAAGTTTATTTTTGGGTTGAGACCCTAGGGTACTTCTGGATTTTGACGGATGATTGTATATATAATAGGTTTAGTAGAACTCTGGAATTGTGATTGGTTGGATGATAGGTATGTGATTATGTTTCCTACTGTTAAGTATCAGAGTTATATTTTGGGTATATCCTTGACACCCACAGGTCGAGGTTGATTATGTTTTACAATTGTATAGGATTATTATATTAAATATTACTTTGAAAAAAAAAATGGGTAAACTAGGTAGGTCGTTACAGTAAGAACTCGAATCGTGATATATGAGTTAAATAAATAAGAGAGGGGCAAATTGGGAATTTAGTAGATTTCATCAACGAAGTCCATGTAAGTCTCGTCAACGAAGTTCAGAGGCTCGTCGACAAGGAGAAGCTGAGAGATTTTAGGAAACCGATGATATCAGGATTCGTCGAAGAATCCACTATTTCATCGACGAACTGTCTATATGACCTCGTCGATGAGGACACCATTTCATCGACGAAGATGATCATGTCAAAGGGCTATGAATATCATTTCTCTTTACTTCCAAGCTAAGAAATCTAAAAATCTTCTCTGTCTCTGTCTCTCTCTGTCTCTCTCTCTCTCTCTCTCTCTCTCTCTCTAAAACTCTCCCTACACTTTCTCTCTCTAGATTTATCCACCATTTTTCGCAAGAATTGTTAATTCGAAGTTACCACGAGAATCGTTGAAGGATTTTCTACAAAACCTATGGATTGGAATCCCGTTTTGGAGATTTTTAGGTTTCGGCATAAAATCGAGGTAAGGCTCGATTTATTTTCTAATCTGGTAGTTTGGTAGAGGACGGAGTTGTGAGTATATTCTGTACTGTGATTTGTAGGTTTTGGAACTCGATTCGCTGTTTAGGGACCTTAGAGTTCCGGATTTGCTATTTAGGGAAAAGGTAAGGGGAATTGTGTTTATATCAGTTATTTTTTAAATCGGACTCAGTGGAATTGTGGTTCATGGTCCTGTGTGTGTTTTAACTACTCATTTGGGGGGATCTAACGGGGAAAACTATGGGTTTTTCATAATTACAGTTTTGGAAAAAAGGGGGCGACGGGCTACATCCCTGGTTTTGTTGAAAACCGAATATATATGTTGATTTATACTATGTTATAAGGATGGTCGTTCCTTGACTTGTTTTAAACTATATGTGTTTGGAAAACCATGATTTTAGATTACCAAATGGGTGTGGTTTGTATGGTTATATGAGCATGCATGTGTGTGTGATTGGTTTAAATGCTAGTAAGTATGTGGTTCCTAATTTGTTCCAAGTACTGAGAGTGTTCGGCTCTATATCCAAGGGTATATGAAATCTCTGGCCATAGGTTGGCAGAGTGTCTGAATCTATATCTGAGGGCGTGAGCCTATTCCAGCAGATCAGGCCGAAGGGTGTGGATCCACTAGTTTAGCGGTGGTACGATGCCATGGGAGTCGGGGACTAGCCATGTGCCGGTGGTGCCATGTTACGCGGGTTAGCTACGAGCCAACGCCGTATGTCACAGGCCGGCTTCGAGCCAATGGGTGTGACGACACTGGGAGTAATGATTATGTGCGTGTGTGTGTGCGTGTATGCACTATGTGAAATTAGTACTAGAACTGCATTTAACTGCGTGTATGTTGCATCATGATAACACTTAAATGTCACACACCGATATAACATGTATTCTTCCTTACTGAGAGGTGTCTCACCCCTACTATACGTACATATTTTTCAGGTCCTTCGAGTAACCAGAACTAGCGTCCTTGTGTCGGGAGCGTAGTGGCTGGTGTACTACGAGTAGCACTTGGGTAAGTGCTAGGACTTGTGTTTGTGCGGATTGCCATTTTGAGATATGTTGGGCACCCGTTTGTATGTTATTTGATGAAACCTTGATTCTGTCCTTGTATAGGCTCTAGTATGGTACTGTATGTATATAGAATGACCTTATTCGACTGTGTGTATTCTGTTATGTTTGGATGTGTATAGGGTGCCTGGAAACCCCACGGGGTCAGACCCTCATCCATTGTCTTGTATTTTTGGATGTTTTGTATGATACAGGGACTGGTTGGTTTACATTTTCACCCCTAGGTCCCATTTTCGGGTTTGGGGCATAATAGCTTGGTATCAGAGCTAATTAGGTTGTTAGGTCTTGTAAACTTGGTTAGGTTTAGCAGTGAGTACATACTAGAGTATATGATGTTGGATATGGGTAGAGTTGGTTGAGGGTTGTTCTGTTGCTAGACCGGGATTTGTCAGTGATATTTTGTGTTTTTCCTTGAATGACGATTTCAGTAAAAGCAGGGCAGATCATTGATGACTTTCGTGTCAGTGTGATAGGACAAACTGAGACCTGGCAGGGAGTAGTTAACACGATTAGTTGTAGATCATTGTGTTAACTATACGTGTTGTAGGGATACTGATAGATTCCTATTGTGCTGTAGAATGGAGCCTAAGGATAATGACCTGGGAAGTGGCTCTAAGGAGACTACGAGTGATGAGTCTCCTTTTGTGCCTCGAGGTTTGACGAGGCAGGTTTTGTGGGAGATTGGGTGGAGTGTGAGGAGACGCGAACGGTCTCCTATTGCTATGGGGTACACCATTGAGAGGTTCACACGCATGCATCCTCTGATGTTCTCTGGAGGACCTAACCCAACGATAGTAGAGGACTGGGTAGAGAAGATTGAGAGGATATTGGAGGTCCTGCACTACATAGATAGGCAGCGAGTCCTTTATACTACCTTCTAGCTATCCGGGGAGGCGGGTTAATGGTGGACTATAGTGAATCTGCTGGAGAAGCAGAGGAGTGGTCCTGAGGAAATGTCATGGAACCGTTTCAAGGAGGTGTTTTTTGACAGATACTTCTTGGCTTCAGTGCATGATGTGAAAGCGAATGAGTTTTCTGCTCTGACTCAGGGGAGTATGACGGTGCAAGAGTATGCGACTCGGTACATAGAGCTGTCCCGATTTGTGCCGTGTCTGATCTCGAGTGAGTATGAGAAAACTTAGAGATTTGAGAAGGGCTTGAGGAAGGATATCCGCAAACTAGTGGGTATGCTTCAAATCTGCGAGTTCTCAATGCTGGTGGATAAAGCCACTGTGATTGAGACTAGTATTCGAGAGGATGAGGTGGATCAGAAATCGAGGAAGAGGACAGTACCTTCTGGTTTTCTATCAGGATCTCGTCAGGGATTATGGAAGAAGAGGAACAAGGGCTCAGATTGCTGCCAAAATACCGAGCGCCGAGGTTCTTAGATGAGCCAGACTAGTGGTCGTTGTACCAGATGCCATAGATGGCACGAGGGTGAGTGCCGGTCATTTGGGGGTAACTGCTACAACTGTGGCCCGTCAGGTCACATGTTTCATGATTGTCATGCACCGAAGTGAGACGTTCCTGCATCTAGTGTGAACTAGGGAAGCAATCAGATACCTCGGGGAACCGTTCAGACAAATACAGCTCCGACTAGAGTATACTCTCTTACTCCAATGGATGCTGAGCATACAGGAAACGTAGTGACAGGTACCTTATTATTGCTTTCAAATAAAGCTTCTGTTTTGTTTGATTTGGGTGCAACCCATTCTTTTATATCTGTAAGTTTTGTTGAATGGTGTGGGGTTAAGACCCAAGACATGAATGAGGTGTTATCTGTTACTACGCCATTGGGGAGTGTATCATTCTGTAGGAGGATGTTGGAAGACTGTCTAGTGGTAATTCAGGGAAAGCTGCTACCAGTGAATCTTGTGGTATACGACATGTTGGGGTTCGATGTTATTTTGGGGATGGATTGGTTGTTCTCCAATTATGTTGTGATCGACCGTCGTAGGAAGGTAGTAGTGTTCAGACCTCCTGGGGAGTAGGAGTACGAGTTCGTAGGATCGTGTGTGCGTTTGACGCCATAGGTTCTATCAGCATTACAGGCGAGGAGGTTACTCTTGGACTGATGTCAGGGGTACCTAGCTTGTGTGAAGGAACCGTCGCAGGATAAGTTGAGACTCGAGGATATTCAGGTAGTCAGCGAGTTCCTGGATGTGTTTCCAAATGATTTACCTGGTTTACCTCTGAATCGTGAGGTGGAGTTTGTGATAGAGTTGCTGCCTGACAAGACGCCGATCTCTAAAGCTCCGTACCAGATGGCTCTAGCAGAACTTTGGGAGTTAAAGGAGCAATTGAAGGAATTACAGGACAAGGGTTTCATTCGACCTACTGTTTCGCCCTGGGGAGCTTCAGTATTGTTTGTGAAGAAGAAGGACGGGTTGATGCTAATGTGCATTGATTACCATGAGATTAACAAGGTAACTGTGAAGAATCGCTATCCTTTACCTCGTATAGATGATCTCTTTGAGCAGTTGCAGGGCACGCAGGTCTTTTCGAAGATCGACTTGCCGTTAGGATATCATCAGGTGAGGATCAAATCTGAGGGTGTTGCGACTTTCCGGACCAGATATGGCCACTACGAGTTTTTAGTCATGCTTTTTGGGTTAACGAATGCTCCAGCGGCGTTCATGGATCTGATGAACAAGATTTTCCATAAGTACCTGGATAGATTCATGGTGGTATTTATTGACGATATTTTAGTATACTTGAGGAGTTTAGAAAAGCATGATAACCATCTGAGGTTAGTATTACAGATTCTACAGGAGAAGAAATTGTATGCTAAACTGAAGAAGTGTGAATTCTGGTTGAGTCAGATTGCATTCTTAGGCCATGTGGTGACTAGTGATGGTATATCAGTTGACCCTAGCAAGATTGAAGTTGTGGTCGACTGGGTGAAGCCGAAGAATGTGCAGGAGGTTTAGAGTTTTTTGGGACTGGCAGGTAATTATAGTCGGTTCATGGAGGGATTCTCTAAACTGTCTGGGCCTCTGACTTGATTGACCAGGAAGGGGTAGCAGTTTGAGTGGACCAGTGATTGCGAGCAGTGCTTTCAGGAGTTAAAGCACCAGCTGATTACTGCTCCAGTTTTGACCATTCCTTCGGGGGATGACGGGTTCGTGATTTATAGCAACGCGTCTTTGAAGGGTCTGAGATGTGTGCTTATGCATCAGGGTAAGGTAGTAGCATATACTTCTCGGAAATTGAAAGAATATGAAAAGAATTACCCTACGCATGATCTGGAATTGGCTGCTGTTGTATATGCACTAAAGATCTGGTGACACTGCTTGTATGGTGTGCAATGCGAGATCTTTACTGACCACAAAATTCTCGGGTATTTCTTCACGCAGAAGGAGTTAAATTTGAGACAGAGATGGTGGCTTGAGTTAATTAAGGACTACGATTGCACCATCAGCTATCACTCGGGGAAGGCTAATGTGGTGGCTGACGCGTTGAGTCGGAAGTCGGGACCTATGGCTGTATCTGCAGTTGTAGCTCAGCATCACATTAGACAGGACCTGGAGAGCTTAGGTGTAGAGTTAGTGCATGGTGATCATCGGGCTTTTCTTGCTAGTTTGGTGATCCAGTCGACCTTGTTTGAGCATATGAAAGCAGTGCGGGCTAGTGATGGAGAGTTGGCAGAGGTAATGGAAAAGGTACAACAGAGATTGGCTACAGAGTTTAACATCTCTGAGGGAGGTGTGTTGAGGTTTGGGACTAGGCTATGTGTTCCAAACGACGATGAGATTAGAAATACGATTCTGGAGGAAGCACATCACTCATTATATATGGTACATCCTGGTAGTATAAAGATGTATTGAGACTTATGCGAGACCTTATGGTGGTCTGTTATGAGGAGACAAATTGCTCAGATTGTGGAGCAGTATCTGACATGTCAGCAGGTGAAAGCTGAATTTCAGAGGCCGGTAGGGCCGTTGCAGCCTTTGCCTATTCCAGTGTAGAAATGGGAGCATATTTCCATGGATTTTGTGACCGGATTGCCGCCAGCACTTCACAGGTAGAATGTTATTTGGGTGATCGTGGATAGATTGATGAAATTTGCTCATTTCATACCGATGAAGGTTGGCTATCCTTTAGTAGGCTAACTGATATGTACGTGCATGAGATTGTGAGAATGCAAGGAGTACCGGTGTTCATTGTATCAGATCGAGATTCGAGGTTTACTTCTCGATTCTGGACGAGTTTACAGGAGGCATTGGGGACGAAGCTTACTTTCAGTATAGCATTCCACCCCTAGACTAATGGACAGTCGGAGAGGACGATACAGATCTTGGAAGATATGTTGCAAGCATGTGTGTATGTGTATGTGTGAACTCCTGAGATAGTTGTATATGTAACCACAGTATTCCTCCGCCATAAGTGAGGGTATATATCTATTGCGATGGTTTCTTTCTAGAGTTGTGTGTGTGTGTTTTGTTGCATGAATGAGTTTGTGAATGAGAGATGGCAAATTTCAAGGACGGAATTTTTGTAAGGAGGGGAGGTTGTAAGAACCCGAACCGTGATATATGGGTTAAATAAATAAGAGAGGGGCAAATTAGGAATTTAGAAAATTTCATCAACGAAGCCAGGATTCGTCGACGAAGTCCATGTAAGTCTCTTCGACGAAGTTTAGAGGCTCGTCGACGAGGAGAAGCTGAGAGATTTTAGGAAACCGGTGATATCAGGATTCATCGACGAATCCACCGTTTTGTCGACGAGCTGTCTATATGACTTCATCGACAAGGACACCATTTC
This sequence comes from Malania oleifera, assembly GCF_029873635.1. NCBI lineage: Eukaryota > Viridiplantae > Streptophyta > Magnoliopsida > Santalales > Ximeniaceae > Malania > Malania oleifera. The sequence continues at coordinate 79,483,962 of NC_080422.1, read as the reverse complement.
AATGACGAGGACAATCGGGTCAAAGGGTTATAAATATCATTTCTCTTTACTTCCAAGCTAAGAAATCTAAAAATCTTCTCTCTTTCTCTCTAGAACTCTCCCTATACTTCCTCTCTCTAGATTTCTCTGTTGTTCATCACGAGAATCGTTAATCTGAAGTTACCACGAGGATTGTGGAAGGATTCTCTACAAAACCTACAGATTGAAATCCCGTTTCAGAGATTTTCGGGTTTCGGCTTAAAATCGAGGTAAGGCTCGGTTTTCTTTTCTGATCTGGTAGTTTGGTAGAGGACGGAGTTGTGAGTATATTCTGTATTGTGATTTGTAGGTTTTGGAACTCGGTTCGCTGTTTAGGGGCCTTAGAGTTCAGAATTTGCCATTTGGGGAAAAGGTAAGGGGAATTGTGTTTATATCGGTTATTTTTGAAATCGAATTCGGTGGAACTGTGGTTCACGGTCCTATGTGTGTTCTGACTACTCATTTGGGGGGATCTAACGAGGAAAACTGTAGGTTTTTCATGATTACAGTTTTGGGAAAAAGGGGGCGACGGACTACATCCCTGGTTTTGTTGAAAACCGAACATATATGTTGATTTGTACTATGTTAAAGGGATGGTCGTGCCTTGACTTGTTTTAAACTGTATGTATTTAGAAAACCATGATTTTAGATTACCAAATGGGTGTGGTTTGTATGGTTATATGAGCATGCATGTGTGTGTGATTGGTTTAAATGCTAGTAAGAATGTGGTTCCGAATTTGTTCCAAGTACTGAGAGTGTCCAGCTCTATATCTGAGGGCATATGAAATCGCTGGCCATAGGTTGGCAGAGTGTCCGGCTCTATATCTGAGGGCGTGAGCCTATTTCGGCAGATCAGACCGAAGGGTGTGGATCCACCAATTTAGCGCTGGTACGATTCCATGGGAGTCGGGGACTAGCCATGTGCCGGTGGCGCCGTGTTACGCGGGTTGGCTACGGGCCAAAGCCGTATGTCGCGAGTCGGCTTCGGGCCGATGGGTGTGACGACACCAGGATTGTTGATCATGTGTGTGTGTGCGTGTATGCACAGTGTGAAATTAGTACTGAAACTGTATTTAACTGCGTGTATGTTGCACCATGATAACACTCAAATGCCACACACCAATATAACATGTATTCTTCCTTACTGAGAGATGTCTCACCCCTGTTGTACGTACATATTTTTCAGGTCCTTTGAGTAACTGGAACTAGTGTCCTTGTTTCGGGAGCGTAGTGGCCACTGTACTGCGGGTAGCACTTGGGTAAGTGCTAGGACTTGTGTTTGTGCGAGTTGCCATTTTGAGATATGTTGGGCACCTGTTTGTACATTATTTGACGGAACCTTGATTTTGTCCTTGTATAGACTCTGGTATGGTAATGTATGAATATAGAATGACCTTATTCCACTGCGTGTATTCTGTTATGTTTGGATGTGAATAAGGTGTCTAGGAACCCCACGGGGTCGGACCCTCATCCATTGTCCTGTATTTTTGGATGTTTTATATGATACAGGGACTGGTTGGTTTACATTTTCACCCTTAGGACCCATTTCTGGGTTCGGGCCGTGACAAGGTTGTTACAAATATGTTATTACTATAAAACAAATAATAATGATAAACATTTTAAAAGTCTGTAATAAAGAATAGATAAGAAATAATTATTTTGAAATTGCATTATGGGGATGTGTATTCTTTTCTTATTTAATGTTAAATGAAATAATTAGGAATATATAAGAAATAACTATCCCATGATTCCCAAAAGTTAAACTATATTTCATCTTATTTCAATGAATAGCTATTTTCGTCGAACCAAACAAACCGATTCAAAAGTTTTGTTCAATGTTGTAGAAACAAAATGTTCGTCATTATCTAATTTTGAGACAGGGAATCAAAAAGACCCATTCAACAATAGTAGCTCAAATTTCAGAAATGAAGTGGGGAATTAGCAAGAACCTATTAGCAATGTCATGCCACCCACAGCAAGGACATCATAGATGGGTACTGTTGTAGCTGCTGCTTCAAATAATATACTTGAAAAAGTTCCACCCCTCCCCGAAAATGGGGATGCAAAACCAAAGATTGAAAAAAAAGATGTAAAAAAAAAAAAGGAAAAAAAAAATGATAGGATCAGCTCAAGGTCTGCTGCCGCATCTTTTTAATACTAGGCCATTGTTCATTGTGGCTCGTCCTTGATGCAATGGCAAGGATTGTGTTTAACCCCATTGTTAAAATTGATCTAGTTTTGATCCATTTCTTACATTAATCTTTAATATAGTAATTTTAAAATTTGTTTTCCCAAGTCTCAATCAGAATTTATTCAAGGGGGGGGGGGGGGGGTTAAATATGTACATGCCAATGACCATCCCTCAGCTTCAACAGTGTAAAAAATGAAGTTATGCTCTCGTGTGGTATAATTAGGGGTTAGGGGTTCGATCAGTTTGGTTAATTCAGTTAATTAACTGAAAATTTTTTATTAAAAATTTCCTTAACCGAATCGATTGAAATTTCATATTAACAAAACTCACAATAGATTGAACTAAATTTCGATTAAATTGATTAAGTGATTTTAATCGATTTAATATTTTAATATTTTATATATATATATATAATTATTGTTTTTTATATTTTCAAATAAAAAACGTCAAATACAAAACTGATTTTAAGCTTTTAAAAGCAAGGAAAACACTTCTAGAATGTTGATGAAATTAAAAATTGATTTATTAGAATTTGTGAGTTTGAATTCTCTTTTAGACGGATACAAAGAAGACATAAAGCGGTTCAATCTTGGCCCAAATGGAGGAATAGTGATGTCACAAAGTTTGAAACATACCTTGAAGGCTGGAAGGCTTCCGGTGGTTGATCTCCTCGGCAAAGGCAACGGGGAAGAATCTAGAGCGTCAGCGGCGGTGGCGACGAAGAGAGATGAAGAGAATGACAAAAAGAGACCAGAGAGATCGAGAGATATGGAGAGAGTAAGCGAGAGAGATCGGAGAAATTAAGAATACCTTGAAGGCCTCCGGCGGTTGATCTCCTCGGCGAAGGTGACAGGAACGGACCGGAGCATCAGCTGCGACGGCGACGAAGAGATCAGATGGAGGGACTGACAGAGAGAGACTAGAGAGATTGAGAGATATGGAGAGGCTAAAAGAGAGAGACCGGAGAGATTGAGAATACCTTGAAGGCCTCCGACGGTTGATCTCCTTGGCAAAGGTGACAGGAACGGGCCAGAGCATCAGCGGCGAAAGTGACGAAGAGATCAGGTGAAGAGACTAAGAGAGATAGACTAGAGAGAGAGAGATGGAGAGAGAGAGAGAGAGAGAGAGAGAGAGAGAGAGAGAGAGAGAGAGAGAGAGAGAGAGAGAGAGAGAGAGAGAGAGAGGAGAGATGGAGGGAAATGAGAAGGCTTGGAGGGAAAGAAATGAGATTGGGGAACCCCGCATGCAAGCAGGCTTTTCGGTGTCAGACTATTAGTGATGAATCCTCAAATTCATCAATAATAGTGTTTAATACATTTTTTTTTATTTTTAAAATAACAGAAGTATTAGTGACGGATTTAGGAACCGTCACTAATAATGGGATAATAGTAATAAATTTTAAATTTCGTCCCTAATACTATGAAATAAATTTTTTTTATTTTTTTTAATAAAAGAAGTATTAGTGACAGTCCTCAAATCCGTCACTAACAAGGGGATAATAGTAACGAGTCACTAAATCCGTTACTAATACTATGAAATAAATTTATTTTATTTTTTTTAAATAAAAGAACTATTAGTAACGGTTCGTAAATCTATCACTAATAATGGGATAATAGTAACGAATTTTAAATTTCGTCACTAATACTATGAAATAATTTTTTTTAAATAAAAGAAGTATTAATGATGGTCTCCAAATCTGTCACTAATAAGGGAATAATAGTAACGAATCACTAAATCCGTCACTAATACTATGAAATAATTTTTTTAAAATTTTTTTTAAATAAAAGAAGTATTAGTGACGGTTCGTAAATCCGTCACTAATAATGGGATAATAGTAACAAATTTTAAATTTCGTTACTAATACTATGAAATAAATTTTTTTATTTTTTTTAATATAAGAAGTATTAGTGATGGTTGACAAATTTATCACTAATAAGGGGATAATAGTAATAAATCATCAAATCCGTCACTAATACTATGAAATAATTTTTTTTAAAAATAAAAGAAGTATTAGTGACGGTTTGTAAATTCGTCACTAATATTGCGAAATAATTTTTTTTCATTTTTTTAAAAATAAAAGAAGTATTAGTGACGGTTCCTAAAACCATCACTTATAATTGGCTAATAGTGACGAATCTACCAATTCGTCACTAGTACTATGAAATACATTTTTTTAATTTTTTAAAATAAAATAAGTATTAGTGACGGCTTCTAATCCATCACTAATAATTGGCTAATAGTAACGAATTCTAAGATTCGTCATTAATATTGTGAAATAAATTTTTTTTTTATTTTTTTTAAATAATATTAGTAACGGTTATCAGTCCTCACTAATAATTTTCTTTTTGTGACGAATTTAATTCATCACTAATACCTCAGGAATCGTTGCTAATATTTTTCCGAGACAATTTCTGCGCGAAAAATTTTTTCCCGTGATATTTCCAGTTTTTAGTAATGAAAGTATTAGTGATGGTTTAAAATCCATCACTAATAGTGTCGTATTAGTGACAGTTGCTAAAACCATCACTAATAGTCACTTTTAGTGACGAAATTGAATCCGTCACTAAAAACCAATTTTTTGTTTTTTTTGTAGTGATAGAATACACTGTCCACACAGGACTAACACCACACGGTAATATATTGTGGCCCACACAGGCACCACAACCACAGAGGTTACAAATCCACACACAACCCCGTTCATAGTAAATCGGTAAAACAAACTCTTTATTCCACTGCCAATGTTTTACCCCCTTAACATAAATGCTCATATAACGACCTACTCATACCATTGCCAACGTTATATGGTGATTTATATTAGGTATGATATAACGATCTCCTCATACCACTTCCAACGCTATATCGCAATTTACATGAACCATAACACAATACACATCCATAACATAACCAATCATCTAGGCACATCAACGCATTCACCACAGTATTCACAATCCAACAATATTCATAACTGAACAGTAATCACAACTAAACAGAATTTATAACTCAATTAGTAGCCACATGCGAACAACAGTCGTAATCAAGCAGTACTCGCAACCATTTAATTATGAAAGTTATTTTCACACCACACGAATTTTTCCTAAATCAATATACATTATTAAAATCATTTTTGTTCCAACAGTCTACCCATTCGGATAATTATACCTAAATATATATAATTTTATATACTCAAATTTAACCGGTTTAAAAATTAATAAAAAGCTGCTATAATGTTTTCCCCTTACCTACTCCTCAAGATTCTGCCTAAACCGAACAGGAAACGAGACCCATTCCAAAAATCCTAATTTAATTACTTTAATCCTAGGATATTTAACATTTATCATCTCCTAAGCCTGCACACTCTCAATACTTAATGTAACATTAAAATACTTTACTTACCCTGATTTTGGAGTGTTGCCCAAGTACTCCAAATTGAAAATCTGCTCCACCTATGTTGCAGAGAATCTTTCCAAGAATCTTGTGGTAGTTTCCGATCATCGAATTGGGCTAAATCCGGGCTGAATTGGAAGAAAGTATGTAGGGAAATTGAAACCCAGAGAGAGAAAATGAGAAAGGAGAGAGAAATTCACGAAAAAAGAAGTTCTAAAGCCTATTTATAACCAGGCCTTCATCGACGAGACATGTACGTTCGTCGACGAATCCAAAAAGGATATTCGTCGTCGAGGTCAAAATGTTCATTGATTAAGCGTTTAAAAACCTGAATTTTCCTTGCTCTCAGTAATTCCTGTTCGAACGAGACACGTGTACTCGTCGACGAAACCTAGAAGGATGTTCGTCGACGAGGAGAACAAATTCGTCGACGAGTCCCTGCTTGATACCCTTTTTAAATTTCTCTTCCCCTTTCTTTTATTTTCCTTCTTTTACCTTTTATTTATTTTCTTTTATTTTTCTGAGTTCGGGTTATTACATGTACTGTCCGGATATAACACAAAGCCTAGATCCCACCTCACTAGAAACGTGTACCTATGGATATCCACTTAAACTCGAGTAGTCTACTGCAAAACCTGCCCACAATTTTCATGCAACCCTCTCATCAAGTGATACCTTTGGTGATCGGTCAAACGAGAAACGCGTTATACTCACTAACTTCACTAAGAAGTTCCCTGCAAGCCCTGCATATAACCTACCCTGCTCACTAAACTCCTTAAACTGAACCAACATACTCAATCCCAATGTCTAACTTGAGGATCTCTCTCCCAGTCTGGTTTTCTACCTCAACCACGAGTTAAACTTGGAAAACACCTCAGACCTGTGCCACATGAGATATACTAAAACCTTTTGGAACAAACCCATGAAATGCATATGTATATCCCATGATGTGATCATCATTGGTCCCCAAACATCTGAATAAATGTAGTCATTCATATGATCTAACCGCATATGCCACAAACCAGTGGTATCTAACTCAGATTCTACAGCTGCAACTCCACATACAATTGTGATACCATGTAGTGCATAGATATTTCCCGGTACCTTTTGTCCTTTCATCACTATCAAGTCGCCTTCACACACTTTCATTTCCCCAATTTTATACTTGTAACTGAACCCGTTACAATCTAAAGTGTTCAATGAAATTACATTCTTCCTTAGATCCGGTACACGTCTTACATCACATAAGGTTCTCACAACACCATCATACATTTTGATTTTGACATTTCTAATACCAATTATTTTGCATGAAATATCATTTCCCATGAAAAATGAATCAGTATTAACTGACATGTAGGTGTTGAATCATTTTCTATTTGATGTCATATGATAAGAGCATCCAAAGTCTAGAATCCAAGAATCTGTGAGGCACTTTAAACCCAATGAAACATATAGCATATCACCATCACTGCTCCCTGAGTCTCCTTCCCCTATATTTGTAGATTTTGACAAACCCTTAGACATATATCGACTTTCTAGTTTTCCCCAAACTACTGCCAAAGAATCCTTATCCATGACATGATACAACACGTCATTAGCCAAACAAAGTCGAATGGTTGATAATGTCTTTTCCTCCAATTCATTCCAATTTGCTCCATCCATGCCTTCCGATTATACTCCGTATAAGGCCTTCACCATACCTTACTGCCCTAAGAGATCCTTCACCCTTCTCTGCCACAAACAGAAGTTTCCGGTTCCATCAAACTTGACAGCATCAAATTTTACAAATGAAGTTCCAAAGGTTATTACAACAATTATCTGATACCAATTTGTTGTGAAAAACGAATTGTACAGCGGAATATATATAGGATAAAACAAATACAACACTTAATGATGAATATATAGAAACAATCCACAACCACAACAAATATATGAAAGCAATAACAACACAATACACAAGGAATTTCGTGGTTCGAAACTGCCTACATCCATAGGAGCAAACGACAATGATTCACTATCTTATTGTCCAAAGGACATGAACAATACATTAACCATGTACAACCATCCTCTACAAATACATCACAAATGATATATATATATATATATATATATATATAGAGAGAGAGAGAGAGAGAGAGAGAGAGAGAGAGAGTTTTTAGAGGTTTTCCCTCCAAACCCCAACCAACTTAACATCCCTCTTTCAAAATTTGAAATCTACACTAGGTTTCTCGAGCCAAACTGTCGATCGTTTCAGGTAGAGAGTAAATTCTCTTAGAAACAGCCCCAATCCGTCCATGGTTACAGGGCTACCGTCGGTGATTTGCCCTGCTGCACCCTGATTTCTTTCATGATTTTCCTTTGTGTATGCTTTTTACTCAATACGTGAGTCACATATCACAATAGTTTGGCTTTTTGTACTTGATCATTTTGTCCAGTAAGTTTACTGCGTAATAAAGAATTAGAAAAGAATACTTATTAATTTATGAGAATTCGAAAAGTTGGAGCAACATTAATACAAATTTGGCCCTTCGAGAGAAAAAAATATTAAATATCATATTAATGATCTTTTATGTTTCTTTATTTACTGAGGTAACTCAACACACTCTCAGTTGAATATTTCTATTTGCGACACCTCCAATCCAATAAATTCATTGCCAAACTATGGTCAAATTTTTGTATTGAAAGAATTATAATCTCGATCTAATGCATTTAATAGGATTTAAGTATTTATATTTTGTAGGGAAATAAATAAAAGCCAAACTTTCAATTTTGTGACTTGACCTTATCCTCATTTTTTTTTTAAATTGCAAATTGGATATTTTGTCTCGCATTCCATCCAAATGCATTCTATAACCTTCAAGGTATTGTATCCTTTGGAAATAAATTAGAGATGCCTTTCCAAATAGTTTAGTCACAACAACTTTGTAGTCAACTAGATAAGTCTGATAGTAACCTATATAAAGAGAATAAAAAGCCATAAAAAATGACCATAAAATCAAAAGTGCAAATAGTTAGGTAAGGAGCAAGATCAACATTTTCTAAGAGTGCAATCAAATATTGAGCCCCTTATGCTAGCAAATGAGTATAGTATCTAACAATGTTCTACATGTTGTGACTAAAAATTAAGGGACGGGGCATTCAAACATGAAATAGTGTCATTTGCTATCATGAGTTAAATCTTGATGGATGGAGCACTTTGAAAATGGTTAAGAGAAAAATTTCGTACTCAACAATCATTCAGATTGTATTGTGCCTTAATTTGTGTTTTTCTACTTTGGGCCTTCTTTGTAGTTTGGAGTTATGGCATCACATTGTTCGAATCTGACTAGGAATTGTTCCATTTTGATTAATCATCCCCTCTAATGATAGGGATGAGGATTATTACATAATGCATACATAGTTCTTAAAAAAAAAAAAAAAAAAATCCTTCCTTGTGTCATGTGTTGGTTTTGTTTGTCCCACATCGGTGGAAAGGTTGTTTGAAGTTTATTTTATTTGTCCCACATTAGTGGAAAAGTTATTTGAACCTTTGGGATGAAACTATATAAAGAGCTCTCCTCTCCATTTGTAGTAATACCTCAAAGTTGTAATTTGTTTGAAAATAATGGATTGATCGTTGGCGCCCGAGAATGTATGTAATTCTGTACCGAACCTTATTGTTGTCTTTTATTATTAGTTTTTATATTACTTTAGTTTTGATTATATATTCAATAACAATAGTTGTAGTATTGGTGTTTGAAATAAGTGGGGTGTTCAGCACAACACCATGGTGGATATCAAACTGTTGTCACCAAAAAACAAAGAATTGCAAAATGAAATGCATGCAAAGATAAAACAAGTTAGACAACTGAGTAAGTCAAAGGGAGAAGAGACCTTAAATTAGCAATAGTAAACTATTAAAGAAATGTTTGCATATGAACCAAACTATTTCCTCTCTTTTATAGGGCATATCCTCTCTTTTGTATGCATTGAGATGAAGTTCTCTCAATTAGGTGCTCCAATGAAGTAAGTTATTTTGGTTATTACCGATTCTAACCTTTACACATTCTTCGTATAAATAAATAGTGTTATATTTTAATTATTCTTCTTTGCCTTCTAGTTGTGAATAAACAAATTCTCTTCATCAATTATATTATTTTTTTATTTTTCAATATAATTGCAGAAAATTTCAAAAAAGATTCTGAAAATATTTTTAACTTATTCATATAATGAAATACTTAAAATAAATAAACTATTTAAAAATGTTTTTTAAAATAAATAAAAAAAAAGTGTGAAAACCAATTGAACGGCCTCTAATATTCAGTCTAATGATTTATGGCCACATCATCATGAATGATTTTAAAGATTCCGCCATAAATGGGTGGGATTGCAGTGTGGGGCCCAGGTGGGATTGGTGGTCTGGGCGTGGGTCCAGTTAATCGGTGCGTGGGCCCTGCACGTGCTCTGCAAGTGGCAGCTGGGGAGTACGGCTCCTGCAGTCCTAGCTCGCTTGTGAGGATTTATTTATTAAATTAATATTTTTTTAAGATAAAAAAGGAGGACAGGAGGGCCCGTCTTGAAGGAGGAGCTTAAAACGAATGGTCCCCACGTGCGCACGTGTGCTCTTCTGCTGTCAGACCAAAACATCCCGTTGCTTTGGTTCGGCAACGGAAAACGCGAGGAATTGGGAATTTGGATTCCCGAGGGAAAAACAAAACAAACCAAAACGAACAAAAACAAGGAAAATTCCGGAACTGGAAGAGGGCAGAAAAAGAAATATAAAATTCCATTCCGGGTGAGTGGAAATTAAAAATCCCCGAGGAGGGTGGAGTGCGTCAGCGGCGAGCAGAAGCAGTGCACGTTTGCAGTTTCAGAGTTCGCTCCCAATCAATCAAACTCACAATTCCATTTATTACATCTATATTTTTTAAAAGAAATCGGCCCCAAGGGTCGTGTTTGTTTCCAGAGTCTGGTTAATCGTGTTTTTGATAACCCTCAATTCGGAATTTTGGATAGTGATAAAATATTAACATTACCCGTTAAAGAGTACGTATGGTTAATTTTAAAAATATTTTAATTTATAAATATTAATATTTTTAATTAAAAATTATATTACTAATTATTTTAATTAATTATATTTTAAAATTAAATATTTTTAGTTTTTAAATTATAAAATTTATCATTTTAATTTGAAATAATCTTGTTATTAATGTATATTTATAACATATTACTATCATATTAAATTATGATAAAAATAATATTATTAATTAAATTTGAAGTTCCAATTTATTTAATATTAATTTTAAATTAATAAATAGTTCCTATTCAATCCTGAATTATAATAACTAATATATACTTTTAAATATATTTTGAATAAAAATATTAGTATTTTTATAATTAAAATTTTAAATGATAACTATATTAATTTTCTAATTAAAATTTAAATATTTCCTATTAACTAAATAATATAATATTATTTATTAATTAGAAACAATCTTGTTGTTAATGTACATTTATAACATATGATTATCACATTAATTTATGTTTAAAATAGTAATAATAAAAAAATTAAAATTTTTAGTTTATTTAATGTTAATTTAATGTATAGATAATTTTTTTATTCATTCTAGGATTTAATTTTATTTGATTAATAATTAATTATAATGGATAATAAAATAATATATGATTAATTTTTTAAACAATTTAATAAATAATTATGTTAACTATCATTTTTAATTAACATTTAAATATTTTTATTAAGAAAAAATCAAATAGAAATTATTTTTTGATTAACTATAATCATGTTCTTAATTTATATTTATAAGATATGATTATCATATTAATTTATGTTAAGATAATGTTATTAATTAAATTAGTGTTTTTGTTGACCCTATGGGTCATACCCTGTTTTGATTATGACAAATACTCATGTATTTAATGTCTGTCGAGTTGATGTGTAGGTTTATCTTGGCAATATCATATGATGACACTCGAAGATTCGGAGGAAAATGAAGACCCTAGCTGATATTTACTTATTATAATTTCTATTTGAGTCTGTAATCTTAATTAAGAAAATGTCTGTAATAATTTGCATATCATGTATGTAGGACTGTCAGTTCAAGACTTTAGAAAGACCTTAGGGATCACTCTTCAGTCCACCTTCGGTCAACTGACGCCGGATTTTTTCGGTATCCTAAAAAAATCTTAGATTGATTATATGACACTATTATGTATGAAAATGTTCCTTATTGCCTTAAAGTTAATCATTATATGAAGAAGGAAAACGTTTTAAAAAGAAAAAGATCGAAAGTGCCAAAATTGACATGTTCGGTCGACCGAACTTAGTTACATTGAGTTCTTCGATTAACTGAACTCTCACCGGTTAATAGGTTGACCTCTCGGTCGACCGACCAGAAGTATATAGGCATAATCTGGTTGACCGAACATCCTCGAGTCAACAAATTGACCGTTCGGTCGACTAACCAAGTTTATATGGGCAACACCTTGATCGACCAAACTCCCACGTGGGAAATGCCAATCGCTCGGTCGACTGAATCTCGTAGTTCAAATTGACTCGGTTGGCTAAATCGCACGGAATTGGAAAATCGCCCTTAAACCATGCAATTCCGGCTGACCATTCTTTCAGTTCAAATTTCTCCCAGTCGACCGAACGCAACCACTTGGTCAACCGAACCTCAAGTTTGGTCGACCAGTGCTCTCGGGTTGAAATTTTTTTACCGAGGTTAAAAATATTTAAACAAGGTTAACTTTACTAAATTGTTTTAAAATAATTCTAATAATACCCTATATGTCCTAAACGGTCATAATTTGCCCAACTTCTATATATAGGGGCTCATTTGTGAAAATTAGTAAGAGATTAGCAAGATCATTAACAAAAAATCTTCTCAAATTTAAAAAGCCTATTTTGACAAATACTATCCCAAATACTCCTCTACTTCATTTTCTTTGATCATCCAAGCCTAGAGAGTGTTTAGATTATTAATGCTTCATTCTAAATAGCTCTATACTCTCATTGATATTTGTATTGTTTGATTTTTGTATTGAGAGTTTGACTAGAATTTTCCCACAGATTTAACTTGATAAATCTTGTGTTGGGAAAAACTCATTAGCTTGAGAATCTTAGCATTGATATTGCAAGATTCTTTAAGCATTCTTTTTGTGTGCAGAATATTTTACAAAACTTGATTTCAAACAACTCTTGTAGTAGATAAGTCTTATAAGCATTTTTAAGTGATAAGTGTTATAAAAGGAGAAAATCATAGTTTTATTTTTTTTGGTAATATTGTTTTTTTTTTTAATTTAGGTTTTTGAATGATTACTTCGTCCTTTATAAATGACATGAGACAGGTTAGCTGTTAAAGCTAGTAAAAAATATTTGAAAATTGACTCGAAAGTAGAACTAAAATTTCAGTTAATCGATTTGTTTGATTTGATTTTGATTTTTTCTTTTTATAATTTTCAGTTATCAGTTTGATTTTAATTTTTATGTTCATGAAGTGGTGGTTAACCAAAGCAAACCGATACATGTATTTATTTAAAATATGTATAAATTATATTATATATTATTATATAATAATATATAATATATATCTTAAAGTTACAAAATAGAATGTACAAATATTTTTTTGGGCAATTAATTTATATAAATAAAGTAGAAATGCACATACTAAATAAAAAATCAAGTAAAATATCTCGTTTTTCTTTTAAAAAAATTACAATGATTTGAAAATCGGTTTGGATCAGATAATCAAATTGAACCATCAATTAACTAGACTATCGGTTAACCAAAGGGTTCAGATCGTTTTTATTTCATACAAATATTAAACCAAAACCTTCGATTTGATTCGATTTCTAGAGGTTTATCGGTTCAGCTAACTGAACCATGAACACCCTTAATAACTATGATAATGAGTCCACACCTTCAAAATCATTTTAGCTCCATGGACTAAAAGACTACATAGATCTGAGTTACTCTCAAATATATATTTATTTTATTAATTATATATAAAAGGTAGATCAAATATGAGATATGATAATTATCATAATTAGTCCAATCTTACTACAAAATCCTACCTTCCATGCCTTGAAGTTGTACGATAAAAAGTTAATGCCTAATTATGCGTTTCTAATGGTTTGATCATTATACTTTTAAATTAAAGATTTTTAATTTGAATTTCAAGAAAGAATAAGAAAGATTATGCAACGAAGGTGGACTATCGTTCGTTGTTTTAGTTAAGTCAAAATGACGTCTCAATTAAAAAAAAAATAAAAATATTTTACGAGACCATGAATATAATTGGGGAAATGTTTCGTAATTTGTTTTGGAAAGTGTTTTTTTCTTGAAAATTATTTATTGAAAGAAAATATATATTTTTTGTTGAAAAGGATCCATTTTACAATATTTTCATAAATTACTATAATAATTTTTAGAGAATTAAGTATGTTTCTTGAGTATATATAAAAAAAAAAAAAAAACAATTGTCGCTCTTGCTAAAGCTATTTTCCATTTTCTTGCTGAAATTTTTTTGAACAAATCATATATAAAATTTCAAGAAAAAATTTTAAAAAAAACTTTCATTTTTAAATTTACATGTAAAAGTCACATAATTGTTCACATTTTATGTGCATACTTTATGATATTATTTTATATAATGACTAAATGAGAAAATCACATAAATAAATTTTGCATAAATTTTTTTTTCTAAAATTAGTGAGGACCCATTTAGTTATGAAAAATGATTTTCATTTTTCATATTTTTCAGTTCTTCTAAAGAATTATAAAAAAGCTAGCTGATTTTTTTTAGTTTTGTGACATTTGTATTGAAAAAAAAAAGAAAAAAACAAATGAAAAACTATAAAAATTTTGTACTATACACTAATAAATAATTACAAATCTGCTACCTTATTTTCCAATTTTTTTAAATATGTATATAAAAATTAAAAAAAAAAACATTATTATTTTCTAAGTTTCTGAATTCTTATATAGTTTTTAAAAAATTAAAAAACTAAGTTGTCAATTTTGAAATTTAAAAATGAAACATAAGAGCTGTTTTACACAACTAAGTAGTTCATTTTCTACTTACTCAATTTGGGAGCCAAGGATGATTCTTTTTTTGGGGGACTTTAGTTAAGTATTTTATTAAAATTTATAAAAATTAATAATCCATTTGGTTGAGGATTCAAAAAAGAGTTTTTGTATTATTATTTTTAAAAATAAAAATGTTAGCTTTATTGTAATCCCAAGAGGAGGAGTGAATTGGTATTTTAAAAATTTATCCCCTAGGTCAATCCACTAGCAACAGTATTATACAAGCCTAAGGTCGATCTAGTGCGTATAAAATCAAAATCAGTATATCAATTCAGCGGAAATTTAAAATGCACAAGTAATTTAACTAAACATGCACGATAAAGCAGTAAATATGGACAACACTAAAAATGTTATCGAGGTTCAGCAAACTACTTACGTCCCCGCCTTGGCTCACCAGTACAAGGATTACACTATAGGCTCACTTAACGGATGGAGTGGCACCTAAAAACAATTAGGTCAATTAGTACAAGGCTGATCTCAACCTTTACAAACAATCATTCTCGGGCTGAACTTCCGCCCCCTCAGGCCATGCCTGGAATACAACAGATTTCTCAAAAAAAGGTGCGTACAAATATGATGCTTCTCAATCAAGTAGACATGTACCAGTAATAATTTGAACACACCAAATATATAAGAACAATAAGCTCAGTGATGTTTATGTGCAATCAACACTCAATATAGTGATAATCTCAAATATGCACAAGAGTATTCAAACAACTTAATCTTTGAAAGCAAAACATATCAAATCTCAATATCAGATTAGTGTTTCAAAGATGCTAACAATAATATGCAAATGAACTCAAAAATATTTTCTCAAATGTATCAAGCACAAGAGTTGTTTGAAAATCAAGCTTTGTAAAATATTTTGCACACAAAAGAATGCTTAAGGAATCTTGTAATGTCAATGCAAAAACCCTAAAGCAAATGAGTTTTCCCATACAAGATTTATTTATTTAAATTAGTGGGAAGAACTCTAGCCAAAACTCTCAACAAAAATCAAGCAATACAAATTTCAAGTGAGAGTATAGAGCTATTTAGAATGAAGCACAACTAAATTAAACTCTCTCTCTAGGCTTGAATAATCAAGAAAAATGAAGTATGAGAGTGTTTGGGAGTATTTGAGAGTAGTATGGAAAATATAAGCTTAGGAATTTTTCAGAGGATTTCTGTAACAACCCGAATAATAATGGGATTTAAATAATAAAGAGGAAGCGAAATGGAGACAGTAACAAAAGGAGGAAGTCGACTCCGTCGACGACATTGCACTTTGGAAGGAATAACCGAGGGGTATCATAAGGTCTTCGTCGGCGAAGGTATAAGAAAATTCGTTGACGAATATAGGGGATTCGTCGATGAAGAAGAGAGGTTTAAGCTGACTGAATTTCGTCAATGAGGACTGAATTTCGTCGATGAATTTATTAAAGGATTCTTCGATGAATGACGTGGCTCATCGACTAATCTAGTTCTATAAATATCAAAAATCCGAATTTTTACTTTCAAATTAAGAAATCTCTCTCCTCTCTCTCTCTCACCTCTCTCTTTCTTTTTCGTCAATTTCGGGTCAAATTTAAGCCGGATCGAAAATCCAAAGCCACCACGACGCTTCGGGGATAGTTCTCTGCAAGTATGCCGAAGCGGATCATCGGTGGGGCTGAGTTGGAAACCATCCCAGATTCAAGGTATGGTTTTCTACTCAATATTTGGATTTTTGCCAGTTGTAGAAAGTGTTATACGCTTAGAAATATTGAACTTTAGTTATGGGGAATATTGTTTTCAGAGTGTTGAGTTGGGAGCCCTGTAGGTGCGGGACAGATTTTCTTAGGGGCTTTTCAGGAATCAGGTAAGGGGGTAAACTAAACTAGTTCTTTTTAAGAAAATGTATATGAATATAGAGCATTCGATTTCAGAAAATAATATATTTATATATAATTTATATATTTGGAAAAATACTGTTGAAAATGATGGTATATTGAATATGTGAAAACCTGTTAGTGTGGCATGAGTATAAATTGTTATGAAATATTATTTTCTGGGAATGTGTGAATGATATGAATTTTTTTTATAATGGAAAACCGGCGTAAGGGCCAAGATTTTTATATGTTTTTCCAGCGTATGGGCTGTGCTATTTGTATGATTTGTCAACGTACGGGCTGAGTTATGGATATATTTTATCGGTGTACGGGCCGTGCTATGGATGTGATTTGCCAGCGTACGGGCTGTGCTATGATATGATTTGCCGGCGTACGGGCTGAGCTATGGATGTGATTTGCTAGCGTATGGGCTGTGCTATGATAAAATGTGAAATACTGGAGTATGGGCCAATGATTTTATGATATATGTATATATGCAAAATAATATGGTTGATCTGATAATTAATGATAAGAGATATTTATGTATCACAGTTTCAGTATATGTTATATGATATCAGAACCTGGTTGGCTTGGTCTAGGCTAGCACTTGCACGGTACCGTTGCTATGTGTCCATGGTCTTCGTGATCATGATATCTGTGTTAACGCTGCTGTATGGAGTGGTGTGAGATTGGATGGTTGATGTGGTTTATAAGAAGTGTGTGATCGCCCCTGGTGTACAGACCAGGTCTAGCAGACCCATCAGACTTATAGACTGTACTTTTGACTTGGTAGTGGTCGGCCAACCATTGTCAGGTCCCGCCTTCGGACCACACAACCCAGTCATGTGGGGGTAATACATGACAACAGCCAACTAACCTGCTAGGAATGTTTTTGTATTATTATTATATGAGATGAAATATGTTAATGAAAATGCAGTATGTTCTGCCATGATTTGATGATATATATGTTTTTTCCATATATATAACAGCTATTAAATATGTTCTGTATGATATATGTATGACACGGAATACTTATGTTGCCACACACTGGTATTAGTTTATTTCTCTTACTGAGAGGTGTCGCACCCCAAAATTTTATGAACTTTTGAGGAGCCCCAGATAGGAGAGCGGGAAAAACCCCGTTGATCTAGAGCTGTTGTTTGCCCTTTTTAGAGGGTAAGTTTTGGTAGGAATAGATGGATTTTTGTGGGAAATGTCCCTAAATTTTTGTTTTGGGATGTATATACTGGAATACAGTGGATATATAATGGATGTTTTGTATTTATAATATTGTGATTATATGTTTTTTACTGCTTAGGCTTTTGTTATGTGTTCTGATGTTTCCCTGGTACCCATGGGTCCAGGTGGATTATGATCTGTTGAGTTAAGATTTGTGATTTTGTAATATATATAAAAAAAAATGTGGAAATTAAGTAGGTCGTCACAATTTTTCACTAATCAATTTGCTAATTATTGGCTAATCCTTGCAAATGAACTTGTATATATAGGCATTGGCAAAATTATAGTTGTTGGGGACATATAAGGCATTCTTAAATTTGTTTTAAAACGGTTTAGCAAAAATAACCCTATTTAACCGTCTTAGCCGTGGTAAAAATATAAGACAACTCAAGAGTTTCGAGTGGCTAAACCATGGTTCAGTCACTTGAACAGACTCAATGAAAAAGCTATTTTTCAAAGTTCAGTCACCTAAGTATGAGTTTGGTTTGCTGAAACATTCCCACACTGTCTACGATTCGGGTGCCTGACCTTGAGTTCAGTTTGCCGAATCCATGTGTTCGGTAGCCCGAGGCAATTTTGAACGTGAAGTTCGGGCTGTCGAGTTGGTGGGAAAAGTTAAAAATAAGGTTCGGTCATCCGTGGACGGTACATTCAAAATAGTATGGTCACCCGAAACCCAAGTCAACAAGTTGACTCGTCAAGGATTCAGTCGCCCGAGGTGTTTTGAACACCTGGGGTTTGGTCGCCTGAAGCCTCATAATTTTTACCTATAAGTCCATTTTCAGTTCAATTAATCACCCTAATATTATAAGTGATTTTGGGGACATCTTATGTGCTTGTGCATGGACATAACGTCTTTCTAAGGTCTTTTTGAGCTTATTAGAACTTACATGCATGATATGCAGGGATTATTACAGACCTTTTTCCTATGTTACTATTACAGACCTGAATTAATATAGATTACAAAAAAAAAAAAGAATTCTTCTGGGTCTTTAGACTTGGAGTCTTCATATGCTATCAAGTGATCTGCTCATATGGATCTGCACACAACCTTGATAGACATTAAATACCTACGTATTTGTCATTATCAAAACTGGGTATGACCTATAAGGTCAACATTCTCCCCCTTGATAATGACAAATACACCATGCAAAAGTGGGTATAACCTTGAAAGGCTCCCCCTATCAATATGTATAATGTTAAAGATTTAACGGTGCAAAATTTTTTCAAACATTTTTCAAATAACCAATTTTGCCCTCTTCTCCCCCTTTTGGCAATAGCAAAAAGGGCTATGATATATGTAAAGTCATAGGCATTGAGTATGGTACATTTAGAAACAAGATAGGTTTGGGAAATTTTTTAGAATTTTCGGTAGTATGCCATTTGAAAATAGAACATTTTCCCAAGAATACCTGTATGGAAATGACCTGATTTGAGTTTTAAATAAACAGTTTATCCACAACTACTTAGCTCAAACAGTCCAGTGCGATCAAGACATAAAACATAACTGTACCAATCAAACATGCAAGAAATATGAAGATCATACATATCGAGAGATATAACCAAATTCATAAAGTCTAAATATCTAGGAGGCATCTCTACTATGCATTAGACCTAACTCACGTCTAATCTGAAAGAATCTATCTTCTGGAAGTGGTTTAGTGAAAATGTTAGCTCACTGCTCATTTGTGCACACAAACTCAAGCGCCATATCCCCTTTCTACACATTATCGTGAAAGAAATTGTCATGCCCCGAACCCGGTAATGGGACTCAGGGGATATTTAGTAACCTAACCTATCCCTATATCATACACAACCAATGATACATCATAATGAATGAGGGTCCGAACCCATGGGGTTCCCAGGCACCTTATATACATCCATATACAACATAATATACGTAGCGAAAAACGTCTTTCTATACATATTCTATAGCATATCAGAGTCTATATAAAAGGAAATCCAGGTCCATAATACAAAACACAACCCGGGTGTCAACCAAAAGACCACTCGATACAGTCCTAGTACTTACCTAAGTACCTCTCGCAGTACACCAACCACTACACTCCCAACTCAGAGGATGCTAGTTCCGGTTACTCGAAGGACCTAAAATATATGTACGTACAGTAGGGGTGAAACACCTCTCAGTAAGGGCAGATATAGGTTATATTGGTGTATGGCGTATGAATGTTATCATGATGCTCAAAACATACACAGTTAAATGCAATTCCAGTATTTTCAAAAACAGTTCCAATACAATGCATACACGCACACACACATGATCAAGAAACCCGGTGTCATCACACCCTTTGGCCCGAAGCCAGCCTGCATTACACGGCATCCCCGACACATGGCTAGTACCAAACTCCCATGGCATCGTACCGGTACAATTGGTGGATCCATATCCTTTGGTGATTAGCCGGTAAGGCTCACGCCCTCAAATATAGAGCTGGACACTCTTGCCAAACATGGCCAGCGATTTCATACGCCCTCAAAT
Organism: Malania oleifera; assembly: GCF_029873635.1. Classification (NCBI taxonomy): domain Eukaryota; kingdom Viridiplantae; phylum Streptophyta; class Magnoliopsida; order Santalales; family Ximeniaceae; genus Malania; species Malania oleifera. Next base: position 79,463,695 of record NC_080422.1, on the reverse strand, counting down.
ATAGAGCCGGACACTTTTTTAGTACTTGGAATAATTTAGAACCCAGTTCCTATTGCATTTTCACAAAACACAACCATGCATGCTCATATAACCAAACAAATCACACCCATTTGGTAATCTAAAATCATGATTTTTCAAACATACATAGTTTAAACAAGTCAAGGCACGACTGTCCCTATAACACAATATATGTCATAATATATTTACGGTTTTCCAACAAAATTAGGGAATACAGCCCGTCACCCCTTTTTCCCCAAAACTGTAACATGAAAAATCCATAATTTTTACCCACTAGATTTCCCCAAATGAGTAACTAAAACGCACACAAGACCGTGAACCTCAATTCTATCGAGTCCGATTTCAAAAATAACAGACATAAACTGAATCCCCTTACCTTTCCCTAAAAGACAAATGCCGAACTCTACGGCCCCTAAACAGCGAACCGAGTTCTCAAAACCTATAAAGCACAGTACAGAAGATGCTCACAATCATATTCCCTATATAATTACTGGATCAGAATTGAAAATCGAGCCTTACCTCGATTTCGAGCCAAAACCCCAAAACACCTGAAACGAAGATTCGATCCGTAGATATTGTAGAGAATCCTTCCCTAATCCTTGTGGTAACGTCGGATCAATGATTCCCGTGATGAATGACGAAGAAATCTAGAGAGAGAGAGAGAGTACATTGAGTTTCCAGAGAGATTTTGAGATTTCTTAGTTGAAAAGTAATGAAACTATCTATTTATAGCCCTTTGACTCGGCCGTCCTCATTGACGAATGGCGTCCTCTTCGACGAGCCCATGTAGACAGCTCATCGATGAAACAGTGACCTCGTCGACGAGCCTGAGATTTTTGATTTCCCAAAACCTCTTGGCTTTCCTCATCGACAAGCACATGAAATTCGTCATCGAGAAACCTAGGGCCTTCGTCGACGAACTTTGGCTTCGTCGATGAAGCCTACTCAATTACCATTTTACCCTTCTCTTAATTAATTAAATCCATATATCACGATTCGGGTTCTTATAACCTACCCTCCTTATAAAAAATTCGTTCTCAAAATTTGCAATCTCTCATTCATGAACTCATTTACACAACTAAACACATACACTCGACTCTAGAAAGAAAATCGGCGACCACTATAACGTAGCCTCGTCACATCATATACATACTCTCACTTATGGAGGAGGCATACCGTGATTACATACATAAATCGTCTCAGGAGTTCATAAACACACACTCCCAATGACTAACCACCTATCCCAATATAAAGTAGGGTAATGTACACATACTCAGAACAATTGTGGATACTTCCGGCGTATTTCCGCTTCCAGTTCATAAGAAGCTTCCTCAACCTCGTGATTCTTCCACAATACCTTCACTAACGGTATCTCCTTGGTACGTAACTTCTAAAATTTACGGTCCAGAATCTGAATAGGTACCTCCTCGTACGCTAAAGTATCCACAATCTCCAAGTCCTTGTAACTAACTACATGCGACGGATCCAACACATACCTCCTCAACATGGATACGTGAAACACATCGTGGATCCTCGAGAGTGCTAGGTGTAGTGCAATCTGGTAGGCTATCGGACCTACTCGCTCAAGAACTTCGAATGGTTCGATATAGCTTGGGCTCAACTTGCCCTTCTTCCTGAATCTTATCACCCCTTTCATTAGAGCGATCCTTAGAAATACCTTACCCCCACCTCAAACTCTAACTTATGGCAGCGAACATCTGCATAACTCTTCTGCCGACTCTGAGCTTATTTAATCCTCTCTCGGATCAAACCCACCTTCTTAGACGCCTGCTGCACGAGCTCAGGTCCTAACACCTAACATTCACCAACTTCATCCCAATACAAAGGAGATTGACACCTCTGACCATATAGTGTCTCAAATAGTGCCATCCCGATACTGGCCTGGAAATTGTTGTTGTAGGTGAACTCTACCAATGGCATAAACTATATCCAGCTACCACCGAAGTCTAACACACAAGCCTACAACATATCCTCCAAGATCTGTATTGTCCACTCCGACTGTCCATTAGTCTGGGGGTGGAACGCTGTACTGAAAGTAAGCTTCGTCCCCAGTGCCTCCTACAAGTTCGTCTAAAATCAAGAAGTAAACCTTGGGTCTCGATCTGACACAATGGATACCGGTACCCCGTGCATCCAAACTATCTCATGCAAGTACATATATGCTAACTTACTCAAAGGGTAGCTAACCTTCATTGGTAAAAAGTGAGCAGATTTCGTCAACTTGTCCACGATCACCCAGATAGTATTCTGCCCGTGAAGTGCTGTCGGTAATCCGGTCACAAAATCCATGGAAATATGCTCCCATTTCCATTCCGGAATAGCTAAGGGCTGTAGCGGCCCTATCGGCCTCTGATGTTCAGTTTTCACCTGCTAACACGTCAGACACTACTCCACGAACTGAGAAATCTACCTTTTCGTACCACTCCACCAGAAGGTCTCACGTAAATCCCAATACATCTTCATACTACTCGGATGTACCGTATACAAGGAACGATGCGCTTCCTCAAGAATCGTTCTTCTAATCCTATCATCGTTCGAAACACATAACCTAGTCCCAAACCTCAACACACCTCATTCAGAGATGTTAAAATCCGTAGCTAATCCTTGCTGCACTTTTCCTACAATCTCTGCTAACTCTGTATCAGTAGCCTGCGTGACTTTAATATGCTCAAATAAAGTCAGCTGGATCACCAAACTAGTAATGAAAGCCTGATGATCACCAAACACCAACTCTATACCCAAGCTCTCCAGATCCCGTCTAATGTGATGCTAAGCTACAACTGTAGAGATTGTAGCATGTTTCGACTTCCGAATCAATGCATCAGCTACCACATTAGCTTTCCTTGGGTGATAACTTATGGTGCAATTGTAGTCCTTGATCAACTCAAGCCACCGTCTCTACCTCATATTCAACTCCTTCTGCGTGAAAAAGTACTTGAGGCTTTTGTGATCAGTGAAGATCTCGCATTGCACACTATACAAGTAGTGTCGCCAAATCTTCAGTGTATAAACAATAGCAACCAACTCTAAATCATGTGTAGGGTAATTCTTCTCATATTCCTTCAATATTCGAGAAGCATACGCTATTACCTTACCCTACTGCATAAGCACACATCCCAAACCCTTCAAAGATGCGTCTCCATAAATCACAAAACCGCCATCCCCAGAAGGAATGGTCAACACTAGAGCAGTAACTAGCCGGTGCTTCAACTCCTGAAACCACTGCTCGCAATCACTGGTCCATTCAAATTTCACCCCCTTCCTGGTCAATCGAGTTAGAGGCCTAGACAACTTAGAGAACCTTTCCATGAACGGACGATAATAAACAGAAAGTCCTAGAAAACTCCGAACCTCCTATACACTCTTTGGCCTCACCCAGTCAACCACAGCGTCGATCTTGCTAGGATCCACTGAGATACCATCCTTAGACACCACATGGCCTAAGAATGCAACCTGATTCAACAGAAATTCACACTTCTTCAGCTTAGCATACAACTTCTTCTCCCAAAGAATCTGTAATACTAACCTCAGATGACTTTCATGCTCTTCTGAACTCCTCGAGTATACCACAATATCATAGATAAACACCACTACAAACTGGTCCAGGTACTCATGGAAAATCCTGTTCATCAGATCCATGAAAATCACCGGAGCATTCGTCAACCTAAAAGGCATGACTAAGAACTCGTAGTGGCTGTATCTGGTTTAGAAAGTAGTCTTCACCACATCCTCAGATCTAACCCTCACTTGATGATATCCTGACCGTAGATCAATCTTTGAAAAGACTTGCATCTCCTGCAACTGGTCAAAGAGATCATCGATATAAGGAAAAGAGTAACGGTTCTTCATAGTCACCTTGTTAATCTCACGGTAATCAATGCACATACGCATCGACCCATCCTTCTTCTTTACAAACAAAACTGGAGCTGCCTAGGGCGAAAAATTAGGTCGAATGAAGTCCCTGTAGCTACACCATCTCAGAGTATGTTGAGTTTCTAGAGAGATAGAGAGAGATTTTGAGATTTCTTAATTGAGAAGTAATGAAAATATCTATTCATAGCCCTTTGACTCGGCCGTCCTTGTTGACGAATGGCGTCCTCGTCGATGAGCCCATGTAGACAGCTTATCGACGAATAATGACCTCGTCCACGAGCTTAAGATTCCTAATTTCTCAAAACCTCTCAGCTTCTCCTCGTCGACAAGTACCTAAAATTCATCATCGAGAAACCTGGGGGCTTTGTTGACGAACTCTGGCTTCATCGACGAAGCCTGCTCAATTACCATTTTACCTTTCTCTTAATTAATTGAATCCATATCACGGTTCGAGTTCTTACAAAAATGATGTCTAATCTCAATATGTTGTTTGTGAATGTGAGTTAGGATTCTTTGAGATATTGATTGCACTATATCGTAGTGCAATCCAAAATCCACAAGTTGTTGTTTCATATATAGAGTTTACGCACAACAACTACCAGCCACAATATATTCTTCTTCGACTGTGGATAAGAAAATTGAGTTCTGTTTCTTGGAGAACCAAGAAACCAGAGATTGTCCTAAATAGTGATAAGTGCCGCTAGTACTCTTCCTATCAACCTTAATACCAGCAAAGTCAACATCAGTATAACTAACAATCTCAAATGTCGTATACTTAGGATACCATAATCCTAACTCAATAGTTCCAACTATATACCTAATGATTCGTTTAACTTCTAATAGATCGCTCCTTAGGAGCGGCCTGAAACCTAGCACACATGCATACACTAAACATGATATCAGGTTGACTAAATGTGAGGTATAGAAGGCTACTTATCATGCCATGATATAGTTTCACATCAATAGGGATTCCTTACTCATCTTTATCAAGTTCGATGGAAGAACTCATAGGAGTATCAAGAATTTTACCGTCTTCCATATTAAATTTCTTTAGTAAGTCCCTGATATATTTAGATTGGTATATAAAAGTCCCATATTTAGCTTGTTTAATTTGCAACCCTAGGAAGAAACTAAGTTCACCCATCATGATCATTTCAAATTCACTTTTCATGCATTTGGCAAACTCATTACAAAATCATCATTAGTTGCTCCAAAAATAATATCATCTACATAATTTTGCACAAGGAGCATATCATCATTTTTAGATTTGATGAAAAGTGTAGTGTCAATTTTGCCACATGTAAACCCATTTTCTAATAGAAAACCACTAAGCCTCTCATACCAAGTTCTAGGAGCTTGTTTCAATCCATACAAGGCTTTGGACAACCGGTATACATGATCAGAATATTTATGATTTTCAAAACTGGGTGGTTATTCTGACTTCTTCATTAATATAGCCATTAAGAAATGCACTTTTAACATCCATTTGATACAACTTACAGTTCTTAAAAGCGGCATAAGCAAGCAATATACGAATGACTTCCATTCTAGTTACAGGAGCATAGGTTTCATCAAAATCTATCCCTTCTTCCTGATTATAACCTTGGGCAACTAGTCTATCCTTATTCCTAGAAGTTTCGAGTGGCTGAACCATGGTTCGGTTGCCTGAACAGACTCAACGAAAAATCTATTTTTTGAAGTTCGGTCACCCGAGTATGAGTTCGGTTTGCTGAAATAGGCGATTCCCACACTGTCCGCGATTCGAGTGCCCGACCTTGAGTTTGGTCTGCTAAATCCATGTGTTCGGTAACTTGAGGCAATTTTGAATGTGAAGTTTGGGTTGTTGAGTTGGTGGGAAAAGTTAAAAACAAGGTTTAGTCGCCCGTGGATGGTACGTTTAAAATGATTCAGTCTCCCGAAACCCAAGTCAACAAGTTGACTCATCAAGGGTTCAGTCGCCTAAGGTGTTTTGAACGCCTGGGGTTCAGTCGCCCGAAGCCTCATAATTTTTACCTATAAGTCCTTTTTCACTTTAATTTATTCCCTTTATATTATAAGTGATTTTGGGGACATCGTATATACTTGTGCATGGACCCAAGGTCTTTCTAAGGTCTTTTTGAGCTGATTAGAACTTACTTGCATGATATGTAGGGATTATTACAAACATTTTTCCTATGTTACTATTATAGACCCAAATTAATATAGATTACAAAAAAAAAAAAAAAAGAATTCTTCTGGTCTTTAGACTTGGAGTCTTCATATGCCATCAAGTGATCTGCTCATAAGGACCTGCACACAACCTTGATAGACATTAAATACCTGCATATTTGTCATTATCAAAACCGGGTATGACCTATAAGGTCAACAAAAAATAAATGATTGTATTATATATTTTTCATATTGAAGAATGCATTTTGTTTGTTGCTTTAGAAATTGTTGCTAAAAATGAAAATAGGGGAATTGCATTTGTTTAAGGAGCAATTTTTTAATAAAATAATAATTAGCATTAATTTCATATTTAATAGAATGACTATTAAAATGTAGGTTATACCTTATTGTCAATGCCAAATATTGTTCAGAGTGCCAAAAAAAAAAAAGGAATGACATTCACTAGAAGAATGAGTTTTGAAAAGAGAGAGAGAGAGAGAGAGAGAGAGAGAGAGAGAGAGAGAGAGAGTAAAATAGTTAAAATCATAAGACACAATGTCGTCATCTTGTTTTTCTAAAAACAAAGGAAAAATAAAGAAAAATTTTGAAAAAAGTCTGCGAAAATAAAAAATTTGAGTTAGGAGTATATTTGTGCGTAGGGAAGGTGGTTAACTAACTATCTCAGTAATAGTTAACCAATACCCCTATCGACACCCATTCACATAATAATTACCACAATTACATATGTGTTCTTTTAAGAAAAAAAAGAAGAAATAAAAGATAAAAGAGAAAAGACCCCTTTTAATCCCCCAGTATTAGTATCACTATTTGAGCACTCCAACATGGTTTTGAGAAATTCAAAGTATTGTTTTAAAAGGGTTTGGTCTCAAAACCTTAAGTTTAATGAAAATATTATGATTATGATGGTGATAAATGATAGGGTAAGAAAATAGTTGGTTTGAAAACATTGAACTTTTACTATTGTCGATGCTAGATTCCGCTTGGGGGTGCTGACAAAAAGGGAATAACGGTCTCCAAATAAGGAAGAAATGAGTTTTTGATGAAATAGGGTAAAAATAGTTGAGAATGGAATCGCCACCTTATTTACTTAAAAAAAAAAAACACATAAAAAATAAAGAAAACCTTACAAAACGTCTGCGAAAACCAGAAATTAAGTCAGAGGGTATATTTATGTGTAGGCTGTTGGCTTTTCTAGGTTTCATTCCGTTTTGATAATAACAAACCAAGGCATCTAATTGTGCTACTTAGTGTGTAAACAAGTATTAAGATATTAAACATAATAACAAAAGTAAATGGGAAAGCTATGAAGCGTACAAAAGGATGATATTTGGTTATGAACAAGGAGCATATAAAGACCAAGCTTGAAGACTATGACTATGATTATGGAGCACATAAAGTCCAAGCTTGAAGAAATTAAAAGAATTTATTTCATGTATTTTGCAAATAGGACCTATGTGAGTACACTATCATTGGTTATGTGAAGAAGCTCATAGGTGACCTTAGTTGGACCCTAGGTACTCAATAATTTCATGAAAATAATTTTATAAATGTGCAAAAATTATTTTAAAATGTTAAAATCATTTTTGGAATGAAAAACCCCAAAACAAGATTCTCCAAATCCCTTCTTTTTCCTTTTCTTTTTTCTGCTATCGCATTGACGTGCAATTTTCTCTATCAATAACTTCCCATCTTTAAAAATCTTCAACACGAAAGTTGTGGAATTTTTTTTTAGCTTTCTGTTTACCAAGATCGCTCCATTTGGAGTTCTGCTAGCAAAAGTTACGCCCCAAATATGGAAGGGTGTTTCTGGTAAATCGTGGCTAAAATCTATAGGCCATTCAGACGACCGAGTCTCTAATTCCGTCAACCAAACCATGCGGCAAAAAGCTACAACGGCTAGAAAAAAGTTAGTTTTCAAAATAATTAATTACTTTCAAAGCCTAATGGTCATAAAATAGCTAGTAGACATCTTTCCTATAAATACAAAGTTTCTAACTTGTTTTAGCAAGAAGGAAAGAGAGATATACATCTATTATGCACATCCAAGTTTTTTGATCTTGATTAAAAATCCTTGTAAAACCCTTTGCATTTCTAGTTCATTTTTCAAGTGCACACTTACTCTTTTGCTCAAAAATCATTCTTGAAATTCATTGATTGCAGAGAGACCTTCTAGTTACACTTTGAGCTTCATTTCATAATCATATTGAGAGTATATTAGCTTGCTATTTCTATTGTACTTATCCGCTCAAGTTTGGAGCATTCATTGTACAACATTTTCTATTGATTCCGCTTTGTAAGGGCATCACTACCTATTGAAGGAGAGAGGCGACTCTGCCTAGCGAAGGAGAGAGGCGACTCCACCTATTAAAGGAAAGAGGCAACTCCACCTAAGTAAAGGAGAGAGGCATATCTGCCTAGTGAAGGAGAGAGGTAACTCTGCATGTTAAAGGAGGGAATGTAAAGGCTTCTTCGCCTACTAAAAGAGAGAGGTTTACTCCACCTATTGAAAGAGTACATAGTGGAATCCTCAAGTCGGTTGCTTAAGAAAATGTCACGAACGAAGCTTGTTCAGGGCATTATGCTAGCCTGTGACCACTTGTCTCGTGTGCTTGGAATGGGTTTCCATCATGTAAATACTAGTGTAGGGTTATTTTCTGCTAGTAGTGTCTTTGTATGCCAAATTAGGCAGTATGACTCCTCGGTCACTTTGATGTTTCCTAGTGCTAGAGTGGGAATGGACTAGAAAGCTCTTTAGGAGAGGGTGAGTGCTCATCAGTCATTGTAAAACTCACTTGATTTTTTCAACGTGTTTAGCCTACTTGCCTCCTTCACTAAGCACACAATGTCAACAGAGGTGTTGTTAATGAATTACGTTTGCTTCAATATTTAATGCTTACTTGCCACGCCTTTCATGAATTGATTACTGTTTCCACTGCTATTTGAATGAATGTTAATGAAAGTGTTTTGTGGATGAATATTGGTAAACGATAGGCTGTCTAGTTAAGTAAGAGTGCTTTAGCAAGCGCCGTATGGACCTTCACAAAGGTGTGAAAATATTCGGACCGTGACACTTGGTATCAAATACAAGGCTCAGTTGGTACGAGAATTTAGCTACCTTTGTTGTGGGATTTGGAAAGCTTTGGTAAGTGACCAATGCACCAAACAATGCTGAGAGGATCAACGTTCTGGAAGCACAGGTTAAGGCAACAACCAATATTGTGGTCGTGGAGCTAGCCTAGATGAGAGAACTTGTTGATGAAATGATGGGATCACAAAAGCATCAAGCAAGTTTTCTAGGTAAGATGTCAGAGGACTTTCGCCATACAGTGGAAACTTTGCAATCTCGGATGGTGGATCTAGATGCAAAGCTGAATCTGATGGTTCTTGCTATGGGAAACTCCAACACTCTAGGAGTTAGCAAGACCAAGGTACCAGAACCAAGGACGTATGGGGGTGCCCGAGATGCTAAGGAGTTAGATAACTTTTTGTTTGACGTGGAGCAGTACTTTCGCATTATGAGGATGGCCTCAGAACAGGCAAAGGTAGATACTGCGACCATGTACTTGGTTGATGATGCCAAACTGTGATGGCGTACCAAGTACTAAGAGATTGAAAATGGAAGTTGTGTATTCGATAGTTGGGCAGACTTGAAGAGAGAGCTCAAGGCTCAATTCTTTCCTGAGAATGTTGAGTATAATGTAAGGAGAAAGCTGAGAGATCTCAAGCATACGAGGTCAATCAGGGAATATGTGAAACAATTTTCTGGTTTAATGTTGGATATCAGGGACATGTCGGAAAAAGAAAAGTTGTTCTATTTTCAAAAGGGGATAAAACCATGGGCAAGAATTGAACTTCATAGGAAAAGGGTTCAAGACTTGTCAACTACACAAGTTGCTGCAGAACACTTGACTGACTATGCTAGTGATGATACCGCTTCGTACAAATGGTTTGGCGGAGAGGGAAATAGTGGAAAGTCTTTCAACAAAGGTAAACCCAAGAGTGTGGGAGTCGACTCTAAATCATCAACCTCAAAGGAAGCTTCGTCGTCTCAAGGGGTTCAACACACACAATGGAAAGGGGAAGAGTAAAATTTCGTGCTACTTGTGTGGTGGATTTCATAAAGTGAGTGAGTGTCAACACAAGGGGTTACTCAATGCCTTACAAGTTTCCACTGCGGGACAAGTGGTGGAAAGTGAGGAGGAAGAGGATAATGCCCCAAGGTTGGGTTTAGTGTGGCTGGTGAGCGCATTGGAAAAGCAGGCAAAAGCACCAAAAGTTACACGAGCAAAAGGGTTAATGTTTGTCAACTTAAGGATAAATGGGAAGAGTACCCGCACTATGGTGGATACGGGGGCTACTCATAAGTTTGTTTCATAGTTGGAAGCATGAAGACTCAACTTATCCTTAGAGAAGGATACATGATGCATGAAAGCAGTTAACTCTATAGCCCAACCTACTCTGGGAGTAGCCAAGCAGGTGATTGTGAAGCTTGGACAGTGGGAAGGTCATGCGAATTTCATAGTGATGCCATTGGATGACTTTCTAGTCATTCTAGGAATGGAGTTCCTAAAGGCGATGAGGGTAGTGCTAATGCCTTCGCCTAGTTCCCTATGTCTGATGGGAGATCTCATGCATGGTGCAAGTCGTTGCAATGAAAGGAGATGACGGGAAGTCCCTTTTAGCCATACAACTCAATGAGGGATTGGGTCAGGGTGAGCAGACACATCTAGCCACGGTGGTGGTAGACAAGGAAGTAGGCCAAGAGCTGGTGCCTACAACCATCCAAGCTGTGTTAGATAAGTACAAGGAGGTGAAGCCAGATAAGCTGCCTCACAATTTGCCTTCATGACGGACTGTGGACAATGAGATCGAGTTTTTATTAAGAATGAAACCACCTACTAAAGGGTTATGTCAGATGACGCTTCGAGAGATAGTAGAGTTGGAGAAACAAATTAATAAATTGGAAGCGAGATGTGTTTGCCCTTCCAAAGCATTGTGGGGAGCATCGATGTTCTTTTTTGAGGAAACATGAAGAGCATCTACATGAGGTGTTTGACAGGCTGAGGGGAAATAGTCTATATATGAAGAAAGGGAAGTTCTCTTTTGCTCAGTGGAGAAACAAATTCCTTGGTCATGTGGTTAAAAAAGGTCGTATCTCGGGGGGGGGGGGTATGGAGAAGGTAAGGATCATTTAAGAACAGAAGATCCCCACGACAGTAAAGGAGTTGTGTTCCTTTATTGGCCTTACTAGATATTGTAGGAAGTTCGTTGAGGGGTATTCACAGAGAATGACTCCAATGACAGGACTACTAGGGAGGTATTATTGGCCGCACACATGAGATGATGTGGTTGATTATACCAGAACTTGTCTCACTTGCCAACAAAACAAGGGGGAGTGGAAGAAGTATGGTACTTTCATGGCCACACCAAAGTACTGTTTGGCAAAGGAGATGACACAATTGCTCATTGTGACTGTTGTGAAACATTGGGGTGTTCCCCAAGTTATTATTTATGATCGAGACTTAATATTCGCTGACAACTTTTTGACAGAATTTTTTAGGATATCCAGGTCACATTTTTGACATATCTTCTAGTTATCATCTACAGACAGATGGACAGATGAAGAGATTCAGAGAGCTGCTAGATGAGTACTTGCACTATTTTGTCAACGACAACTAGAAGAATGCGATGTAACTACTTGATGTGGCTCCATTCTGTGGCAATGCCCAAAGGAGCTCAACAACCAACAAGAGCCATTTTGAGCTTGGTACAAGCCAGCAGCCATTGTTACTTCACATAATGGACGAGCCGTACAGATGAAAGAGTCTCAAGGTGTATATCTTCACTAGAGAATGGAGACAGAATGCAGAGTTTGCCCGAGTCTATCTGGAGAAACCTTCAAAGCAGATGAAGAAGTGGGCAGATTAGGGGAGAATACTGTAGTTTCATGTCTGCTGCCTCAAGCTGTTTAACACAGACACCAATAACCTGAGCAGAAGTTAGTCCAATAGAGTAGAGTTGAAGACGGTGCAATCTGATAGACGTGAAGTTGAAGAGATCCTTAGAGACAAAAAGTTCATATCCTCAAGGAAGAAGCAGCAGAAGTTCCTAGTGAAGTGGAAATACCTTGATGACAAAGAAATAAGCTGGATTTCTGCGAAAGCTATTCAACCGTTTGTGGAAAAACTTGAAGTGTACCTACCGCCAAAGTGTACGAGGATGCCGACCGCATAAGTGGGGGAGAATGTCATGAGCTAAGCTTGTTTAGGGCGTTATGCTTTCCTGTGACCGCTTGTCTCGTATGCTTGGGATGGGTTTCTATAATGTAAATACTAGTGTAGGGTTATTTTCTGCTAGTAGTGTCTCAGTATGCCAAATAAGGCAGTATGACTCCTCGGTCACTTTGATGTTTCCTAGTGCTAGAGTGGGAATGACCTAGAAAGCTCTTTAGGGGAGGGCGACTATTCATCAGTCATTGTAAAACTCACTAGCTTTTTTCAACATGTTTAGCCTACTTTCCTCCTTTGCTAAGCACACAATGTTAATGGAGGTGTTGTTAATGAATTATGTTTGCTTTAATGTTTACTGCTTGCTTGCCATGACTTTCATGAATTGATTACTATTTTCACTACTATTTGAATGAATGTTAATGAAAGTATTTTGTGGATGAATGTTGGTAAACAGTAGGCTGACTAGTTAAGCAAGAGTGCTTTAGCTAGCACCGCACAGACCTTCACAAAGGTGTGAAAATAGTTGGACCGTGACGGGTAAGGACATAGGCAAGGATTGTCAAACCTTATAAAAATACGGGTTTTATTCTCTCTTCCCTAATCTCTTTAAATTAAGCACACTTATATTTGTTTATATTTTTTGTGATTGTTAATTTCATTTGCTCATTTAGATCACGTGCTTAAGTTGTGGTTAAAATTGTTAATGCACAAGCTTAAATTTTTAAAATACTCAATTCACCAGCTCCTTTTGGGACTACACCTTTTCTAACATAGGGAAGGTGATTTTCCAATTATCTTAGAGATTATTAGATTTTTAGCACCCCTAACGACACTTGTTTGTAGAACGATTATCGCAATTACGTAAGTGTTGCCTTAAAAAAAAATAAATAAATAAAAGAGAGAAAATACCCTTTTTCGGTCATCCAGTGATGGAATCATTGTCTGAGAACTCCAATATGGCTTCGGGAGGCTTAGAGTATTGCTCTAAAAGGTGTTGAACTTAGAACCTTAAGGTTGATGAAAACGTGACGATGGTGATGGCGATACATGAAAATTGTTGGTTTGAAAATGGCTAGGCTTGTATTACTAGCTTAAGAAACCAAAGTTTTAGAAAAAATGAGACTAAGCTTGTATTATCGGTCTTTGAAAAAAGTGAATGAAAAGTGGTCAGATGCATGAGTTTTGAAAATCTAAGGTTTCATTATTGACCTTATTGAAAATCAAGAAAAATGATGCAAGAATACATATTTTTGGGATTTTTGAAAATATATTTGAGAAAAAGAAGACTTTGACATAGAATGGACTAAACATGGTTCATTTGATATAATTATGTTGGTTGGAACTTAATCCTTCTCAATTCATATGATTGTCAAAGGTTCAAATCCCTGTTATGCCTAAGGATAAGGGAAAGAAAGCACTCATCATTAGCCATAAACAGATGGTAGGAACCAAGCAATGAAAACTCATATTTTTGGGGTTTTCAAAATTTTTATTTTTATTTTGGTATTTTTAATAAAGGCAGTATTCGCACACTAGTACACGTACTGAAACATGCAACCTCTGTTTTCACTATAATCAATGTCTTTCACCCTAATAGGGTTACATAATGATGTTTATATAACATCTAATGCGTAGAGAAGTGTTCTAGTATAACTAGACTACATATCTAGTAATCCCTGAGAGGAAAATCCTCCAGATAATCCCAATCTACAAGCCCCCAATTTGAATTTATGTAATTTGCGTTGACGAAAACCATCGACAATTTGGAGCAGAAGAAAACACCTTGCTTCTGTCCTGTAGACACCTTATTTTTGCCTAGGCCAAATACAAGAAAATCATCATCATCATCATCATCATCATCATCATCATCATTATTATTATTATTATTATTATTATTATTATTATTATTATTATTATTATTATTATTATTATTATTATTATTATTATTATTATTATTATTTCTATTTATCATTATTTTAAATATAATTTATTATTAGGGTATTATTATTATTATTATTATTATTATTTTACTATTATACTATCATTATTATTATTATTATTATTATTATTATTATTATTATTATTATTATTATCATTTTGGCTATTATTATTTTTATTTTTGTTGTTCATATTATTATTATTATTATTATTATTATTATTATTTAGTATAATAAATAAAAAAATAAAAAATAAAAAATGATAAGAGTGGAGGGCGGAAACCCTAGCTGCTCCGCTCCCCCTTTTTCCTATAAAATACACACTCACGCACAGAGAAAAGACACATAGCCGGGGGCGCACCAAATACAAAAAAAAAACTATCCTTTTCTTACATAGAAGCCCCTGCACACTCAACTTCTCCCCCTCAATCTCTCCCTCTGTTTCTCCTTGAACTCCCCCTGCTCTCTCCTTCCTCGGCCCCTTCCTCCTCTTGTTCTTCACTCCCCAACCACAATAGTCGAGAAGCAGAGCCCACCAGCAACTGAGGTTCTTTGCAATACCAGCAACTCTCCATCCTCACCATTATCATCTCCGGGCTCATCCGTTCTCGCTGCTCCCACTCACCATGGCTGCTACAGCATCACACTAGCTCCAAAACTCCACGACCAAGCACAGCAGTAGCAGACCACACTAGCTCCACAACCCAGGCAACCATTAACTATGCCAGCCACGAATCGTCCACCGCTGCAACTTCGACGAAGCCCACGGTGGCCATTCCCCGCGCTCCGAAACGTCGCGATAGCTTGGCTACTCCGTTGAGGACTGTAAAGAGTCAAGCCAGTAATTAATTAGAAATTATTTCGAGTTCAAATTTAATAAATCTTTTAGTTGCTCCCCATTTTGTGAATATTAATTGTAAATATTTTCTTTCCAAATTCGTAGATAAAAATATTAATGGTAAATATTTTCTTTACAAATTTTTAATATTAATTGCAAACATTTTCTTTCCAAATTTGTAGATAAGAATATTAATGGGAAATATTTTCTTTCCAAATTTGTAATATTAATTGTAAATATTTTCTTTCCAAATTCGTAGATAAGAATATTAATTGTAAATATTTTCTTTCCAAATTTTTAGATAAGAATACTAATTGTAAATATCATCTTTCCAATTTTTTTTAGAATATTAATTATAATTATTTTATTTCCAACTTTCTAGATTAAGTGTGTTAATTATAAATATCTTGTTTCCATATTTTGAATAAACATGTGATTAATTGTGAATAAGCATATGACATGCATCTGGTAGCGGGATTATGCTAAATTTGGATTCACACACTTTCAGGCTTTATACCTGGGCTTTCCCTGCTAAGATTTGATAAGAGTGTAATAGCGTCAGTCCCTTCGTGGCAGAGCTTGATGGGACCTGCGAACCACTCCGCTCAGTGCGTACTTTATCCGGACCCCTATGAGGGAGGATTGAATTCCAAACTGAGGACCTTTTTTGTCAATAGGGGTTAGAGCCTACCCACACGTACTAGTCCATAGTCCCCGAACTAGGATAAAGCCATGAAGAAACCCTATAAAATAGCTGTTTCTATCTTGGGTGGGGTTGGGATAGGATCCTCATCCTTCTCCATGTGACTTAATCCATATATTTTGTACATATGTTTTGTGTTGTGTTATGCATCTTGCATCCATTTTAGACATGTATACTACTTAGCCATTATTCTAGAAAAGCTCAATAATGAGACCATGACCCATCCTTTCAAAAAATAAAGTACTTGGCCTAAGCATTTTAAAATAAGGGTCGGCCCAACCCTTTTCAAATAACTCAGGCCCATTTTTTTTTTTAAAGAAAACCTAGGCCCAACCTTTTTCTAAGCAAAAACTCGGCCTAGGCCTGATTTTCAAAAAGGGCCAAACCTATATTTCAAAAGGGGGCTTCGGCCCCATTACTTAAAAATCCAGGCCAACATTTTTAAAACAATTCAAGCCCAACTCTCTTTAAACTTGGGCCTCGACCCATAAGAAGATACCTTGAAGCCCATATTTTGAAACACCCAAAGTCCAAAGTGCACATCAAAGTCCACAAGCCTGCGTGTTGACTCGCCCGAGTTAATCCCAAACCCAGATCATAACCTGATCCTTCATAGGATCTAAGGTATATGGACCATCATCATGGAAAAGGATGGTTGAGGGAGGAATTGATTTGAATTAGTGGTCCATCAATGGTCAGCTTAATCATGAAATCTTTCATTAGTCGATAGGGATTTTTCTAGAATTCTGGCAAAGTAGTTATTTAGGTTACATCGCATTCATGCACTTCATGCATTATTTCACGTACAGCCATGCATGATAGGCTGCATGCATTTTCATATCTATGTTTATATGTATGTTTGTACTAGTCACATCCATGCATAAACACCCATTCCATCCCATGGTCGTGCATTCAATATTCACGCATTCATGCATCACATAATCATGCATTCGCGGTTCTAAAAAAATGAAGTTTTGATCCGCAGCTCTCTTAAGGAAAGAAGTCGTTCGAGTAACAAAAAGCAATAATTGAGACCACTATGCATCAGTACATACCAAGAGAAAAGCAAGAGAAATGAGCGAACAATTAGAAAATAGGGTCCTGGGCATAGAACAAGGACGGGAAGAATTGAATGAGAAAATGAGCAAAATCCTAAAATTTTTTACGAACAAAGGAAAAGCAGTATAGAATGTTTCGAAGATAGATACAGACCTCACTCATCCTTTGGGGTTCACCCTGGTTTATGGACAAACGTCAGCTCCACTGCCTGGCGTCATTGAGGGTCCGATGCCAAATATACCTCCGTTAATTTTTAATGTGCCAGCACAGGGGTTCCCAGTGGCAAGGAATTCCCTATTGGTAGCTTCTGATTTGGAAATGAACAGATCTAAGACCGAGCGTCGTTATGACGTGCTAGAGGAGCGCTTGAAAGCCATCGAGGGATCTAATACGTTCGACTCCATTGATCCTAATGACCTATGCCTCATTCCAAAGGTCATCCTCACACCAAAATTCAAAGTCCTAGATTTCAAAAAATTTGATGGAACCCACATTCCTCAGACTCACTTACGCCTCTATTGCCAAAAAATGGCTGCACACGCAGACGACGAAAGGTTGATGATGCATTGCTTTCAAGATAGCTTTATTGGAGCGGCTACCAAGATTGAGCTCGAATCTGTACTTAGAAAGATCTGAAAAATTCTTTTATAGCTCAGTACTGCCATGTGATTGAAATGACACTTGATCGCATGACCTTGTAAAGCATGCAAATGAAACCTAATGAAACATTCAGAGAATATGTGCATAGATGGAGGGATATGTCCATCCAAGTGAGCCCTCCAGTGGAAGATAGGGAGGTTATTTCCCTATTCATGAATACATTGAAAGATCCCTACTTTGGGCATCTCTTGGGGGAAACCCCCTATGACTTCATGGATATTGTTTCTTGATTACGCACTTAAATTGCATAATTAGGTGTTTTAATTCATGCATTACGAATTATATTTTTTTTATTTAAATACCCTAATTACTTTAAATATTATAACATTGTGCTTTATTTATAATATTTGGGTTTTATTGAGTAATTTATGAAATTTTGGTATTTTTTATTGCAGGGCAACTATTGGAAGCTAAAAATCGACGGTACTTTGTAATTTGTGTGTAACTCTCTCATCCAACCTCCGATTTAGATGATTTAGGATGCCATAGAAAGATAAGAAAATGCTCTACAATTTTTGTGTTTTTGTTTTTGCGAAATACTAGCTAAATCAAGGTCGATATTAGACATGAAATTACCATACGCTGTTTTATGGACTATTTCGACAATTCTTCGTAATCTGAGAGTAACTTTCTCGTTTGAGCTCTGATAGATGCGATTCAAAATTTTGAGGAAAGCTGAGAAAGAGTTCTACAACTTTTGTGTTTTGAACTTTGAGTGTTACAGGCTGTAGTAGGGTCGAAATCAGGCTTGAAGGAGGAGAGAAGATTGTGAGCCTTTGAAAAAAGAAAAAATAAAAAAAAATAAAAGTTAAATAAAAAAAAGTGAGATGTGACCCAGCCACGCAGCCGGAACATCTAGCAACAAGCTGGGTGAGGCACAAAAGAAAGGAAAAAAAGAAAGGAATAGAAAGGAAAGAAAGAAAGGAAAAGAAAGGAAAGAAAAGGCAATTTGGAAAAGTCAAAAGAAAGTAAGGAGACATATTTCTTGGAGGGTTTTCGGGTGAGCGCACGGGGGAGGCAGAGGGTTTCTTGCTGGGAGAGGCCGCACCAAAATTTGGGAAAAAGGGGGAGAATTTTTTCTTAAGGTTTTCTTCTAGCGATTGCGCGATTGAAGTTCAACAAACACAGGAGCAAGGAAGGTGGTTGGCGGCGTATAGAAAATTAATATTTTTTTGGAATCTGAAGGCAGCAGACAACGGCAGTGTTCGGGGTGTTCGCAGTGCGCAACGGTGGTGTTGCGAGTGTTGATTCCTATACGCTCCAAATAGAAGAAAATATGGTGAAATTTGTTATGTTGAATTTAATTTTCATAATGAACTAATTTTTGTATTCTAAGAAAATGATGTAGCAAGTTTTGAACTATGCTTGCTCTTTGATGTTAATATGAAGTAGTTTTCATTAATGTTTGTTTGAGTTATTCTACGTTTAATGCTTTTAATTAACTGGCCATTAATTAAATGATATTAGTCTTATGATTTGCTATCGAAAGGGGGGATTATAGGATAGATCTTGGATAATTCAGCATAGGTAAATATAGAGATCAAAAGACTTATATGAATCTACGTGGTATTAAAAATTGAGGGTCTTATTATGTTCTTGCATTATTAATTTGCATAATTGTATGTTAAATCATAAAAAAAAATAGGTTCTAATTGACTATTGAAAGAGGCTTTTGGAAAAATTGGAGATTTGCTAACAAACAGAGAAAACGAAGTTGAATTAGCTAAATGAGTAAAACATAGTGAGAAACTAGGTGAAATCGGTTTCCTAGAAGTTTTCACCATCATTAATTTGATAAGTGGCATCCAGTTTTCAATTCTCTTAAATAGTTTATTTAAAGTAGCTTTGTTTAAATTTTGCAGTTTAAAATTATTAATTCTTCTAAATAAAATCAAGGTTTTTATAATTTCGGTACTTGGTAAAATTAAGACATCAATCACTGAGGATGATACTCTACACATCATTATATTATAAAACTACGATACTGTGCACTTGTAGTTTTGCACCGGTCATGTAACGACCCCGACCCGCCACGTGGGCCCGGAGTGCTACTTTAGTGACGTCTGTGTACTTGATACCTTGTTCATCAAATATAAAACACATATACGCAACGAAAATAAAATATAAAATTCTCAAATTACATTACCAGAGTTCTAACTATTTTTATACACGAATATATCCATTCCCACATAACTACATCGCATAAATCTAAACAAAAATAAAATCTCTTCTTGCACACTACCTACATAAAATTTACACCGCTAGCTTGGCTCCTCTAGCCCTCTAGAGCCGATCTCTAGGATTCCCTGAAAAAATAGTTTGTAAAGTAGGGGTGAGGCACAACTCAGTAAGGGAAAGACTAAGTTAATGTCAGTATGTGGCCAGCATGCATTTAGTGTACATAAAATAATCAATTCACTAAGCAGATAAATACATTTATGAAAACATTCTTATTTTATACGCAAACACAATTAGCCGAGGATAGGGAAGATTATCCGCCCATACAAGTAGCTTCCCTCTACTCTAATACCATTACTGCTACCAGGGCACTCACATTTCTTAGTAAGCCCTCAAAGTTATCTTATTAATTAACTGTATTCACATAAATTAACATATATGCATATAAGACACTCCCTGTGATAAACACGCCATTTAAATCCCCATGGCACGGGTTGTGTGGCCCGAAGGTTAAACTAAGCCTGGGTGATCAGCCCAAACAAAGTCAAATACAACATCTTCTGCAAACACATCTGCAGACATCCACAACAAAGCTGCAGGTTCGACGCCCTTACTTCAACCTCACGTAGGCAGTCGGCTGGACCCCCTACACTTCTATCTAGACAGTGTGGGTGCACATGGTCTAACTAGCAACGATACCGTGCTCACAATACACTGGTCCCCAGGGTTCTTAAAGCATATCATGCAGTTTAGATAACAGAAATCACCATTTAGAACATTAATTCACATATATTTCCTGTTATTCCAAAAACCTAGCCTCCGACCACAAAATACAATTCGGCATATAGCCATCAATTAAAACTTGGCCCTCAGCCGTCACATAATATCCTGGCCCTTGGCCAATCAAACAATACCCAACCATCGACCATTAATTCAAACACCTGCGTTTCATAAACAGTTCCAGTATTTTCACAAGCATTTCCAGTACTTCTTAACCAATTCAATATTTCACAGACAATTCAGTATTTCAAAATCCCAAATCCAGACATACAATAATCCATACAAATTAAATCATCTGCCACATGATTTTTCACATTTTAACAAATCCATATAAACAAATAAGCTTTCTACCGTTCATTTTATTCAAAAATACCATACCATATATCCTAAGTTTATAAAATCCATTTTTGAACGTTTGGTTTCCAAAATAGCATTTAAATTCCCAAATGAATAAATAAATAAATATATATATTTATATAAACATAACAATTTAATTGATTCCAATTTCATAAAATTACTGACTTAACTTAATTCCCTTACCTGATTCCTGAAAAGCCCGACAAAACCCTGGCCTACGCCCCATAACGTTCAAAACCCCTAAGCCCTGAATCTCAAATTTCACCATATTATTTGTCACAATACCTAGTGCAACTTTCCCTAAAATTCCCCTAAGTCCTGAATACCCTAAATAGCCTAATAAAATCTAAATTATTAAACTTACCCCTAATTTAGGATTTTTACCCCAGAGCTCCAATTCGAAAACCCACTCCGGTTAGATTGTAGAGAATCTCCCCACGAGTCTCCTGACAATTTCCATTCATTAATGAGACTTATAGTTTAAGAAAAATTGAGATAAGTTTGAGATTTGACCTTACTTTAGGAGATATGTTTACGCCGCTCTCATGACAAATCCGCTCCAGTAGAAATGTCAGTAGTGGCGAGCAGAGCCCTACGGTATTTTCATATTTTTGATCAGCCGAATAACGGAGACGAGATGGAGGAGAGGGGAAATGGAGCTCTCTGTTAGCAAAGAGAAAGAAAAGGAAAAAAAAAAAGGCTTCTTGAAGGATCAAAGATCCTTCAGGGATAAGTTAACATATATATATATATATATATATATATATATATATATAATATTTTATTATAATATTAGATTATATTATTTAATTAATAATAATAATTATTTATTTATTTATTTATTTTAAATTTTAATTTAATTTAAAATTTTTCAAAAATTTTAATTTTTGCTTAATTAAATTTTTTTGGATCACTACATTCTCCCCTCCTTACAAAAATTTTGTCCTCGAAATTTATTAACTATTACCAATCACGTTCTTAACTCACTACCTCTATCTACAGAAGAGTCGGTGGCCACCCACACAGCGGCCCCATCCCACGTTTATTAACTACTCTCACTTATGGCGGAGGAATACTGTGGTTACAATACTACCTTTGGGAAATTACAATATCATAACCTACTTTTCCAAAGACTATCCATAATTAAAACTATACACAACTAACCACATAACCTACTCTAATCCCTCTATATACAACCATACCATTACCCGTCTGGCACTAGCCCTCGCTGAACAGCTGTGGGTACTTCTGGCATATTTCCGTTTCTAACTCCCAAGAAGCTTCCTCAACTACATGATTTCGCCACAACACCTTCACTAATGGTATATCCTTAGTATGCAGTTCCTGTATTTTCCGATCCAAAATCTGAACTGGTACCTCCTCATATGCTAGAGTATCCCCGATCTCCAACGATTCATAACTGATCACATGCGAGGGATCTGGAACATACCTCCTCAACATGGACATGTGGAACACGTCATGTATCCTGGATAGCGTTGGGGGTAGTACTATCCTGTACGTTGCCAAACCAATCCTCTCTAAAATCTAGAAAGGCCCAATGTATCTAAGGCTCAGCTTACCCTTTTTTCCATACCTCATCACTCTCTTCATCGGAGCAATCCTCAAGAATATCATAAACCTACTTCAAATTCCAGCTCCCGTCGGCAAGTATCCGCATAACTCTTCTGCCGACTCTGGGCTACCTTGATCCTTTCCCTGATAAGTTCGACCTTTTCAGAGGCCTATTGAACAAGTTCTGGTCCAAAAATCTTCTACTTACCTACTTTATCCTAGTACAATGGAGATCGGCACCGACAACCATACAAAGCCTTATATGGTGCCATTCTAATGCTGGCCTAGTGACTATTATTGTATGCAAACTCAACCAACAGTAGATATCGGATCCAACTGCCCCCAAAATCTAACACACATGCTCATAGCATATCCTCAAGAATCTGAATGGTTTGTTTGAATTGTCCATCTGTCTGAGGGTGAAATGTAGTGCTGAAAGTGAGTTGAGAACCCAACACTCCTTGCAAACTCTTCCAAAAACGGGAAGTGAACCGCGAATCTCGATCTGAAACGATGGACACGACCATGCCATGTATTCTGACTATCTCCTGAACATAGAGTTTTGCCAGCTTATCCATGGAATAACTGGTTCTAACCGAAATGAAATGGGAAGTCTTCGTCAATCTGTCAACCACTATACATATGACATTCTGCCCATGCAATGTTGAAGGAAATCCTGATTCAAAGTCCATCGAGATATGCTCCCACTTCCACATAGGGATGTCCAGTGGTTGAAGTGTCCCGATGGCCTCTAGTGTTTTGCCTCCACTTGCTGGCATGTCAAGCTTTGACCCACAAATTTCGCAATTTCCCTCTTCATGTTACTTCACCAGAATGTTTCACGCAACTTTCTATATATCTTCGTGCTACTTGGGTGAACAATATAGAGAGAACGGTGAGCTTCCCCTAGAATCGTCCTCTTTATCTCTACTTCATCTGGAACACAAAATTGAGTGTGAAATCTGAGAACTCCATCCTCAGCAACATTAAAGTCTGTGTACTGCTCATCTTGTAACTTCTTTACAATCTCCATAAACTCAACGTCTTTCAACTGAGCTGTTCTGATTTTTTCCTGTAAAGTCAGTTGAACCACCAGACTAGAAATGAACGCCTGATGATTCCCTTCTACCAATTCTACACCCAACCTCTCCAGGTCCATCACGATCTAGTGCGAAGCCATAACTACTGAGGCTGACGTACCCCCAAATTTCTGGCTTAATGCATCGGCTAGCACGTTTGCCTTTCTTGGGTGATAGCTAATGGTGTAGTCATAATCCTTTATCAACTCGAGCCACCTGTGCTACCTCATATTCAACTCCTTCTGGATGAAGAAGTACTTGAGACTCTTATGGTCAGTAAAGATCTCACACCTTACACCATAAAGGCAGTGTTGCCAGATCTTCAATGCAAACATAACTACTTCCAGCTCCAAGTCGTGCGTAGGATAGTTCTTTTCGTACTCTTTCAATTGTCGAGATGCATATGCAATGACTTTCCCCTATTGCATTAGAACACAACCAATTCCCTTTTATGATGCGTCATTGTAAATTACAAATCCACCATCACCTAATGGAAGGGTCAACATTGGGCAGTGACTAGACGCTGCTTCAACACCTAGAAGCTCTGCTCACATTCGTCGGTCCAGTCAAACTTCACATTCTTCATCGTGAGTCGTGTCAAAGACCTTGATAATCTGGAGAACCCCTCGAAAAATCGACGGTAGTATCCAGCAAGCCCTAAACTTTTGACTTCCTGCACGTTCATCAGCCTTGCCTAATCAACTACAACCTCTACTTTGCTCGGATCCACTGAAATCCCTTCCTTGGATACCACATAACCTAGAAATGCAACCTGCTCTAGTTAGAATTCACATTTCTTAAGTTTTGAAAATAACTTCTTTTCCCTGAGCACCTGAAGTACTAGTCTTGGATGAGCTTCATGCTCCTTAGGGCTCCTCGAATAGACCAAAAATATCATCTATGAACACAATAAAAAATTGGTCTAAGTACTCGTGGAATACCCTGTTTATCAGATCCATAAATACCGCTAGAGCATTCGTCAACCCGAACAGCATAACCAGGAACTCGTTATGGTCATACCGAGTCCGAAAAGCAGTCTTCGATACATCATCTGATCTAACCTTCACTTGATGATATCTAGATCGCATATCAATTTTAGAGAAAATCTACGTACCCTGAAGCTGATCAAACAGGTCATCAATTCGGGGTAATGGATACTTGTTCTTCACCTTTACCTTATTAATCTCTCGGTAGTCGATGCACATCTTCATCGACCTGTCCTTCTTCTTCACAAACAACACCGGTGCACCCCAGGGCGATACACTTGGTCTGATAAACCCCTTGTCTAGAAGCTCCTGTAGTTGCTCCTTTAACTCCTTTAATTCATCTGGAGACATTCTGTGTGGGGATTTGGAGATTGGTGTTGTCTCTAGGATTAAATCAATTGCAAACTCCACCTCAAGATCAGGAGGAAACCCCGGTAAATCCTCTGGAAAAACATCAGAGAACTCTCTTATCACTGGGATATCTTCCAACTTGAGTTCCTCCTTCGGCGCTTCCTTCACCTTTGCAAGGTAACCCTGACATCCCCCCAAAAGTAACCTCTTTGCCTGGATAGCTGAAAGGATCCGTGGTGCCAAATGCATAAACAAACCAATAAATACAAACTCTTGCTCCCTAGGAGGTCTGAATACCACCTTCTTCCTGCGACAATCAATGCTTGCGTAACTGGATGCTAGTCAGTCCATGCCCAGAATAACATCAAAACCATATATATCAAGGACTATCAAACTAGCAGGCAGCACTTTCCCTCGAATCTCTACTAGATAATCCCTATTCAACTTTCTACATACTAACACTGAATCAAATAATCCCTAAGTCGGTGTGCCCATTACCAACTCAGTCTCTAATAATTGAGCTTCTAACCCACATAATTTAACAAATCCTCGAGACACAAACGAGTGGGTTACACCTGAATCAAATAATACAACGATATTATCTGATAGCATGTAAATAGGATATAACCTGATTTAGTAATTTCATATTTGACATAATTAATGCAAATACGGAGTAATAGAATTGATATAATATACGGGTTCTAATTTAATAATTCATATTCAAATTCCATCACCAAACCATTGAGGTAAAAATCTTTATCCCAACATTAACTTTACACATACACTCACTCATACTAACATTCCAATCTAAATTTCCTGAGTTC
This sequence comes from Malania oleifera, assembly GCF_029873635.1. Lineage (NCBI taxonomy): Eukaryota > Viridiplantae > Streptophyta > Magnoliopsida > Santalales > Ximeniaceae > Malania > Malania oleifera. Next base: position 79,438,060 of record NC_080422.1, on the reverse strand, counting down.
TAGTCCATCAACCTAGAAACGACACCAGTGATGGATTTACCATGGTTTTCTGAAACTCGCGACTAATTCAGAAACTCCAAGAAGTCCGTCAATAGATTTCTGCCTCCAAGCTTCCTGACCAAAACCCATCTTAACCTACCCACTCCTATCCCATTTTATCTCAACCTATACTCTGGTGATTATTAGTCCTCAAAGTCTGCAGAACTTAACAAACCTGGCTCTGATACCACCTGTAACGACCTCGACCCCCCACGTGGGCTCGGAGTGCTACTTTAGTGACGTCTGTGTACTTGATACCTTATTTATCAAATATAAAATACATATATGCAACGGAAATAAAATATAAAATCCTTAAATTACATTACCAGAGTTCTAACTATCTTTATACACGAATATATCCATTCCCACATAACTACATCCCATAAAACTAAACAAAAATAAAATCTCTATCTACACACTACCTACATAAAATTTACACCACTAGCCCAGCTCCTCTAGCCTGCTAGACCCAATCTCTAGGATTCCCTGAAAAGACAGTTTGTAAAGTAGGGGTGAGGCACAGATCAATAAAGGAAATACTAAGTTAATGTCAGTGTGTGGCCTACATGCATTTAGTGTACATAAAATAACCAGTTCACTAAACAGATAAATACATTTATGAAAACATTCTTATTTTACACTCACACACACAATTAGCTGACAATAGGGAAGATTACCCGCCCATACAAGTAGCTTCCCTCTACTTTAATACCATCACTACTACTAGGGCACTCACCTTTTTTAGTAAGCCCTCAAAGTTATCTTATTAATTAATCGTATTCACATAAATTAACAGATATGCATATAAGACACTCCCAGTGACAAACACGCAGTTTAAATCCCCATGGCACGGGTTGTGCGACCTGAAAGTTGGACTAAGCTCGGGTGATCAGCCAAAACAAAGTCAAATACAACATCCTCTGCAAACACATCTGCAGGCATCCATAGCAAAACTGCAGGTCTGGCGCCCTTACTTCAACCTCACGCAGACAGTCGGCTAGACACCCTACACTTCTATCTCGACAGTGTGAGCGCACATGGTCTAACTAGTAATGGTAACGTGCTCACAGTACACTGATCCCCAAGGTTCCTAAAGTATATCATGCAATTTAGATAATAGAAATAGTCATTTAAAACATTAATTCACATATATTTCCTATTATTCCAAAAACCTGGCCCCCGGCCACAAAATACAATTCGGCATATAGACATCAATTAAAACTGGGCCCTCAACCGTCTCATAATAATGCTGGCCATTGGCCAATCAAACAATATCCGGCCATCAGCCGTTAATTCAAACACCTACATTTCATAAACAGTACTAGTATTTTCACAAGCATTTCCAGTATTTCTCAACCAATTCAATATTTCACAGACAATTCAGTATTTTAAAATCCCAAATCCAGACATACAATAATCCATACAAATTAAATCATCTGCCACACGATTTTCCATATTTTAACAAATTCATATAAACAAATAAGCTTTCCACCGTTCATTTTATTCAAAAATACCATACCATATATCCTAAGTTTGTAAAATCCATTTTTAAACGGTTGGTTTCCAAAATAGCCTTTAAATTCCCAAATGAATAAATAAATATATTTATATAAACATATCAATTTAATTGATTCCAATTTCATAAAATTACTAACTTAACTTAATCCGCTTACTTGATTCCTGAAAAGCCCGACAAAACCTTGACCTATGCCCCACGGCGTTCAAAACCCCTGAGCCCTGAAATTCAAATTTCACCATATTACTTGTCAGAATACCTAGAGTAACTTTCCCTAAAATTCCCCTAGGTTCTGAATACCCTAAATAGCCTAATAAAATCTAAATTATTAAACTTACTGCCAATTTAGGATTGGTACCCCGGAGCTCTAATTCGAAAACCCACTCCGGTTAGATTGCAGAGAATCTCCCCACGAGTCTCCTGACAATTTTCGTTCGTTAATGGGGTTTATAGTTTAAGAGAAATTGAGATAAGTTTGAGATTTGACCTTACCCTAGGAGATATGCCTACGCCGCTCTCACGATAGATCCGCTCCAATAGAAATGTCGGTGGTGGCGAGCAGAGGCCAACAGTATTTTTCATTTTTTGACCGGCCGAATAACGAAGATGAGATGGAGAGTGGGAGAGAGGGTAAATGGATTTCTCTGTTTGCAAAGAGAAAGAAAGGAAAAAAAAAGCTTCTTGAAGGATCAAAGATCCTTCAGGGATAAGTTAACATATATATATATATATATATATATATATAAAATATTTTATTATAATATTATATTATATTATTTAATTAATAACATTAATTAATTTATTCCTTTTAAATTTAATTTATTTTAAAATTTTTTAAAAAATTTAATTTTTGTTTAATTAATTTTTTTAAAATTTTTTTTTATTTTTTTATTTTTTTGGATCACTACAGGTCATTTCTACTAGAGAGAGAATTGAAACAACTATCAAAGTCGGAAGAACCAAAAGTAGTAGCGTAGAAACCGGTTTGGACAAGAAATGGATAAATAGGAAGACGGATGAGGAAGCTCATATGTAACGACCTGCTTAATAAACTGGGTTTATATATATATATATACTGTAACAATTAACATACTCTGACACCACATCATTAACCTAAGCAACAAGAAGAAGAAATCATATAAACATATCCACATACGTTTATGTACAATACCAGAGTGTTAGTATGTAATCTCAAAATATACATATATCACTGTTCCCAAAATAACCTCAACTAGTGAGGGCTATACAAAAATGCTCCCAAAATGATACTCACTCTGCTGTCAGGACACTACAAACGCCCCTCTACCTGCGAGCCTGATCTGCTCGCCTACCTGGATCATCTGAAAAATGTTTCAACACTGGGATGAGCCAATGCTCAGTAAGAAGAAATATGTTATTACTAGTTTGTGGCAAATGAGCTACTATATATCATGAAATCTGTTTTCATATAAACATGATTAACCGAATACGAAAGTACCATACAAATAATAAAATACACCACCCCTTTTCCCTATTGCTTAACATAACAATATTATGGTTATAATTCAAAGTACTTCTAGTGTACATAAGTATGGTCCTTGTTTCTGTAAATCCGTACGTATGTAATAGTAACTGAAACTGTTCCCTATAACTATCTGTGTGTCATGACTTACACCCTCATGACAAGGTTTTGCGGCCCGTAGGCTGGATTTACCCTGGCTGGCCAACTAGGAATAAATCACTAAACTCTGTGAGTTGATTTGCCTACCTCAACCCATATCTGGATGGGGAGCCTAACCTCTTCAAGGGCCTAGGTGATTGACCTTACCACGTATTATCTGAATAGGTGGTTGCACTGACAAGGTAACATAATGTTTATAGCAACGGTACCGAGCTCTAGAGCTACAAGTTCAACAGAGTCTGATATCATATAATATATATATATATATATATATATCTGATTTACCATGATTCTGAAATAATCATAATAACTATGATGCTGCATAAAATGTACTGTAATTCATAGGTCGTAATACTGAGAACTGAATATTCATAACACTAAAACTACATAATCATGATACTGATATTCGTGTAATCATGGTATTGAGATCCGTATAAGCATGGTACTAAAATCCATAAAATCATGGTATTGAAATTCGCATAATCATAATACTGAAATTTGTAAAATCATGAAACTAAATTCGTAAAACATATCCCCGTACCATATACATTTTCACAAGCCACACCATACTAAATACATAGTTTTCATAATTAAATAAACTGTATCATATTTTAAGAAATGCTTAGCATAGCATATTTCCCTTACCTGACTACTGGAAAGCCCCTACGGAATACTAGCCTAACACCCGCAGGGCCTCCTACAAAACACCCTGAAAATAATATTCGCCAGAACATAATATCAGTATTTCTCCGCCTACATTATTTTCTATAACTACCATAAGGCCAAAAAGGGACTAAAAGACCTTACCCTGAATTTGGGATGAATTCCAACTCTGTTTTCTCGACGATTCGCTCCGGAAAATTTGCAGAGAACTCCGTCAGGAGCGTCGTGGTAGCTTCGGATCGTCGATCGGGCGACTGGTGGGGCCGGAATCAAAGAGAGAAGGGAGAGGGAGACGTAGAGAGAGAGAGGTGCGGTGAAAATGATAAAAATCCCGGGTTTCCTCTATTTATAAGGTCAGGTTCGTCGACGAGACACGTCACCTCGTCGATGAGTCTTTCATAAAATTCATCGACGAAACCCTGTATTCGTTGACTAAATTCAGTGCAGCCCAAACCATCTCTCAGTATTTTCTCATCAACGAAATCCTGTGTTCGTTGACGAAATCCTTTATACCTTCGTCTACGAAATCCTGTGTTCGTCGACGAAGTCTATGGCCTCCTTCTGTTTCTGTATCCATTTTCTCTCCCTCTTATTATTATTAAAATGCTATTATTCTTTGGGTCACTACATCATATGATTCAAGGGCAACGATATCAAAGAGGTTGTGGCCAAGGGCCTAGAAGGAATTCTTCTTTCGAACCCTCTATTAATCAAACTATCCATGCAGGCACGAGACCCTAAGTTGTTTGTTTTGGGCCCATGCCCGCCCAACCGAATGTTTGGACACAAGATAGAGGCATCCAGAGAAATGCGAGAAGAATAGATCCTATTCCAATGATGTAGTCAGAATTATTGCTGCAATTTTTAGAAAGAAACTTGGTTTCAGTTATTCCTGGAATGGTCGTTACGACACCTTTTCCACAATGGTACGATCCAAAAGCCAAGTGAGTATATCATGCTAACACCCCTGGGAACACCATTGAACATTGTTGGGCATTTAAAAATAAAGTGCAAACACTAAGAGAAGCTGGATGGCTAGCATTTGATGATAAGCAGCTAGGGATCCAGAGTGATCCTCTACCCAATCACAGGGAAAGAAATGGTTAATATGTTGTAAGAAGATCTAAGAGCTGAGGTCAGGCAAAAGAATATGTAAGTCATGGATCCTAGAATTCTCGTAAGAAGACTGAATGGATAGATTTACTCATTGATTGTAGGAGCGAAAGTACACAAGGGGCAAGCTTTTGACTATCTAGTTTATTTCATGTAATGATGTCATTTTAATTCCCTTTCTTCTGGTAGTCTGTCGACACAATTGTCTTGGACAATTTCCCTTTCATCAATAAAATAAATTATGCATTTTCTCACATCACTTGTGTCATGAGTTCAGTTGTCAAAAATTTGTTTTCTATTGTTTTGTGACAAGATAAGGAAAATGATAATACCAATACTCAAAAGCTAGAAAGTGATGTTAATTTTGAAAACCAGACACGAGAGGCAGATTTAGATGAATATGAAACTATTTCCCTCACCCTATTAATTCAGATGATGCGAGGAAGTAAAGAATCTTGAAGGAATTCAGCAAAATATTTATGTTATGCTAAGAATTTCACGTCAATTCGTTATTCATGTTTTGATCAAATGATAGATGACCATCCTTGGCCGACCAGTATCCCTAAAAAGAACCAAATATTGGTTTACCATTTGTTAACCCATTTGATCCTGAATGTTAAACCCATTTTTCTTAAAAGTCAGTTCACCAGAAATTTAACTTGGGCTGGGTCTCCTAGCGTTTGGAAAGCCATATGAGACAACAATTGGCTATCGAAATGATGGCAGGCCATTTTTTTGTTACCTAAAAGAAAGTCAAAAAAAGACATCCCTTGTAAGCCTTTTTGAGCTTAGAAAATTCAATTCTTGATTAACCCGTCAAAGGATCACACCCCACACTGAGGCAGTTTAAAAAAAAAAAAAATTAGTCCCAAATGGAGTCCAAATCAAAATGGAGTTAAGATTCCTTCATGAAACAAAAAGCAAAAGGAGCAGTAAAAACAGAAGATATAGAAAAAATGAGAGAAAAAGAAGGAAAAATAAAGAAAGAAACAAGGGACATACTTCATATGTGATCTTTGGCCAATTTACCCTTGATAAGATCAATAATTTTGAGTCTTATTTAACCCTTTTCTTCTTTAACCTATACCCCCCCAGCCTACATTACGGTCCAAATGAAAGTCCTGACCAGATTGATATTTATTGTTGTCTCTAATGATTTTTCAGACTCAATCTTGAGTCTGAACTACGTAATGACCTGATCCTAAAAAGGTACGTGGGCTGCTTGTTCGGTCGACATCTTGCAAAGGGCCTCAACTCAAACTGGGGCAGAAAATATTATTATGGGATGGGATTTTTGAGCCTTAGTTTTCATTTTCTTCTGAAAACCCATATCCGTCTCGAGTCTTAAAGACCATCTTGTGATCAAAACATGGGTTGAACTTGACTAAACTAAAGGCAATGGTTAAACATGAGAAATTTCTAGTGGTTTCACAACAGAAGGAAACAAAAAGGGAGAAGTAGCCATCGATAAAGTTGGGGCAGTCAAAGAGAAAATCAGCTATTCAGTTTAGTAAATTAACATCAATATCATATGGCTTTTGAATATTAGTATGAATTTTCCTTGTAATAGCATTGGAACATGGTAAAACATTCATTTTGTGCAAGTGACCTTTTGATTTAACAAGTTAATGTCATAATTGCATAATCATTCCTCGTTTCAACCACACAAAAAAAAAAAAAAAAAAAAAAAAAAAACTTTCTTACTCTTCCAAGCTTGAAAAGAGGACGATTAGTCGAAGAGTGTCGGAATCACCAGTATGCTTCTTATAGAGAAGGTCCCCATTGGGAATATACGATGCGAGTAGAATCAGTCACAGAATAATCTAACTAGGGCAAATGTCAAGTTAGGCTTTAGAGATCTGCTTAGTTAAGAAGAATCTAACAACGGGGTCAAGATTAGTGGCAGATAAATTCAACTGGGGCAAATTCCGAATTAAGTTTCGATGGGACCCATTCAAGCACCTTCTTATTAGAATGGCATATGAAAACATGGTCAAGATCAGCTATAGATCTATTCAACTGGGTCAGATTTTGTGGTTGAGTTTCATTTGAGCCAAGTCAATTACCTCCATGACCGGATAAATCAAGAAAATTAAACCAAGATCAGTTCTAGATCCATTCAAATGTGGCAAGTTTCATATAGAAATTCGAAAACATGGCCAAGATAAAAGATAAGGTTATTAGTCACACGCTGGGAGAAAAGATTCATGCATTGCCATGCATTGTCATGCATTCCATGCATTACCATATATTTCATGCATTACATAGAAGCATATAGCAACATATCCCTGCACTAAGTTAGCAACATATAGCAACATATCCCTACACTCTAGCATCCCAAGTTAGCAACATATAGTAACATATCCCTGCACTCTAGCATCCCAAGCTAGCAACATGCATATATATAACAAAATATCACGACATTCTAGCATCATAATTTAGCAACATGCATATATATAGCAACATATCACGACATTCTAGCATCATAAGTTAGCAACATGCATACATATAGCAACATATCACTGCATTCTAGCATCATGAGTTAGCAATAAGCATACATATAGTAACATATCACTGCATTCTAGCATCATAAGTTAACAATATGCATACATATAGCAACATATTCGTGCACTCTAGCATCACCAATGGCAATATTCATGCATCATATAACATCATTCATGTCATACTCGTTTTTTCGTACATCTCTTTTCATCATTGTCCAAGAAAAACTTGTTTCACTAATATTTGAATACTACAGTAAATAGTTCGAGTTCTTACACCCGGTGCAAGTCACCCTCCGTGAACGCTCGAGTTCCTACACCTAGCACACATCAATCTCTGTGAATGCTTGGGTTCCTACACCCAGCGCATGTCACCTTCCGTGAATGCTCGAGTTCCTACACCCGATGCAAATCACCCTCCGTGAACGCTTGGGTTCCTACACCCAGTGCACATTATCCTTCATGAACGCTCGGGTTCCTACACCCAGCGCACGTTATCCTCCGTGACCACTCGGGTTCCTACACCCAGCGCATGTTACCCTCCATGAACGCTTGGGTTCCTACAACCGATGCAAGACACCCGCCGTGAACGCTCAGGTTCCTACACCTAGCGCACGTTACCCTCCGTGAACACTCAGGTTCCTACACCCAACGCACGTTACCCTCCATGAACGCTCGGGTTCCTACACCCAGCGCACGTCACCCTCTGTGAACGTTCGGGTTCCTACACTCGATGCAAGTCACCTGCTGTGAACGCTCGAGTTCCCATACCTAGCGCACGTCACCCTCCGTGATCGTTCGAGTTCCTACACCTGGTGCAAGTCCCTATCCGTGAATTATAGCTCAGGTTCCTACACCCGGCGCAAGTTATCCTCATGTGCTCTCAAGCCCGCTACAAATCAGCCTTCATGGATCATTTTTGTCCTTTTTGTTATATATGGTGCGATCCAAAATCTGCATTTTTTATCTTTGCAGGTTTTTTGCTATAAAAACGTAGGAGAGGTCCTACGATTACATTGAAGCAACAAAACTTACAAAGAGGGGCAGCTGTAAACACCCTATTTTTTCCTAGGCCAAATACAACAAAATTATTATTATTATTATTATTATTATTATTATTATTATTTCTATTTATCATTATTTTAAATATTATTTTATTATTAGGGTATTATTATTATTATTATTACTTAACTATTATTTTTCTTATTCTTATTTTTATTTATTTATTTATTTATTATTATTATTATTATTATTATTATTATTATTATTATTATTATTATTATTATTATGGTTTCTAAATATTACTTTATTATTATTATTATTATTATCATCATCATCATCATCATTATTATTATCAATATTATTTTTATTTTTTTTATTATTACTTTATTAATATTAATATTAATATTATTATTATTATTATTTTACTATTATACTATTATTATTATTATTATTATTATTATTATTATTATTATTATTATTATCATTTTGGTTATTATTATTTTTATTTTTGTTGTTATTATTATTATTATTATTATTATTTAGTACAATAAATAAAAAGAGAAAAAAGAAAAGGATAAGAGGGAAGGGCGGAAACCCTAGCTGCTCCACGCCCTTTTTCCTGTAAAATGCACACACGCACAAAGAAAAGACACATAGCCGGGGGGGCACCAAATACAAAAAAAAAATCCCTATCCTTTTCTTACACAGAAGCCCCCGAGCACCCAGCCTCTCCCCCTTGATCTCTCCCTCTGTTTCTCCTTGAACTCCCCCTTGCTCTCGCCTTCCTCAGTACCCTCCTCCTCTTGTTCTTCACTGCACCAACCACATCAGCCGAGAAGCAGAGCCCGCCAGCAACCGAGGTTCTCTGCAATACTAGCAACTCTCCATCCTCATCGTCATCATCTCCGGGCTCGTCTGTTCTCACCGCTCCCACTTGCCATCTCCGCTGCAGCACCACACCAGCTTCAAAACTCCACGACCAACCGTAGCAGCAGCAGACCACACCAGCTCCAGAACCTAGGCAACCATCAGCTGTGCCAACCACAAACCGTCCACTGCTACATCTCCGAAGACACCCACGGCGGCCATTCCCTCAACCTCGCAGTGACAGCTTCTGCCGCCGTTGCTCCCTGGTCCAGCCTTCCTGCAACCCAACGTCTTCGGTCTCCTCTGCTCCTGCCATCGCTAGCACACCCTCTGCCAAAACTCGCCATTGCCGTCAAATTTGCATTGCCACCTCGTCGCCACCATTTCCAGCCCTAGTTCTCTGGTCATCTTCTTTAGCTCCGGCGACGCCCTCGGTAAGTCTTCTAAGCCCTGGCTATGAGTTTCCTACACACGACCAGTCACACACACACACATACACAGAACACACACACACAGGCATGCAATTTTATTTTATTTTTGTTATTTTATTTTATTTTATTTCTTTTTTCTGTTTTTTTCGGGTTTTGGTTTGTTGATATCTAATATTTGGGTTTTTGTTTTTTGTTTTATTGTTTATGCAGGTATGTTTAGTATTTAATATTTGGGGTTTTATTCTTATAATGTCGTATCTATTGTAATATATATATATATATATATATATATATATATATATATATATATAGTTTTCATATTTAGGTTTTTAGTTTACACATGAAAGTGTTAATATTATGGTTGTGGAATTTTATTATTTTACATTTAAGTATCCATGCTTATTCTTTTGGTTGTCAATGTACTTATTAAAATATTTTAGGATTTTCTTTGTCATATTATAGGTTTAACATTTAGGGTATTTGTCATTATGGTATGTATTTAGGGTTTTTGTTATTGTTGTATGTCTAATATGTATTTTTAGGGTGTAGTTGTTATTCGGGTAATGTTCATATTGTAAGATTTTATCACGATAGTATTTATTAATATTAAGTTTACATTGTTTTAAATGTGTAATATGTATTTTTAGGGTTTGATTGTTATCTTGTTGTGTTTATTACGTGTTTATATTACAAGATTTTTATTATCATAGCCTTGATTTCAATGTGTGATATTCATATTAGGCTTTCTTAAAAGTTGGTGTTATACTCATATTTAGGGTTTACTTAGTTGAAGATACGTTTAATGTATAACATATGCATATTTAGGGTACGTTTAATGTAATATGTATTTTTAGGGTTTGATTGTTATCTTGTTGTGTTTATTACGTGTTTATATTACAAGATTTTTATTATCATAGCCTTGATTTCAATGTGTTATATTCATATTAGGCTTTCTTAAAAGTTGGTGTTATACTCATATTTAGGGTTTACTTAGTTGAAGATACGTTTAATGTATAACATATGCATATTTAAAGATTCCATTGCAGACATATATTCATTATGTTAGGGCTTGCTTCATGGTTGGTGTTGTATGTATATCTAGGTTATTTTATTAGGGTTGGGTTGATTGTGAATACCATGGCTTTATCATTGAAATTTTGAGTATTATGACACTTATGTGTTATGATATATATATATATATATATATATATATATATATATATAATTAGTATTATATTATTTCCTCTATTAGTTATTTGAAAATTCGGTTAACCATAGGAAAATCATAAAAATAGAAAATTAGGAGAAAATTCTAAAAATATTTTTGACTTGACTTTCATTAATTGTCTTTTTGTTATTTAAAAAAACCTCCCAAGCTAGTATTTTCGTACTTAAATATTTTCTTGATTATTTTAATTCCTATGATTTTAAAAAAAGGGGTATGAGCTTTCGGGTTTTACGTACCTTTAGTTATGAGGGAATATATATTATGCATATTTTTGTGATTAATTCTTTGCTCGTATATTTTGTAAATTCATAAAAGGAGTGACTTTAAAGACTTTTTAAATTACCTTGGGATAATTTCATAATTAATTAGGTACCGTTCGTAAGAACAAACGCGTAGGGGGTGTTTGTACCTTTTCCTCGCGTAACCGAACTCCCGATCTCGGCTTTGGTAACGCAGACCAATTCTACCCTTAATTGGGTAGTAATCTAGTGTGCTAACCACACGAAAAGGTTAGTGGCGACTCTATCACACCATTTTTCCTGAAAATATAAAATTATTTTTATTTCGCCACCTTGGGGCACACACGTGCCGGGACGTCGCAACTTGTCCCTTTATCCCTCGCGTCACATAACTTCCTTCAGTACATGTGATCCGCTCTGAATATGAGCCACATCCCCAACAATCTCACCTTGGCAAATATTCCCCACCTTGTAAATATGTACAAAAATGATTTTATTTTACCGGTTGGGTTTAACCCGTTAATTGAATTAGGGAGTCTCAGCCCCGTAAGTGAGACCGATTCGGTTCAACCTAAAATTGAACTGGGGAGTCTCTGCCTCGTAGGGGAGACAAGTTGGGCTTAACCTTATAATTGAGCTGGGGTTTACCTCGCCCCATAAGGAGAGGTTGTAAGGGCTTCTGCTCTACCTGTTTAAGTAAGCAGGGTTAGTGGAAGCCTTTGGGAGTATGCCCAAGGCGGGGACATAGGCTGGTTCGGCCAAACCAGCCTACATCCCTGCCTTGGGCATATCCCCAAAGGATTCCACTAACCTTACTCACTTAAATGGGCAGAGTAGAAGCTGTTACAACCTCTCCTTATGGGGCAATATATACCACAGTTCAATTAAAAGACTGAGCCCAACTTGTCTTCCTTACAGGGCAGAGACTTCCCAGTTCAATTTCCAAGTTGAATCGAACCGGTCTCACATACGAGGCAGAGACTCCCCAGTTCAATTAATAGTCTAAATCCAACTGGTACAATAAAATCATTTTTAAACATATAAATACTTCTTAAACATACAAGCAGAAATGTACACATTTAAGCTCAATACATGCACTCTCTATTGATATGAATTTTTGTGCTCAGTAGAGTATGGATGTTTTTATTAAAAAGATATTTTCACTCTTTGAAGAAAAATGTATATAATAAATACTTCAAAAATTTGGACCCTAATAAAAATATTCTCCTAAAAATATTTTTCAAAGAATAACTGGAGAATCTAGGGTTTTTGCTTTCAAATAGTTTTTTTTTTTTGCAAAATGAAGATTTAACAATGAAAGCACAAATGCAACAAGACTTTTCCAAGCACAAGGAAATATGAATGAAAAGAATGTAGTCAAGCCTTTCAAATATAACCCATAAAATTTTTCTCTTAATAATATTTATCAACAAAAATATAAGGGAGAATCAAGAAGTTTACTCTCAAAGAAAACAATTTTAAACCGATAAAGAATAAGTGAGAGTAAGTGATTTGAATGTTAAATGTCCAAAATGAATATATTCTCTTTCAATAAAATATTTTTCAATAAACAATGAGTGAAAGAAATTTGGAGAGAGTATAAACATTTGCCCCAAAGAAAGAAAATTTTCAATAAAACATTGTTTGGGGGAACCTTGATTAAGAAAAAATTTGAGAGAAAAAAATGATTAAGTGAGTAGGGTTAGTGGAATCCTTAGGGGGTATGCCTAAGGTAGGGACGTATGCTGGTTTGGTTGAACATCGATAACAAATATCACGTCTCTCTGTCTCTTTCATTTATATTTCTGCACTTAAACTTTCGCATGTGTATGCTTTCAATTATAGTTATAATTATTTGCATGCACACCTCTATTTCAAATGAGATATGTTCTATGTGTATGTCTACATTTATCGTTTTATTAATTTACATACACGTTTGTATTATGAATAAGATACAATATATGGTGAATCGGTGTAATTATTTAAATTAGTCGAAATATTTTTAAAACCCAATTCACCCCCTTTTGGGATCACACTAATTCCAACAAAATTTGAAAGCATAACCACTGCTCCATCATGGCTTGTAGATCGGGACCCACCCCTCCTTTAACAGTTGGAGACGTAAATCAAGTCCTAGCAACACTTGAACTTGACTGTGGTAACAAGAACTCCACCTAATTGAACATCTAGCTCCTTGAACGATCCTCCGAACCATAATACCACCATGGCAGCCTCAGCATCTGCCAAGAACTTCGATCCAGTTGTAACTAGCGCACCTTGAGATTGTACCTTGGACTTCCAACAATTAGGCCTTCCCACAACGTACCTCGTTGCAAGCCTCCTATCATCCAAGCTCCCTTTGTAGTCTCCATTTGTGAACCTCACAATTAACGAAACCCTATGTTGCTCGCTGTCGACACCCCAATTTTAACCAGACAACCTTGACAAAACCTGGGATGATAAAGTTTGACTTTAAGCCCTAAATGACTCTGATATCAAATGTTTGGAGTTCTCAAATTGGGTATTGGTACCAGGTATGGTTGGTTGGTAATTTTCATCATTAAACCTGTGTGTCCGAAATTTTTCTTGTTTTAGCGTCAAACCAAATTTGTGGAATGTATTTTAGTTGCAAAATTAATCTCCCTTCTTAAGGATCACTGTTGACCCCATGGGTCATTCCCGGTTTTGATAATGACAAATACTCTGGTATTTGATGACTTTCAAGTTTGTGTGTAGGATTATACTAAGCTGGATCACATTGATGGCACATGTTAACTTGAAGCAAAAAGAAGACCCAGAAGATTCATTGTTGTAATTTCATATAAGTTTAATATTGGGTCTGTAATAGTAAAATAGGAATGGTCTGTAATAATTGGTGTGCATCATGCATGTAGGAACTTATAAGTTCAATGACCATAGCTGGACCTTAGGGATCAATCAACCGACACCGGATTTTTGGGTATAGTTCAAAAGCCTTGACCATCAACCTTAGATTGACCCTAGGTCCCTAATCATCACATGTAAAATCCCCCATAACTTAAAACTTATACCTATATGAACAGGGGTGACTTCTAATAAAGAATAGGACCAAAATTGTGCATTGAACAGTGCTTCGGCCAATCGAATTTTCACAGTGTAAATCACTTGGTCGACCGAACCGGTCAGATGTCAATAGTTTGACCATAGCTCGGTCGACTGTACCTTGCCAAGTTCACAACACATGGTCGACTGAACTCCCACACGGGTTAATGTTTGACTTCTCAGTCGATCGACCAGATTTATATGGGTAACGCCCTAGCCGACCGAACCCCCATGTGGGAGAATTCAACTTCCCGGTTGACCGAACTACTTAGTTCAAAATCACTCAATTGACTGAACCACCCAGATTGGGAAAAATTGCCCTTGAGACCCTTAGTCTGGCCAACCAAACTTTCAGTTCATTTTTTGCACGGTCGACTGAACTTTGTCACTTGGTTAACCGAACCTTAAGTCTGGTTGACTGGTGCTCTCGGGTTGGAATTTTTTTTTACTGCGATTAAATTTTTTAAACAGGGTTAACTTTGGTAAATTTTTTAAAACTTTCCTCATAATACCTTACATGTCCTAAATGATCATAATTTGACCTTGGTCTATATATATGGGTTCATTTGTGTGAATTAGCAATTAATTAAGAACATCATTAGCAAAAAATTCTCTCTATTTTCAAAATCCTACCTTGCCCAAATACTCTCAAATCTTGATTCCCTTGATACATCTCATCATTGTGAGAGTTTATTGATTGTGCTAGTGCTTATTAGAGGTTGCTTATACTCCTATTGCTCTTACTTGATTGATTTATTTATTTTGGGGAGTTTAGCAAATTTTATCCCACAGATTTGAACATAATAAATCTTATGTTGGGATAAACTCATAAGCTTAAGGGTTCTTGCATTGTCGTTGCAATATTCCTAGCGCTATATTTTTGTTGTACAAATATTTTTTTTTACAAGCTATAATTTTTTTAAACTACTCGTGTGCTTATTTCATTGAAGGAAAATATTTTGAGTTAGCTTGAATATGTGATTAGCATCTTTGAAACCCTAATTTGTTATTGAGATTTGATATATCTAGTTTCAAAAAAATATTTTGATTTGAACACTCTTGTGCTTGATTGACTATAGACATAACTTTGAGTGTTGATCGCACACGTAGAGCGCCGAACTTATAGTTCATACATTCTTGAGATGCATTGATTATATTGTGTGTAGTAGTACATATCTACTTTTGTAAGAAGCATTTGTTTGTACATAAATTTTATATCATTTTTATTCTAGGCATGAGCCTGAAGAGGGAGACTAGCCCTATTGAATAGTCTCGAATTGGTTTAGACTCGGTTAGGAAAGTTAGGTGTACCATCCTAGTAAGGTGTAGGTTAAGGTCAGCCCCGTTAATTGATTTGGTTGTAAATGGTGCTGCTTCACATGTTAAGTGAGCTTATAATGTAATCCTTGTGCAGGTGTGCCAAGGCAGGGACGTAGGCAGTATTGGTCGAACCCTGATAACATATCGTTATTTTTTCGTAATTTATTTATCACACGTGTATGTTATATTGTGAATGCCGCATATGATTTTATTTTCGCACGTTTTATTTATCTGCACATTTGTAATTGTATAGACAAACCCTAGGTTGCGAATATACTGCTGTTAGATTAGCTAAACTTAGGAATAAATTTTAAAATTCCAATTCACCCCCCCCCCTTATTGGGAATACACCAAAGCTAACAATCACGAAACGGGCACGTCCTAGTACTGTTCATTATTAACTGAGCTCTGACAATCTCAAAATTTTTTTTAGAGTCCCATTTTGAAGTTCCAGAAAAAGTATTCCTATTGCAAGTTTGAGTCCTTTTAGTCCAAAATAATGTTGAGTCTTTTTAGTTTCTATTTTAAAATGAGTTTTCCCTTCCTAATGTCCTGCTATTTCAAAATCAATCTCTTTTAGGACAGGTTTTATGAAGTAAAATACTATGATTTCAAAATCGAGTCCTTTTAATTTTAATTTTTAGTTTTAGTTCTTTAGAATAAGGGTTGAGTTCCAAAATGGAGTACTAAATTGAGTTTTAAATTTTAATTTGGGTCTTGGATTTTTAAAGTAAGTATTTCAATTTTTAATTAAGTTTTTAAAGTGAGCTTAAAAAATGGGCGAACTTAAGGTCTGATCCTACATGAGGTCACGTTTATTCAAAGGGGTGGGCATGTGCCCGAAATGCGCGTGTAATACATAAGAAAGTTGCAGCTCACGCTGCAACACACAGTATAGAAATTGAGATACCAAAATGTAGGGAAAATACACAATAGTTTTTACAAATAGCAATTACAGTACAAGGGGGCGGGGGTACATCAATATACATATAAGGCACAAGGAAATAGAAAGTGATACAAATAGTGGTCGCGGTACAAGGGGAGTGGGGATACATTAACATATCGAAATAAAAAAAAATTAAAATAAAACACAATAAGGCAGCTGCCATAACGGCCAGTCCAGAGCTGCCATCTGGACCTTCAGGTTCACCTGCGCACAAGAGAGCCAAGAAATCACTTAGTTAGTAATAGAAATTCAAAAAAAAAAAAAAGGGAAATAAAATAAAATCACATAGGGGAATAAAAATTCCTTGCTAGCACAAGGAATTCGGTTAGAGAGAATAGTTTTTGGTGCCAAACCACCCCCAAGGCCTCCTTATAAATAGGCTTGCACTGTAGCTGGAGGGGGGGGCATCAAAAGAAGAAAGCATGGAGAAATACTGCAGAAAGTGAGAGGGAAAGAATTAGAGAGGGGAGGTTCTACCAAATTACAGAGAGTGAAGAAGCGGAGGGGTTGAGAGTAGAGGGGCTAGAGCAAAGGAGCGGAAAGTAGAGGGCACACCTAGTGTGCGCCCCACATTAAGAGAACTTGAACTAGAGCTTGGAGACCTACCTAGACCATACACCAATTCACACACAGATAGACGCTTGGAAGAAGGAGAAGAAGGACTGGAGGAGTAGGTAACCCCCCCTTTTCTATCCCAATCCTTAATTGTTAAAATGCATTTAGCTGAGTGTAGGTACCCTTCCCCCTCTCAGGTTTCAAACTTGAGCTCAGACCCGAACACTTGACTGAACCCGAACTCGTGTTTGGAATCAGATCACTCCCCAAACTCCTAGATTCGAATTGAGATTTAGATCCCCTAGACCCAAAACAAACCCTTGGAACCTGACTCCTTTTTAACTTTTAACCCAGCTCAAACCCTTATGTTAGCTTTGGTCCAACCCTAAGAGGGGGGTGAATTGGATATTTAAAAATTCTTTCCTAGGTCAAATAGTCTAACAACAGTATTATGTAACCTAGGGTCTATCTATCTTATTATAAATCCAATCATTCACAATAAAGCATGCACGTGTAGCAAATAAATTGCGAAAAAGTAAATTGCACACGCGATATGTTATCGAGGTTCGGTCAAAGTGCCTACGTCCCCGCCTTAGCTCACCAGTACAAGGATTCCACTATAAGCTTGAAATTAGGATAACTATCCCAAGAGGGGGGGGGGGGTGAATTGGTTTATTTTAATATTTTGACCTTTTCTGAGAACTTACTTGTTTTAATACATTAATGAAAAAAATCAATCAATCAACTAATAACCACAAAAAAAAAAACCACAAGATGCACAAACCAATTAACCAAAGTATTTAAACAATCATGCAAGTTTGTTAAGCCTTTTATTAGCTGTTGTGTAGATGTTTGCAACCTACTTTGGATGAAATCTTTATTTGTGCTTCTCTTGATTAAGATTTCCAAAAATTAACCAACGTACTCACTTTTGGGTTTCCGCAAACGGTTAATCAAAATGTACTTTCTAAATATCATGAGTCTTCCTTTAATTTTAATTTTAAGCCCTACAACCTGCACTTTAGTATACACAAAGATATATTGTGTAGAAAAACAATGAATAAGAAAGAGAGAGAGAGAGAGACACACACAAAGATTTTACGAGGTTCAACTTCAACACAGCCTACGTCCTCGCCCTTGGCAAATTACTGAAGGGTTTCACTATCCCAGTTCCTTACCGGGCGGAACAACACCGATTACAGCACTCCTTTGTTAAGGCTAGAGCCCACCTTCTCCAAATGATGTACTCTCGCTTGGTCAACGATCCAACAACCTGGAATCGTTCAAAATCTACAAGAGAAACAATAAGAAGATTGTGTACAAAGAATGCTCACACAAAGAGCAAGTTAGTACAATTCAAATCTATGTACTTCAAAAAGTAAATATCAAGAATGCAATACATTTTTGAAGCTTAAGAGTAGATTTCACCAAACTCCCTATTCTCTAAATGAGAAATCAGCAAGTATAACTCAGGGATTGATGACCAATGATCTCAGAACACCAGCACTTTCAATTTGCAAAAGATGAGCAAGTAGAGACTTTGAGAGCAAGAGAGCTTATGACATATTTTTCAATACTTGGTTGTATTTTGATTTGGAAAACCATGTATTTATAGGCATTCAAATAAGTTTCATTGTTGTTTAAGTTTATTTGGAGTATTTCCCAAGTTTTTGGAAAGATTGGAGCCCAAGCAACTAATATTTAAAAAATAACTAAAATTTTTTGCCAATTAACAGTGTTCAGATGACTGAACGCTTGAGATCAATCATCCGAAGTTCCCAATCCTTTAAACAAAATGAACTGGATACAGGGTCAGATGATTGAAGTCAAGGTCAGACGACCGAAGAGTTAAGTTCAGATGACCGAAGTGCTTCTGCCAGTTACAATCTTTCTCAAACAATTCTTCAGACGCTTGAGCTTATTCTTTAGACGTTTGAAGTATTTCTTCAGTTAACTGAACGTGAAGTTTAGTTATCTGAAGTTGCCACTTCATACTTCTAATAGAAATTTCAGTTTTTTGATGTTCTGGTTTTCTGAATTTTTTAATCCCTATGCAAAATATGATATGCATTCTTTCTTTATCCTTTTATAAAACATTTTTCAGGTTTTTTTTTTTTTTTTAAAAAAAAAAATAGGTCTCTAAGTCTAGATAACCCCCTAAAGAAGCTTCGAAAGATATTTCAATAGATATTTGGACTTTGAAGTACTTACATTGGTTTTCCTAAAACCTTATATGCTAAGCTTGGGATTATCCACTTTCTTTTTGCTTTGAAATCCCTTGGATGTTCGCTTGAGCTAGTTTTAGCTTCCCATGCTTTGATTAGTCTTGTGTTGCTTTAAGCTTCTTTTTGGATAACTTGTTAGTTTCTCTAACTTGATGGTCCATAATGATCCTTGTTTTCCTGAAACACCAAAACTCAAACATTCCAAGTTCAAATGTCTTTTGTTTGTTATCACCAAAACTGATTGAAAAGCCTAGTTAAGCCAACAAAGCTCACTTCACGAGTGGAGTGGCACCGTATACAACTAGGTCAATTAACGGGGTTAACCTTAACCTACAACCACACCTTACCAGGATGGTGCACCTAACTTTCCCAATCAGGTTTAAACTAATCCGAGACTATTCACCAGGGCTAGTCTCCCGCTTCAGGCCCACGCCTGAAGTACAACAAATGTAATTTTTGCATGCATGGAAATATGCTTCTCAACAGACAGATATGTATCACAATACAATCTAGATAATAATGCAAGCACAAATGATAGTAAATATGCTCAGTGCTTAATTATGTGTGCTAAACACTCAATCTAATGTAAATATACAGTCAAGATCTAGAGTGTATTTCCAAGCAAACTTTGAAATAATTAATCAATGTAAATCATTCATCACAAGTTTCAAAGTGTTTCAACAAGTATCTTCAAAATATCGCAAACAAGATTTTTCACAAAATAATAGCTCAAGAGATATTTGAAAAATATAAGCTTGTGAAAAATATTTTTGCACACCAAAAATACAAGCCCTAATGAGTCTTGTAATGATAATGCAAAGACTCACTTAGCTCTGAGATTTTTTCCAACTAAAGATTTATTAAATAAAATCAAGGGGAAAAATCTTTGCTTAACCCTCAAACAAAAATCAAATGCAATATACCAATAAGGGTTTTTAGCACAATGGAACAATCAATAAACACTCACAAAGATTTGATTTCTCAAGAGAGTAGTAGAATATGAGTGTACGAGGTTTGTATAGCAAAATAGGGCTTAGGATTTTTCAGAGGATTTTGCTTAATCTCTTTTTGCTAATCTGTCTCTAATCCAAGAAAATGAACCCCTATATATAGAGAAGTGCTTAATTTTGACCTTTGGGGACATAAGGGTAATTATTAAATTTTTTTTTAAAACCATTTAAGAAAATTAACCCTGATTTACCCTAATTAACTAAGATAAAAAATAAAACAACCCAAGAGTTTCAGGCGCCTGTCCTTAGGTTCAGTTGCTCGAACAGACATAATAGAAAAAGTGATTTTTAAAGTTTGGGTGCCTGAAATTTGATTCGGTTTGCTGACAAAAGCAATTTCCATTTTGTCCGAGGTTCGGTCGTTTGAACCATAGCTTAGCTTATGAAATTGCTAGGTTTGGTTGCCCGACGGTAAAATGAATTGTAAGTTCGGGCACTCGGGGACGATGGAAAAGTACAAGGTACAAGTTCGGTCGAGCTTAGACACTTAAGTCATTTCAGTTTGATCACCCAAATCCTAGTCAACTTTTTGACCGGTCCACGGTTTGGTAGACCGAAGCAATTTGACTTGCCAAGTTTGGTCGCCCGAAGCCTCATGATTTTAACCTAAGGTTCATTCTTTGATTTTAATTCAACCCCTGATAACATGTAAAGTATAGTGGGGCTTTGTGCACTAAGTGTGGGAACTTAAGGTCTATCTAAGGTCATTCTGAGCATATTTGCCTACCATGCATTATGCAGATTATTACAGGTCATATAGTGTTACAGTCCATAATCAATTACAACCCTGAATGAAAAATATAAAAAATACAATTACAAATAAGGTACAATATTCTTCAATCTTCTGTAATATCACCGTACACCATCATGATATAACATTCTTTTCAATTCCATGCATAGAGTGAACCTACAAGCAAGCCTTATTGCAAACATCAGTACTAAGTATATTTGTCATTATCAAAATGGGATATGACCAACTAGGTCAACACTGTACCTGTCTTTAAAATCACCCAAGTACCCAAAGCCCACTTTTGAACTCACCCGAGGCCCAATATCACAATTAACAATCAAACCATCCTAATTTTTTAAAACTAGCCCATTCTAACCTTTTAAACTCAACCCATTATGACCTCTTAAAAAATGGTCCATTCCAACTTTTTTAAAACCGACCCATCCTAACTTTTTTAAAAATAAGCACTACAAAAAAAAAGGTTATTAGTGACGATTCAAAACCGTCACTAATAATCACAAAATCGTCAATAATAGTATTAGTAACGGTTTTATGAGTATTAGTGATGGTTTTGAACTAGTCGCTATATCTGCCGTTACTAATACTTATTAATGACGAATTTTTGAAACCGTCACAAATAATAGAGTATTAGTGACGGTTTAAAACTGTCACTAAAAAACCTAAGTCCGTCACTATAAATTCTACACCGGCTCCATAAAAAATCGTCACTAAAGCCATAGTATTAGTGACGGTTTTAAATTCATCACTAATGCTCTATTATTAGTGACGATATGAAAATCGTCACTAATGCTTTATTATTAGCGATGGTTTGAAAATCGTCACTAATGCTCTATTATTAGTGACGGTTTGAAAATCGTCACTAATGCTATACTATTAGTGACAGTTTTAAAATCGTCACTATTGCACACAGGCAACTATTAGTGACGGTTTTCAAACCATCACTAATACTATATTATTAGTGACGGCTTGAAAACCTTCACTAAAACTCTTTTAAAAAAAAAAGGCAATTATTAGTGACGGTTTTGAAACCTTCACTAATACTTAAATTGGATAATTAGTAGTGACGGTTTTAAAATTGTCACTAATAATTTTAAATTAATTTTTTTCCAATTATTAATTTATGTAAAAGTCTATAATTACATTTTCGTATCCGTAACATTAAACCATAATTGCTAAAAAATTCATAAATTATTCAAAATTCAAATTCAAATTTAAATAAAAATAAAAATATATTATACAAATTCAAATTCAAATACAAATACAAATATATTATACAAATTCAAATTTAAATACAAATACATTATACAAATTCAAAATTCAAATTCAAATTTAAATAAAAATACAAATATATTATACAAATTCAAATTCAAATACAAATATATTGTAACGCCCTAACCTCAGTCTACCAGGGAGCACTGCGTCTCTCCTCCTCCACCTGGACCAGATAATAAGGGGGTGGGCCTTATTGGACTAATGACTGGCCCCACAAACCAACACGTGTTCTTTTTAGTGTGTTTGTCCTCACTCACACACTTCTTGAGAAAACTTCTCAGGTGGTCACCCATCCCAAGATTGCTCCAAGCCAAGCACGCTTAACTATAGAGTTCTTATGGGAAAACTCCCGAAAAGAAAGGTGCACCTTATTGATATGGGTAGTAATATCTAACTTTTAAGTCTTTCATCCATGGGGTATCACAATCTCCCCCACTTATAGAACACAACGTCCTCGTTGCGAACCCACATTTCCAAACCCAGGCGATGTGAATCTCATCACACTTCCGGCTCGGTGTTGGCACTGATACCATTTGTAACACCCCAACATCGGTCTGCCAGGGAGCACTGAGTCTCTCCTCCTCCACTTGGCCCGGAAAACAGGGGGGCGGGCCTTATCGGACTAATGACTGGTCCCACAAACCAACACGTGTTCTTTCCAGTGTGTTTTGTCCTCACTCACACACTTCTTGAGAAAACTTCCCAGGTGGTCACCCATCCCAAGATTGCTCCAAGCCAAGCATGCTTAATTATGGAGTTATTATGGGAAAACTCCCGAAAAGAAAGGTGCACCTTGTTGATATGGGTAGTAACATCTAATCTTTTAAGTCTTTCATCCATGTGGTATCGCATATATTATATAATTTCAAATTTAAATTGGACAATTAGTTGTGATGGTGATGCGATCTTCGACAGTGAAAGACCATGGCAGCATGGGCCGCTATGGCTTGCTGCAGCGTCATCCTCGAGGGCGAAGTTCTCGAACAATAAGGCTTAATCTGTAATCTAGGGCCCAACTTCAAAATCCTCGACATTGATGTTGATGGAGCAGAGGACGAGGTCATGGAGGGTGATGAAGGACAATGAGGTCTCGGATGACAGAGAAGGACGACGAGGCTGTGGATGGTGGTGGCTGCATCAACGATTGTTTATCTAGTTTACCCAGAGTTTCTTTTCAAAATTGATTTGAAATGCGATAAGTCTGCCCATGTAGACAAAATGAATTTTAGCCTTTCATTTTATAGGTTGTCGCTTATAGTTAAGGTATGATTTAAATATTAATTTTATTTCTCTTGAATCTTGATGTCCTTCTTATGGATGCAATATTAATGACTGCAAGAAGGACATCAAGATTTAAGCGAAATAAAACTAATATTTAAATCATACCTTAACTATAAGCGACAACCTATCAGATGAGAGGCTAAAATTCATTTTGTCTACATAGGTAGGCTTATCGCATTTCAAATCAATTTTGAAAAGAAACTCCGGGTAAACTAGATAAACAATCATTGATGCAGCCACCACCATCCACCCCACTATAAGAGTACCTAAACCTCTCGATTCTTACCTCCATGTCCATCATAAACTCCAAAGAATAAAATGGAAGCATCCAGAATAGGATATACAACATGCTAGCAAATCAAACATTCATAGTCAATAACAAAACATTCATACTATTAGTTAAGACCTTTAACATGAAAGTTCGAAGTCTCAAGTCATAATCAGGATATCCCTTTTAGGATAACAAGAAAAAAAAATTTAATATAATAAATGCAAGAAATATGTTGTAGGTAACCTATTTATGCATTAGTTTGCATATTTGTAAACCCTAGCATGGATTAGTTCATCTATGTAGAAGGAATCAACCCTTTGATTAGACAATTTCTTACACTTTTTCATAAGGCTGATTTTTTGGGCAACTATTTTAGAAACTGGTTTAAAAAAACTTTACCTAAACCTCGTTCATCTCAAAAAATTAAAATAAAAATAATAAAAAATATTATTTTAGGGTGCCCAAAGTTTGACCTCTATAAAGGAAATGTCCCTAAGCTTAGTTACGAGCTACAAAATTTAACAACAAACTCCTTTTCTAACCATTATTTTTCTTTATCTTAAATATCGTTAATAAATATGCTTATTAAAGTATTGTAACACTTAAAGCTATATATTCACTTGATAGTCATTTACTTTTTGTCTTATTAAATCACGATAATAGTTGAAATTATCAGACTCCTTAAGTCACTTTACGGATTATTTATTGTTCGTGATAACTTCATTAAAAGAAGATTGTCATAATCCAATAACAATTATTTATATTACAAATGATATCGATACTCTCAGAATAAATATATTAACAATTATCTTGAGCATCTATTAAAACTTGAAAATGTAAAGACCTACGGACTTGTGACATCACAAGCTCTGGCTTTTAACATTACTCATTTAAACTAGTTTTACAAACTAGATGCACTAGAGAAACAATCGCCCTAAGTGCACTATACTTTGAAACCAAATTGACATTTTTAAGGATGTTGCTTCAATTATAAGGACTTTCTTTTTGACTCGTAGCTCTCAAGGTCAAATTTTTCAAGACATTTATACCAAATTAGGTGTTCTAGTCAAATTATTTGAAAGCCTTATTTTCAAATTATCTCAATTTGTGCTTATTGATCAACTTGTGGGCCCAGATGTCGACCATCACTAGAATAAAATTAAAAAAAAAAAATAGATTTGAGTCTCGGAGCCAATAAACCAACCAAAATGGAAATTAAAATCTGGAAAAGCTGAAACTTTTAGAAGGACAAGATCCATACCTAGAAGAAATCATGTGCGTGGATATCTGGAATTGAGTGTCGCACCATTCTCTCTCTCTCTCTCTCTCTCTCTCTCTCTCTCTCTCTCTCTCTCTCTCACGGTATAAACTCTCGTGACTGACGACCGAAGAAGGTGGATTTTCAAATCTTCCATGTTGTTGAAATCAAAAGAATCCAAACATCTAACGATATGCAGACACATAGTTTGAGAAAAAGCTTCTTTGCGATTTCAATCTCTTTGCAAAACAGCTATCATTAATGCCATCAATGCCCACAAATCAGTAAACAAAATTTCTGCCAAATAGGTCTAGGTGAGTTGTTTAGAAGATTACCCAACACTGCAAGTATTCTCCAATGAACGAAAAGTCCCAAAAGATAGGCAAACATTATTCCAATTGTTAAAGAAAGCTAGAATGACAAAAGTTCAAAAATTAGCTGATTTAGGCAGGAATCGAAATCTTATAATCTAATAATGGTATATGAATAGGTAAAATTGTGCCACTAAATAAAACATCCCACCTGATTAACAGACCCAAGGCCACCTCTCATGTTTTGAGGTGCTATCTCAGCTATATATAAAGGAACCTATTAGATAATAAATAGAAATGTCCTATCAATGTTTCATTCACACAACATTTCAAACTTGCACCACCATAGTTGAGTTCAACATTTACCGTGTACGATATTATTCCCACACCAAAACCCTCCAACAGCCTTCCCATGTAAAGAAATGAGTAATCCTACACAAAATGGGAAATTGTATGCAAAACAAAACACAAATGATGGTTATATATGCATTGAGTTATAATTTTAAAAAATAATAATAAAAATAAAATAGAGAGAGAATCATAATACTCACTTTGGCAAATGATATTGCAAGGCAACCAATAATATTAGGGATGGCAGCTATCATCAAGGACTGTAAGGAAACAAAAACAGTAGAACTCAATTAAAAAAAGAACGTAAGGAACTATATTACTTTTCAGTTAGCACCTTATAGCAGCTCTAGAGCTAAATTATATGCAGCTTTTGCTTTCAAATGCAAGAAAAGCAATCCCAAAAAAGTGCTAATCACACAATGCTTAATCTTGGAAGGAAAGGAATCCATGATCAACTCTTACCCCTTTTCTCCCAATGTACTCAGCAATTTGACCGCTCGCTATTGCCCCAACCATGGTGCCCACATTTAAGAGCGAACCAAACAATGAGAACTAAACAAAGAAGTCGAGTCAGGGGAAAAAAAATCCTACGAACTCAAATTAAGCTAATGGAACAAAGATTCAAACATACCTTCGATACAGTCAAGTTCAGGTTGCTAGTAATGGCCAATTGGGTAGGTGAAGAATAACCAGACTGCGAGACACAAAAATAAAAGGAAGAAGCATGTATTCAGATTATTTGAGAGCTAAATAAATATCGATCTCCGTTTGATTGCCCAGAAAATTAAAACCCAACCCATCGCAGCCCGGTATGATTTCTTCATGTTTCCATGGATTAAAAAAAGAAAGGAATAACGGATTGCATTTTGATTTTCATTTCCCCTCTAATCGTTCAGGTACGAAAAGAAACGAAACACAAAAAGAGAAGATGGTGTGCATACGGTGAAGCCAAACTGGATAGGACCCAAGGCGACGATGAGGACACAGGCGACGACAGAGACGGAGCTGTCACGAATGGCCTGAGAAGATCCTAACATGTTGGATTGCCTCGACCCCATACGATACTAGCTCCCCGTGTGGAGGAACAGCTTTCTGAGATCTTCATTCTCCTCCCTAAAACTCATCTTGCCAACTCTCTTTATGTCAAAGAAACGCAATAGGAGATCGGAGATAGGCTTCCCTATTGGGTAAAGAAGAGACCGCGGGAGGGAGAAGGAGGCGGAAGGAGAAAGAAGAAATTTGGGGAAAGTGTGGGAATTTAAGATTTCGAGCATCAGTGATGGTTTCAAAATCGTCACTAATACCCTTAACTATTTCTTTTTTAATATTTTTTAAATAAAAAAAATAGTAGTGACGGTTTCAAAACCTTCACTAATACCCTTAACTATTTCTTTTTAAAAATTTTTTAAATAAAAACACTAGTAGTGACGGTTTCAGAACCATCACTAATACCCCACTATTAGTGACAGTTCTCCCAAACTGTCACCAATACCCTTAATTATTTCTTTTTAAAAAATTTTTAAATAAAAACACTAGTAGTGACGGTTTCAGAACCATCACTAATACCCCACTATTAGTGACAGTTCTCCCAAACTGTCACCAATACCCTTAATTATTTCTTTTTAAAAATTTTTTAAATAAAAACACTAGTAGTGACGGTTTCAGAACCGTCACTAATACCCCATTATTAGTGACGGTTCTCCCCAACCGTCACTAATATCCTTAACTATTTCTTTTTAAAAATTTTTTAAATAAAAACACTAGTAGTGACGGTTTTAGAATCGTCACTAATACCCCATTATTAGTGACGGTTCTCCCAAACCGTCACTAATACACTTAACTATTTCTTTTTCATAATTTTTTAAATAAAAACACTAGTAGTGACGGTTTCAAAACCGTCACTAATACCCCTTTATTAGTGATAGTTCTCCCGAACCGTCACTAATACCCTTAACTATTTCTTTTTTAAAATTTTTTAAATAAAAATACTAGTAGTGACGGTTTCAAAACTGTCACTAATACCCCCTTATCAGTGACGGTTCTCCCGAACCGTCACTAATACCCTTAACTATTTCTTTTTAAAAATTTTTTAAATAAAAACACTAGTAGTGACGGTTTCAAAATCGTCACTAATACCCTTAACTATTTTGTTAGAATTGTTGTATTCCCAAGAGGAGGGGTGAATTGGAATTTTAAAAACTTTTTCTCCTAGGTTAATCTATTCAACAACAGTATATATACAACTTAGGGTCAGTCTATGCAATTTCCAAATGCGTCGATAAATTTAATGTAGAAATTAAGTTATACGCATCATTTACCCATAACATACATGTGTTGTAAAAGTAAAATGTAGAAATGCAAACAAACACACAATATTTTATCGGGGTTCGGCCAACTGTGCCTATGTCCCCGCCTCTAACTCGCAAGTCAGAGGATTCCACTAAAGGCTCACTTAAGGGTGGAGTGGCATCGATTACAACCAGGTCAAATTAACATAGGGCTAACCTCAACCTTAACCAGGTCAATTAGTGGGGCTGACCTCAACCAACACGTCTTAACAAGACGACGCACCTAGCTTTCCTAACCGGGTCTAAGCCAATCCGGGACTATTCCAAGGCTAGTCTCCCTCTTCAGGCCCGTGCTGGGATATACAAAAAATGTGTATATAATCAGATGGTACAGTGATTGTGCTTTCGTGTAAAGCAGATATGTACCCAGTTACGCGCAATATCACATACACCACCAATATGAAATAATATGTAAGCTCAATGTGGTCTAAATGGTTCAACTCTCAAAGGTATTTTCTATCAGTGTAATGCGTACGTGAGAGTGTCAAACAAACAATCTTTGTGTCACAAAATATGTTCAATATAATAGTTCATACAAAGATACTAGCCAGACAATATGTATATTTCAATGAGCAGGTTTCCTTAATCATATGATGCTCTAGTAATATATATGTTTGGTTTGCAAAAGATATTCAATCTTTGTATTCAGCAAAGGATATGTGAGTCTATGAATATTGCAACAAAGATTTTTGTCACACAAACAAATATCTTTTCAAAGATTTATCAAATGAAACACACTAGATATTTGAAAGTGATTTAGAAAGTATTTTTGCAACCAAAATCAAATATAAACTTCTCAAGATATTGCAATGATGATGCAATACTCAGAAGTTCCAAAGAAGTCTTCTTAGGAAAGACTTATTGATAAAGTCACCTAAGAACACTTGAGGATGTGCTCTCAAATAAAATAAATTTCACTCAAGCACAATCTTGAGAGAGCAATCCTTAAGGAACAACAACACTTAAATCACACTTACAAAAATATTTGAGAAGTAAGCTCAGGTAAGAATAAGTGTTGGAAGCTCAAAGATGAGTATTATGGGTTTTGGGATTTTTAGAGAATTTTACCCTAATCCAATCTGCTAATCTATATCTAATTTTCACAAATGATCTTATATATATATGCATAGGAGAAAATATGACTGTTGGGGACCTATTGGGTATTTTTAGGGAAGTTTAATGACGTTTAAAATATTTTAACCCTATTTAAAAAATATTAACTGTGGTAAAAAATCAGGGCAACCCGAGAGGTCCGGTCGACCAGAACAAGTTCGATCAACCAAGTCTCATATGCTTCGGTCAACCAGGGGACTTTTGAACTGAAGTCTCGGTCGACCAGGAGAAGGAGATTTCCCAATTTTTTGAGGTTCGGTCGACCAAGCCATTTTGAACTGGCTGGTTCGGTCGACCAGACAGCTGGGAGTTCTCCCGAGGACCCTCCGGTCGACCAGGTTGTTGGAGAACAAAAGTTCTCGGTTGACCAGATGGTCAACTATTGACCAAGGAGGTCTCGGTCAACCAGGTCTCTTTGAACAACCTAGTTCGGTCGACCAAGTGGTCAAATTTTGACTCAGGAAGGTTTCGGTCGACCAGTGCTTTTTGAACTACCTGGTTTGGTCGACCAGATGGTCAAACTTTTGACCTAGGAAGGTTTCGGTCGACCAGGCCAAAATGAACTGACTGTGCTAGTCGACCTAAAGTGCACCAAGTGTGCATTTCAGTCCCGTCTTGAAGCATACAAGCCCTATTCAAGTGCCTAACAAGTATGTGTGAAAATGCGTGTGTCCTAGGGTCACTTAGGGTCCAATTTGAAGACACCGAGAAATTCCGATGTCGGTTGACAAACCCTAAGGTCTTTCTAAGGTCATTTCTCATTCACGGTTTGTTTGAGCTTACGTATTATCATGCATATGATGTGTGTGAGCTTATTACAAACTAGAGCCCTAGTTACTATTACAGACCTTTCCTACTTAAATATTATAGACCTGAATATAAATTACAACAAATAAATTATATCTAGGGTTTTCAGGGTCTTCGTTTTCCTCCTGGTCTCCAAGTGCCATCATAGGATACTACCAAGGTAAACCTACACATCAACTCGGCAGTCATAAGTACCAAAATATTTGTTATAATCAAAACAGGGCATGACCCATAGGGTCAACATATTTCTTTTTTAAAATTTTTTAAATAAAAATACTAGTGGTGACAGTTTCAAAACCGTCACTAATACTCCCTTATTAGTGACGGTTCTCCCAAACCGTCACTAATACCCTTAACTATTTTTTTTTTAATTTTTTAAATAAAAACACTAGTAGTGACGGTTTCAAAACTGTCACTAATACCCTAAAATTGTCGCTAATATTTTCCTAAAAAAAATTTCGTGCGAAAATTATTTACTGCCCTGTTTTTAGTGACGAAAGTATTAGTGACGGTTTTAAAACTGTCACTAATAGTGTCATATTAGTGACGGCTCATAAAACCGTCACTAATGCTTAGACTATTAGTGACGGTTCTTAAAAACCGTCACTAATACCAACTTTTAGTGATGAAATTGAATTCGTCACTAATACTTCCGTCACTAAAAACCAGTTTTTTTTTTTTTTTTTTTGTAGTGAAGCCTATTTAATCTTAAAACCTTTCGAAACCCATTTAAAAATTTTTAACCCCAAAGCCCGTTTTCAAAAAAACAACCTTGACCCACTGACCATTTTAAACCAAGCCCATAACCATTTTCAAACCACCTGGCCTATAACTTTTTAAACTGTAACCCATTGCTGATTTTTAACCTAAAGCCCATTAAAACTAAAAGCAGACCCATTTTGGAAAAATAATCCCAACCCATTTTAAATAAATAAAAAAAAAACTATATGATATGGACAGAAACTAACAATGGATAGTTATGAGATTAGTGCAAAGTTGTTCTCAAAAGAGCATACAGACATATAAGCATAAATAAAAATTGAGAGCATTTTAATGTACATAGATATGAAAGATAAATTCTCACCCTCAATTATGCACTCAACTCATTTAATGCCTTTTTCTTATTTTTCAAATCATTTAGCCAAGTGATCTAGATTTTTAATGATATATGCTTAGCCATGGATGAATAGGCTTAGAGGATCAAAAAGTCACAATATATATTTTTTTAAGTGAGTTAAGCCAATATTGTTTCTATTGATATGAATTTTAATGCGTGTGAGAGACACAAGTTAGAATGACTTTTAAATTTAACTGATCATGCATAGATTTCTTTCAAATTTCATTTCATAATCTAGATTTGAAACCTAGTGCAAATAATTTTAGCCATTCAACATCATTCTGATAAGGTGAAGCTCTAAATGATTTGATTTAATGTTTGAGAGCTTATGATGTGAAAAAGAATAAATTAAATATTCTTAAGGATTAAAATTTATGTTAAGTTTGAAGAGTATTCATTTCGAGTGGACAAGATTAAGGATATTCGTGTGGAATTGAATATGTCCAACCGCTTAGGCAAAGAGTGTTTATGAGTATATGTATTTATTTGAACGAAACTCTTTTTGGGTATTTCTCATTTTCCACAAATGGAGGGTATCCTTTGAAGATGATCATAAATTAGAGCAAGGATACGAACCACTAGAAGGATAAATCTCTACTGGATATGATTGTGGTATGATAGAGATTTTCTATGGAGGAGATAGTGCACCAAGATTAGAAGATTTTTATATTTTAAGCTCAAAGGAAATATTTGATTTGACTAATAAAACTTGAATCCCTTAGTGGTTGCCTCTAATCTTGATTATAACAAAATGTCTTATGAAAAGTACAGTTAATATATATTAATCATTTTATGATCAATAGTACTTTAAGCCTAGAGTGATGGCTAAACATTTTATTAGGCATTTTAGGCTTTCAAGAAGAGTTTAGGACAAGATGTTTAACTAGAAGGATTCATTTCCTAAAACTCAAATTTGTGCAATGGACAGAGTATGCTTAATTTTAGATGATTATTTTTAAGCGTGAGTTAAGCATTTTGACTTATTTACCAAACAAATAATGCTTTGTCCATTTGGAAGTGGATGCGAATACTAGGTTTATATATTTTAACCCCGAACCACTCCCTAAGCATACAGTCATCAGAACCCCTAAACCTAAGAACCAAGGGAAGATTAAAATATTTACATAATTTCTATTGGAATTCGATCTTCCTTAGACCCTACAGAGTTTGCCTTCATAATAACCCAAATCATTTCTTTGTTTATACCTCTGGCATTTCTAAGTCCGATATGCCTTTTCAATTTACAAGATAAGCGAAATTTATATGTGTGTGACATATTATGCTTGTTTTATTTTTATTTGATGACGTATGATTGTGGGACTTGAAGTATGAACCCTTTTTCAAAGATTTATTTATTTTTAATTCCTAGGAGTTTATTATGATTAATCTTTTCATATTCTACTTTGGGTGCAACAATAGAATAATCATCTATTTCTTCTTCTAAGTAGATAATTTTCAATATCTTCTTAATCTTTCTCTTCTCAAAGATAGTATGATAATCTTTTAATTCTTTTAATTGTATAGCTATCCCCTTATTCTCAATTTTCAAAAATGATTTCTGCTTAGATAACTTAACTAGAAATTTATTCATTTTCAATAAACTATTTTCTAGTTTTTCGTATGACATCATGCTTTCATTATTCAATTTAGCACATGATTCATCATAAGAATTAACACAATAATTTTCACATGAATCATTGCATGCATCATCAACAGATTTATCACAAAATACAATAAATGATTCATCATATGACACAACATAGCATTCAG
The DNA here is from genome assembly GCF_029873635.1 of Malania oleifera. Lineage (NCBI taxonomy): Eukaryota > Viridiplantae > Streptophyta > Magnoliopsida > Santalales > Ximeniaceae > Malania > Malania oleifera. The sequence continues at coordinate 79,405,014 of NC_080422.1, read as the reverse complement.
CATAAGAATCATCACATGCATCATCAACAAAATTATCATGGTATTCAACAGATGATTCACCATTTGACATATCATAACATTTAATGTAAGAATCATCAATTGATTTTGAGTTAGAATCATATACCTTTTCTTCTGTTGATGTCATTTCCCTAACACTTACCACTCCTTAACCATCTGAGCATGACACCCCTGGAGTGATGGTCTCCTTTTCCTTGGATTCTCCATATTTCTTTTCGAGTTCATCCTAGATTTCTTGTGCACTATAACATGTCACAAACTTAACAAAAATATTAGAATCTAATGCAAGATATAACATGTCCATGGCATATGAATTTGCATGCAGTAACCTAATATCATTTTAATCCAAGGGCATACGAATTCCATTCACAATCACCTGCCAGGTCATCCAATCCATTGATTTTATAAATACACTCATTCTAATTTTTCAGGTGGTATAATCGATGCCACAACACACGGGAGGCCTAGAAGGTGACTGTCTCTCTTCGAATGAGGATACACCAAATTGAGTCATTGCAATCTTTTTTGCAAAAACGTGTAAGTCTAGTGCAACGAGGCTCTGATACCAAATGTTGGCTTTGGTGTATTCCTAAGAGATGGGTGAATTGGGTAATTAAAATTTCTTAGATTGAATTCAATTCCACAATCAGTAATTTCCAATCTAGGGTCTGTCTAAGCATATACCAACACCCCAACAAAATAATACTGAGCAGATATATAAAACAAATGTAGCAAACTCAGTATTTCCAAATTATTCACAGTATTGCAAGCATGCACAACATTCATATAACTATTCAAATATAAACATACATGTGCATAAATTAAATTGCAGAAATATAAAGTGTATAGAGAAAGAGAGATCTGACACAGGATATGTTATCGGGGTTTGGCCAACTGTGCCTATGTCCTCGCCTTGGCTCACCAGCACAAAGATTCTCACTACGGCTCACTTAACGGGTGGAGCAACACTTAAATACAACACCTTAATAGGATGGTGCACCTAACTTTCCTAACTGGTTCTAAGCCAATCCGGGACTCAGGGCTAGTTTCCCTCTTTCGATCATATGTTAGGAATACAACAGATAATCAAATGAAATATTTTGTTCAACAAAATATGCTTCTAATACAAGTATATGTGCACAACATTACAGCTCAAATACACTCAAGTATGATATGAAATAAGCTCAAGTGAGATTTTCACAAAAAATAATTTTCTCAATCTTTGAGTGAGATGTATATGATAAATACCTCAAAGATTTGAACCCTTAATTGCTATTTCTCCAAAAATATTTTTCATTGAATAAAACAGGAGAACTTAGGGTTTATACTTTTCAAACTATTTTTTGCAAGATAAAGATTTTTCAATAAAAGCTCAAATATAGGAAGACTAATCCAAGCACAAACAATTATGAATGTAAAATATGTGATTACGTTTTTCAAGAAAAAATCAATAAAAGTTATCTCCAAAGAAATATTTACCAAGAAGATGTATGGAGAAACTCTAGATTTACTTTCAAAAATGATTTGTAAGCTAAGATATATAATGAAAGTAAATGCAAAACTAAATCTTATGCCCAAGTAAATAATCATCCAACAATCTTCAAATGCAATAGATTTGCAAGTGAAGAGAGTGAGTAAAATCAATGCTCTCTATAGACACCCTATTTTTGTCCGTGTCAAAAAAAAAAATTATTATTATTATTATTATTGTTATTATTATTTCTATTTATCATTATTTTAAATATTATTTTATTATTAGGGTATTATTATTATTATTATTATTATTATTATTATTATTTAGTATAATAAATAAAAAAACAAAAAAGAAAATGATAAGAGGGGAGGGCGGAAACCCTAGCTGCTCCACTCCCCCTTTTTCCTATAAAATACACACTCATGCACAAAGAAAAGACACACAGACGAGGGCGCACCAAATACAAAAAAAAAAAACCTATCCTTTTCTTACACAGAAGCCCCCGCGCACCCAGCTTCTCCCCCTCAATCTTTCCCTCTATTTCTCCTTGAACTCCCCCTGCTCTCTCCTCCTCGGCCCCCTCCTCCTCTTGTTCTTCACTGCACCAACCACAGTAGCCAAGAAGCAGAGCCCGCCAACAACCGAGGTTCTCTGCAATACCAGCAACTCTCCATCCTCACCATCATCGTCTCCGGGCTCGTCTGTTCTCGCTACTCCCACTCGCTGTCACCGCTGCAGCACCACACCAGCTCCAGAACTCCACGGCCAACCACAGCAGCAGCAAACCACACCAGCTCCAGAACCTAGACAACCATCAGCTGTGCCAGCCACGAACCGTCCATTGCTGCAACTCTAACGACGCCCACAACGGCCATTCCCCGCAACCTTGCAGCGACAGCTTCTGCCGCCGTTGCTCCCTGGTCCAGCCTTCCTGCAACCCAACGTCTTCGGCCTCCTCTACTCCTGCCATCGCTGGCTTACCCTTTGCTAAAACTCGCCATCGCTGTCAAATCTCCATCGCCACCTCATCGCCGCCGCTTCCAGCCCCAGTTCTCCAATCATCTTCTTTAGCTCCGGCAACACCCTCGGTAAGTCTCCCAAACCCCGGCTATGAGTTTCCTACACACGACCAGTCACACACACACACATACACAGAACACACACACACAAGCATGCAATTTTATTTTATTTTTGTTATTTTATTTCTTTTTTCTGTTTCTTTTCTGGTTTTGGTTTGTTGATATCTAATATATGAGCTTTTGTTTTTTGTTTTATTGTTTATGAAGGTATGTTTAGTATTTATGTTTGGGGTTTTATTCTTATAATACCGTATATATTTAGTTTACACATTAAAGTGTTAATATTATGATTGTGGAGTTTTACTATTTTACATTTAAGTATCCATGTTTATTCTTTTGTTTGTTATTGTACTTATTAAAATATTTTAGGGTTTTCTTTGTCATATTATAGGTTTAACATTTATGGTATTTGTCATTATGGTATGTATTTAGGGTTTTTGTTATTATTGTATGTCTAATATGTATTTTTAGGGTATAGTTGTTATTCGAGTAATGTTCATATTGTAACATTTTATCACGATAGTATTTATTAATGTTAAGTTTTCATTGTTTAAATGTGTAATATGTACTTTTAGGGTTTGGTTGTTATCTTGTTGTGTTTATTAAGTGTTTATATTACAAGATTTTTATTATCATAGCCTTGATTTCAATGTGTGATATTCATATTAGGCTTTCTTGAAAGTTGGTGTTATACTCATATTTAGGGTTTATTTAGTTGAAGATACGTTTAATGTATAACATATGCATATTTAGGGTTTCCATTGCATGTGTACATTCATTATGTTAGGGCTTTCTTCATGGTTGGTGTTGTATGTATATTTAGGTTATATTATTAGGGTTGCGTTGAATGTGAATATCATGGCTTTATCATTGAAATTTTGAGTATTATGATGCTTACGTGTTATGATATATATATATATATATATATATATATATATATAATTATTATTATATTATTTCCTCTATTAGTTATTTGAAAATTCAGTTAACCACAGGAAAATCATAAAAATAGAAAATTAGGAGAAAATTCTAAAAATATTTTTGACTTAACTATCATTTATTGTCTTTTTGTTATTTCAAAAACCTCCCAAGCTAGTATTTTCGTACTTGGAAAAACCCTGGATGATTACCAAAATTTGGGAGTGTATTTTCTTAAATATTTTCTTGATTTTTTTAATCCCTATGATTTTAAAAAAAGGGGTACGAGCTTTCGGGCTTTACGTACCTTTAGTTCTAAGGGAATATATATTATGCATATTTTTGTGATTAATTTCTTTGCTCGTATATTTTGTAAATTCATAAAAGGAGTGACTTTAAAGACTTTTAAAATTACCTTGGGATAATTTCATAATTAATTAGGTACCGTTCGTAAAAACGGGCGCGGAGGGGGTGCTTGTACCTTCCCCTCGCGTAACCGAACTCCCAATCCCGGATTTGGTGACACAGACCAATTCTACCCTTAATTGGGTAGTAATCCAGTATTCTAACCACACGAAAAGGTTAGTGGCGACTCCATTACACCATTTTTCCCAAAAAAATATAAAATAATTTTTATTTCGCCACCCCGGGGCACACGTGCGCCGGAATGTCATGACACTCTCTTTCAACTAGAAGTTTTCTAAAGATTTTTTAAGAGAATAAAGAAGAGAGAGTAAAGAATATGAATAATACAAAAAATATTTATGGAGGATTTTCAATCTAATCTTTTGCTCAAAAAATGTGTGACGCAGGGTATATATTGACTCAGAAAATCTGACTGTTAGAGGCATATTAGGGATTTTGGAAAATATTTAATGAAAAATTAACCCTAATTATTGCAGTAAAATTATGGCAACTCGAGAGGGTTGGTCGACCATTTTCATGGTTCGATCGACCAGGGTACTCAATTCAGTCAACTAGGGAAAATTTGAACTGTGTGTTCAGTCGGCCATTCACAAGGCGATTCCTAAACCTCTGCAGTTCGGTCAACCGAAGTGAGTTCGGTTGACCGAACTGTATGAATTTCGGTCAACTAAGTCATTTTGAACTTGGAGGTTCGGTTGACCAGAGCGTTGGGACATCCCTCGAGGTGGTTCGGTCGACTAGGGCATTGTAGCTCATTTCTGGTCGGTCGACCAAAAAATCAACTTATTGACCCTAGGGAGGTTTGGTCGATCGAAGATCTCAATGTAACTGAGTTAGGTCAACCGAACATGTCATCCTTAAGAATTTCGGTCTTTCTCCCTTTATTAAATCGTCCCTATTTATATGATGTTTATTTTCAAGACTATGAGGGACATTTTTATGCAATATTTAAGGTCCTAAAGACAATCTATGGTCTTTGTGAGTTAACACCAAAAATCTGGCGTCGGTCGACTGATCCCTAAGGTCATTTAATAATCTTTTGAGCTTATCTACCCTATCATGCATGTAATGCATTGATTATTACAAACCATTTCCTATTTACTATTACAGACCCAAATAAAACTCAATTAAATTAAAACAAATAAATGTTCCGCGTCTTTATCTTCTTCAAGTCCATGTGCGTGCACTATATGATACTTCTAGTTGATCCTTCACACAAATTTATCAACCATTAAATATCAAAGTATTTGTCATAATCAAAATAGGATATGACTTATAAGGTCAATAGAGACGTAAACTAAGTCCAAGCCACGCTTGAACTTAACTGTGGTAGCAGGAACTCCACCTAACTGAACACCCAGCTCCTTGAACGATCCTCTGAACCACAATGCTACCTTGGCAGCCTCAGCCACTGCCAAGAACTCCGATCCAATTGTAACTAGCACACCCTGAGACTATACTCCAAAATTCCAATAATTAGGTTTTCCCACAACATACCCTGTTGTAAGCCTCATGTCTTCCAAGCCTTCTGTGTAATCTTCATCTACGAACCTTATAACTGATAGAACCCTCTATTGCCCACTGAAGTACCCAATTGCACCAGTGTAGGAAACCTTTGACACGACTCGAACATCACTGTCCATCCTCAAGTACTGAGGGGTAGGTTGTTTACTTAGATTTGCTAATAGTGTATCGGTGACCAGTTTTAACATTAACTATGCTAAACCTCTCTAACATCTGATCCCCAAAACCACTATAAGATAACCACTATCTCCATGTAGTTTTGTCCATACAGCCGCCCTGAGATAACACCAATCTCGTCGTAGCTATAACTACAAAGTTACCCTGAGATAATCTTAATCTTCCTGTAACTTTACTCTTGTAAATATTCAACCCAAGAATACTTTTGGCAGCACCCAACACCTTCATGTCAACTTCCTTTCTCAACATATTCCCCGACTGATTTACCTTAGTCGGAACCTTTTCAGCAATCGGCATGTCACTTACATAAAAAAACAGAATACCTGCCCACTTGCATCTTATCTTCCTCTCCCCCTCTAGGAGCACCACCAACCCCTAAGTATGATTCTTATATAGTACCTCCATCTCCTCCACCATGGCACCTATCTGCATACTCTTCTCATGGTCGTGCATTGCCTCCAAAAGGTAATAGGATCCTTCCTGGTAGTAATGGATGCATAAGACCTCAAATTATACTAGGACAGTGGCCTGATAATGCCTTTGAGCCCATTATGATCCTACTGGTCTCCCGAGCGTGAACTCCTTGCATCATGACTAATGTCATCTTTGCCCTAAGTTCGTAACTCCACCTGCATCACAATAACCTTTCTGCTCTAGTTTATCTTATGATACCGCAAGTCTCCTGAGTTAGAACTCCCTCCATTTCTACCCTAAGTCTCCAACTCCACCTGCACAACATGCTCATTGCTGCTATTGCAGCTTTCTAGCACCTATTTCTCTTCATCTACTTGAGTATGTTGTCCCATGGTTTCAACACCTAAAACCATGTCTCCACCAATCATCACCCTATTTGCCATTGGATCACCTAGGATGAACCTATATTTCTTATATACCAGAAAGATGCATTGTCTGGACATCACACCAAGCCTAGATCCCACATTACTAGAAACATGCATGGTTGGACCTCTAAACTCTCTTAAACCAGAGAATTCTACAGTATGTCCTATCCAGGCCTCTCTTGCAACTCTCCTATCTAGTGATGCCTTTGGCAATTGATTAACTGAGAAACACACCATACTTGCTGACTTTATCAAAACTTTCCTTGCAAGCTCTACAAACACCATGCCTTGCTCACAAAAATCCTTGAATACTAGCATACTCAGCACCAATATCTGACCTGAGGAACTCTCTCCTGTTCTGGTACTCCACCTTAGCCACAAGTTACACCTAGCAAACAAGTCCAACTTATGCCGCATAAGATACCCCAAACCTTTTGTGATAACCTCACGAAATGCCCATGTTCAACCTATGATGCTGCCCTTATCGATCCCCGAACATCCATAACAATGTAGTTAAGAATACCCACTATTTTGCGTATGGTTACGTTACACAAAACGGTATTACCTAACTCAGAACTCTCAACTTTAGCTCCACCTACAACTGTGTTACCCTACAGTGTATAGAGATTCTATGTTATTCTCTGTCCCTTCATCATTATCAATACACCATCACACACCATTATCGTTTCGCCTTTGGACTCGTAACAATACCCATTACAATCCAAAACACCCAATGGTATCACCTTCTGTAGATTAGGTACATTCCTTACCCCACACAACGTCTTTATGACACCATCGTACATTTTGATCCTGATATACTCCATTCTGATAACTTTGCAGACCACATTGTTTCCCATAAAAATGGAACCAACACTCACTAATCTATAAGTGGTGAACTAGGATCTGTTAGACGTCATGCGAAAATAACATCTCGAGTCTAGGATCCAAGAACTCGTGAGGCATTCTGAACCTGATGAAAAAGAAAGCATCACAAAATCACTACCCCCTAAATCCCCTTCTTCAACTAAATTCACAAATTTTAATGAACCCCCTTGAGCTTTCGCCTTCCCCTTCTCCCACTTCGGACATTCCGATTTTATGTGCCCTAGTTTCCTGCACTTAAAATAGTGAACATCCTTCCTCCTCCTGGACTGAGTTTTATTACCACTCAATCCACTCCAGGAATTGTCTCTCCCACAAACCTGATTGCCCTTCGTTACAAGCCCTTCACCATGTGAACCTTTATTGCTAGCCTTCTTCCTTTGATGGAACCCTAGCAATGCACTCGTGATATCCTCCAACTCCAAGGTTTCTTTCCCCCAAGTTAGCTTCATAACCAAATTCTCCTATGTAGGCGATATAGGTAGGGAATTCAGCAGCATCAATGCTTTTTCCTCCTCCTAAAACTTCACATCAACTCGCTCCATATCACTAATGATCTAATTAAATGTGTTGATGTGCTGAGTCAATTCTGAACCCTCCGCCATCTTAAGCCAATAAAGCTTTTGCTTAAGATACAGGTTGTTCGTCAATGACTTGGACATGTACTGACACTCCAATTTCAACCAAACCGCTGCCAGTGAGTCTTCATCCATGATGTAATACAACATGTTATCGGCCAAACATAACCTAATAGTAAACACAATTTTTGCTTCTAGCTCCTTCCAACTTGCGTTGTCCATGCTTTTCGGCTTCTTTATGTATAGACCCTTCACCATCCCTTACTACAACAACAAGTCTTTCACCCTCCTTTGCCACAGCCTGAAATTTCCCATTCGATCGAACTTACCAACCTCGAACCTCGTAGAATAAATCCCATCCATTGAGAACTAATAGCTCTGATACCAATTTTTGTGCACAACTGACGCTCTAATACCGATTGTTGTGCAAACATGCCAACAATCACCTAGGACTGATATCGATTGTTGTTCTCAACAATCAGCCCTCAGAATCCAATTTTCAGCGCCAAGTGTGCGCAGCGGAAGACCTCCTACAAACTCTCCTTGAAACCATCAATGAAAGAAGCAAGCAAGCACTCAATGATAAACTATACAAACTTAGTAATCACCCAACAAAGATAATCAATGAAAGTAGCAGTGAAAACACAAGAAATTTACATGGTTCGGCAATTACCTATGTCCATAGGAGCAGCAACTATCTTCACTATCAATGATGAAGCTTACAAGCTTAAACTTTTCTAGCGTTACATAATAATAATTATATAACAATCTAATGTGTACAAAGGCCCTATAGTTGATCTAAAACACTTCTATAGCAATCCCCCAAAGGAAATTACTCCGATTAGCCCAATCTACTAATCTCAAATTCAAAAATTCATAAAATCTACGAGTAAAACTATCGATGGGTTGAAGCCCAAAAAACTATCTTCATAGTATTGCTTGAAACCGTCGATAGTTAGGCCCCAAACCGTCGATGGTTTGCCCTTCATCGCTACAACCTGCATCTCTCTTTTGGTCCCTCGCTTCACAGTGCTTTCCTCGATATATGTATTCCACTCAAAATATGAGCCACATCCCCAACATATATCAATTGTAAAATTACTCAGTGAAGTCTTCCTACATAGTATAGAAGAGAGGAAAGGATAAGTTAAGGGCAGATGTGTAACACTCATGCTAAATAGTTGGTGCTAACCCAATCTGCAAAGGAGCAGATGTTGGTTTGATCAGAACACATTCAGCACTCCCATTTAGAGTTAAAACAAATAAAATTGGCTCACTTATTAGTAACTAATAAAGGGTTACTCTCTAAATAGTATACTTAATTTTTATTTTATTTTTTTGTCAAATGGGACAATATGCATATGCTTATATAGAAGATATATATATATATATATATATATATATATATATATATATATAAAAGAAAATCTTTAAAATTAATTTTTTCAAAGTTTAAACTTTATATCTTCAATTTATAATATGAAACCTTCATATATATATATATATATATATATATATATATATATATATATATAAAAAAATAAAGGTGCTTCATGAGGAACATTTTAAATAATTTTTGACATCCACTAATTTGATAAATGATCTCTTCATATAATTTGAATTAATAATGTTAATATAATCTTATTATTTTATAATTTTGGTGGGAGTATAACCATGTTTTTAGTTTAGACTTTTTAAAATTTAATAAATAATATATTATTTTCTAAAATTCTAATTAGACCGACCCCTACTAGGTTTAACCTAGGCCACTACTATGTTGATGCATTATTAAAGTAGGATTGTGTCATAACGAATTACTAATTTACATTCTAAAATTCTCACTTGAGTCCCCATATGAAACGTCATAAAAAAGTAAGTACTCTTTTATAAAGGCAAGAGTACTTATTTTAAGTATTTGTATTAATAAGTAGCACTTGGTTTACACTTAAATAAGTACTTATTTAAAAAAATATATTTCGTAAAAATATTTTTTTAAAAAAATTAAGTATTTTTTAAAAAATACTTTTGTTAAAAAGAATTTATTTGAAAAGTACAGAAAAATACTTCTCTATAAATGGTTACAAATGATCCTAATTATGTTATTTTTATCCCCCAATCTAATTAGAGCAATTTTCTTTATAAAATTTTACTTATTTTTTAAATCTCGATTTAAATAAAAGGACTCTACATCTATTTATTTATTTGTTATTATTATATTTTTATGAAGGCCAAATGATCCAAAAACATTATAGGGCAGCAGCCCTAAAAAGGCCGAACCTAACATGTAGGTAGAGGACAAATTTAACATGAAGGTAGAGGACGGAGACTGCCCCAGCGTACGCCAACTCTTTTTCTCTCTCTCTCTCTTCATGGTATCCCTTCAATTTCAATCCTTACATTTTCACTTGGCCTCCACAAGTGGAAAGGGAATATTCTCGCCTCCACCACAAATTTAGAAGCATTTTTTTTTTAATTTATTAAATAGCTGACAAAAAAAATATCTGATGATCCTCCGTTGGCTCAAATTGTGAAATTGCAAAGAAGATTTTTTTAGAAGGATTCCATTTTCGTCTCGATGATCATCTCAAAACTCAATGATTTTACGAATTCATCCTCGTCGATACCTCTTCAATTCTTCTCAAAAAACATCTTGACAAAGATGATGAAAATTGGATTTCATTTTGTACGGTTGAAATTCAAAAAATTCTAACCTTACAAAATTGGAATCAATCCATTCGTAATGCAAAAAGTTTTTCAAAACCCTTCAAACCTCAAGAATATACCTATATTGACGACAAGAAAGTGTGGTATAACGCATTTTTCTTACGAAATTTCAATCATTTCTGGTTCATTCATTTCAAAAAATATTTCACTCAAACTATTCCAAGATGGTTCTATGAATGGTGGGTTCACTTTGGAGCCACTCCAGAATTCCTCCCAGATTTTGCGAAAGAATGTTTCAATTTCTATTAGTAGAAGATGAACATCCCTGATAGTGAAGCGGCACTTTTCAGATTTTGTAGTCAATTCAAAGTTTCATGGATTTTGTATTGAGATTACATTCAAATTCAAAAATATGATTTCGCTCTTCGCCCTCGCTCGTCAATTTTGCATCAAGTGGTGAGCAAATTTCCCCAATGACAATTCCATTACTCTCTTAGCAATCCAGCAATGGTTTCAAAAGCATCTTGATCCAAATAATCCAGAATTTTTGAATGCAAAAAGGCTATCTCAAGCTCATCTGACAGCAACATCATCAAAATACAAATATAAAAAGCTCCTCAACATCATCAAAATACAAATATAAAAAGCTCCTCAAAGAACCATTAATTGCCGTTGGGAAAATTTGCCTACCATTTGATGCAAAATTGAGAGCAGAGGGAAAGAGCAAAATCATGTTCTCGAATTTGAACATAATCCCAACACAAAATCCAAGGAACTTTGAATTGATTACAAAATCTGAAGAGTGTTGCTTCACTATCGGAGATGTTACTTATAGGAATTGAAACTTTCTTTGACAAAATCTAGGAGGATTTTTGGAGTGGCTCCAAAGTAAACCCACCATTCACAGAACCATCTTAGATTAGTTTAAGTGAAATCTTTTTTGAAATGAAAGAACTAGGAATGGTTGAAATTTCGAAAGAAAAATGCGTTATACAATGCTTTCTTTTAGTCAACATAGGTATATTCTTATGGTTTGAAAGGTTTTGAAAATCATTTTGCAGTATGAATGGAATGATTCCAGTTTTGTAAGGTTAGATTTCTTTTTTGAATTTCAACTGTACAAAATGAAATCAAATTTTCATCATCTTTGTCAAGATGTTTTTTTGAGAAGAATTGAATAGGTATCGACGAGGATGAATTCATAAAATCTTTGGGTTTTGAGAGGGTCATCAGGAAGAAAATGGAATCCTTCTGGAAAAATTTTCTTTGCAATTTCATAATTTGAGCCAATGTAGAATTTAGGTTCGATAATTGAAAGGATTTGAAGGCGCTCCTTATCAATATAAGATATTTTTTTTATAGTTGGATGAGATGGGAGGAAAAGTATTTTCAAGAAATGATTGTAGTCAACCTTAATGGAAGGAAAGATTTATTTCAAGACTTCTAAAAGACAAAGTAAGATCAAGATTTAGGACAAAATATAATGGAGCAATCCCTTATAAGGAATTAATGTATTAGAATTAATCAATTTTGTTAATCAAGAAGGTTTGTCCTGGTGTACAAATCTAAAGATAGAGTCAAAATTAAAACATGATCTTAGGCAAAGTAGGATAGAACTAGGATCATTTTGTTCTCAATATGGTTATGAAAAACTCATATCTCCTTCTTCAAAGGGAAAAAGAAAAGAAAAGAAACATAAAAAAAAAATACAAATCTAAAAGTCCTAAAGAATATATATAAGAAAAACAAGAAATATAAAAAACATAGAGCAAAAATAAAATCTTCCCATAAGAAAGACTGTTATCTTCCACAAATGCAGCTGATATGCTCAAAATATATCAGGAAGTCGACACCTAACCATCACTCCCTAAGTTAAACCTTCTGGTGAGAGCAATCAGCTCCAACTCAATAAAGAGGGGAGAGATCCACGCTAGCACTTTAAACACTTAGAGTGATACATGCTGGGGCTTTATAGCCCAGGAGCAATCCACACCCCCGCGTCATAATGACAAATCACCTCAAGGATCAACCCTCACCACTATAAAGAGGGGGACACAAACAAGTGAAGGTATCTCATTCTTAAGTCACCTTTATTGTTGCATTCAACCTCTTTGAAGCATTCCCCTTACTTAGGCATCAGAGTGATCCCCTGAAGTACACCCCGGGTCCTCCAAGCTCATTTTGCTTTCATCCTTTTCAGGTCATCGGAAGTCGAAGAGCAATCTTGCAGGTCATCGCCATTTTTATCCCTCAACAGTCGGCGCCGTCTGTGGGAACCACTTCTGAGAGGTGCTCATTCTGCTCCTAACCTTTGACACTCAAATAATGACAACCACTCATGGCTTAAGCTCTGGCTCTGCTGTTGGAAAAGAATCACCCCAGTCCATTCACTCCATACCCGTAGAACACTCAGGGGTCACCAGGGAGGAATTTCATGCCTTTCAAAAGAAAATGGAAGATATGTTCAACCTACTCTTAAAGAAAAAGAGTCAGGAAGAGCATATCCCCCACCAACAACAGGTTAGCCCCAACCCACCTACGAAGCAGAGAAACTAAAGGAGAGAGAGAAAAAAACTAACCTCATTAAAAGGTGGAAGACGTGAACAACATAGCAGTCAATGAGCAAAGATCGACCGAGTTAGAGGAAAGAATTAAGAACATAGACCAAATTGAGAAGATGATGAAATAGGGCCTAACCAACCCCTTCTACGGGGAAGCCTTTCTAAGATCCTCAGAGCCGCCATTCACCAAAGAAGTTATGGAGGTCTCGTTGCCTAGAAAATTCAAAATGCTGACCTTTTAAAGGCACGAGGGTTTGACTGACTCGATCGATCATCTAGACACCTTCAATGTGTTGATGCAATTGCAAGGTGCACCTGATGCCATCATGTGTTGGCCATTTGTAGCCACCCTTAAAGATAGTGTCAGGGATTGATACCGAACCCTACAGCCTAAATCAATCGGCTCCTTCTTGTAGATGGAGCGGTTGTTCACCGGCCATTTCCTTAGTAGCCGAAGAATCATCAAAACGTCGGCTCATTTAATAAGCATGGTTTAGGGAGAACGGGAGACACTAAAAAAGTTCATGCACCATTTTCTCACCGTGACCCTAGAGATTCGCAACTTGGACATCGGGGTGGCTTTGGCAACTCTGACCACAACCCTTCAGCCAGGAAATTTCTTGTACTCATTGGGGAAGAAGCCACCGGCCGATATGGGAGAACTGATGGCCAAAGCACAGAAGTATATCAACCTGGAAGAAATGATCGATACTAGAGGAAATCAAATCGATTTGAAAAGGAAGGGTGATAGGGAGATGGGCGAATCTTCCAGACCCGTGAAGAGGTAGGAGAACAGCATGCTGCACACCAGCTCTAAGGTGAGAAGGCAACCTAGTAAGTTCTCCACTTATACTCCCCTAAACACACCACGAACCGGTGTGTTGATGCACATAAGAAAGAAAGAGTACGTTTCGTGGCTTGAACCCATGTGAACGCCCTCGTATAAATGAAACTTGTCAAAGTTCTGTCAATTTCAAAGTGATCACGGGCACGATACAGAAGAGTGTATTCAACTGAAGAATGAAATTGAAGCCTTGATAAATAAATAAAAAGCCCACCTGTTAAGGTTTATAAAAAAGGGAGATCCTCAACGGGAAGCTCGTGAGCAAGAAAGGTCAAACAAGGATGAGAAAGAGGAACTGATCATAGGAGAAATCGCTATGATCTTTGGAGGATCCGCTAGTGGCAGAGACAGCAGAGGTGCTCGAAAGAGGTATGCTAAGTAGGTACTTTTAACGGAGAAAAGGGGGCCAAGCGGCAAAAGACAAAAACAAGACGATGTTTTCACCTTTGATCACGAAGATGAAGAAGGAGTACAACAACCCCACGATGACGCTTTAGTAGTTTCCCTTCTGGTGGCTAACTACAAAGTGAGGAGTGTGCTGATAGACAACGAGAGCTCGACCAACATTATATTCTTGTCGGTGCTTGAGGGAATGAAGATCGATAGGGAACGCCTCAAACCGATCTCCACCCCCTTGGTCGGATTTAGAGGAGACATCGTACATCCCATTGGAACAATTACACTCTCGGTAATAATAGGGACAACCCCACAGCAAATCACTTCGTTGATGGATTTCTTAGTGGTCAATCGGCCATCAGTGTACAACATCATACTAGGTCGCCCCTCGCTTAATGCGGTCTGAGCCCTAATGTCTATGTATCACCTAAAGATGAAAATCTCTACCCCGCACAAGATGGGGATTGTAAGAAACCGACCCGAGATAAGTGTATTAAATAAATAAGAAAAGAGAGGGAAAATTTAAAAGGTAAAAATTTGTTGGGCTCGTCGACGAGGCTTCCTTGTTTGTCAATGAAGTCTCCTGTTAAAGGCTTATAAATATATTTTAGTTGCTTAATGAAGAAGAAACGAAAAATCTCTCTCTCTCTCTCTCTCTCTAGAACTCGAATACTCTCTCTCTTTATCTCTCTCTCTAAGATTTCAGGCCATCTGTTACCGGAATCAACGATCCAACGTTACACATGGATCAGGAGGAGAAGCTCTACGTTTATAGTGGATTGGAAATTCATTTAAGGGATTTTCAGGTTTTGACCCAAAATCGAGGTAAGGGTCCGATTTCATTTTCATTTCGATAGGTTTGTAGAGAATAGTATTGTAAGGAAGGACTGTTCTTCATTGTTCAGGTTTTGGTACCTCGGTTCATAGTTTTTGAGTCGTTGAGCTCATGTTTTGGTATTTGGGAAAGGGTAAGGGGATTCTATTTATATCAATTATTTTTTAAATCGGATTCAGTAAACATGTAGTTTACTATTGTACATATGTTTTGGTTACTTATTTGGGAAATTTATCAGGTGAAAATGCGGGATTTTTAGGTTACAGTTTTGGAAAAAATTGTGTGTTTCAGGTATTATCTCTATTTCTGTTTGAAAATCGTATGTTGTATAAACTATAGTAATGAGATGACCGTACCTGTATTTGTATTAAACTGTATTCTCGAATTGAAAACGATATGACTTGTTGTATACTCAAATAAGTGTGGAATGAACTGTTGTATGTAAAATGTTCCAGGTTTTGCAAAACAGCTGTGACGACTAATTACCGTAAGCTGATGGGTATAGGAACATGAGTTCAAAAATTGTTCCTGGTTTTGTGAAATTTGCCACATCTCGACTAATTATCGTGGGCAAATGCCATGTCTCGTCTAAATACCGTGGGCAAGAGTGTCCGACTCTATATCTGAGGGTGTGAAATATCACCTATTTGTTTCGGTTGGTCACCAATGGGTGTGAGTGGACAACATACTAGCAACGATATTGCTGTGAGGTTTCGGTTATTGTAGGGTATTGGGTGCTTGAGTGTGACAACACTGACCATATGTTTGGTATCGTATGTACTGGAACTGGATTGTAACAATACTGGAATTGTATCATGTTATGTTTTATGTTGAAATAACACTTGTATGCCACACACTGATATAACATGTTTTCTTCCTTACTGAGAGGTGTCTCACCCCGAATATACAAATGTTTTTCAGGTCCTTCGAGTAGCTGAAACTAGCTTCCTAGCATTCTAAAGCATGGGTCTCGATTAGTTACATATAGTACTTGAGTAAGTACTGATTTTGTAACCAGATTGTCATTGTTGGGTTTTGTAGACACCCATGCTATGTACTATATTTTGGAGCGTAGACTCTAAACATGTATAAACTCTGGTATGGTACGTTGTATGTATTAAAAAGAAAATTTTCGCTACGTATTTGATATGTATGTATGTGTATGCGATTGTGTATAAGGTTTACGTGTACCCCACATGGTCAGACCCTCATTCAGTGTAGTATCATGTATGTTTTAAATAATACAGAGATAGGTTAAGTTACTAAATTCATCCCTAGAGCTCATTTGCAGGTTCGGGGCGTGACGACTTGGTATTAGAGCAAAATTAGGTTGTTAGGTCTTGTAGACTTGATTAGGCATAGTTATGTGTACATACGAGAGTATAGGAGGTAGGAAATGAGTAGAGTAGGTTGAGGGTTGTTTTTTTGCTAGATGGGGACTTATTGGCGGTGTTCTGTGTTTTTCTTGGAATGACGATTTCAGTAAAATCACGGAAAACCATTGATGGTTTCATGTCGATGTAGTAGGATAGACCTGGACTCGTGAGAGTTGTAGTTAACATGATTAGCTTTTAATGATTGTGTTAACTGTGTATGATATTGGAATTCTAATCGATTCCTATCTTATTTTCAGAATGGAGCCCAAGGATAACAACTTAGAAAGTGGTTCCGAGGGGACTGCGAGTGATGAGTCTCCTTTTGTGTCACGGGGTTTGATGAGGCAAGTCATACGAGAGATTGGACGTATTGTTAGGATATGTGAGTATTCTCCTACTACTACGGGTTGTACTATATAGAGGTTCACCTGCATGCACCCTCCAACGTTTATGAAAGGACCCGATCCGATAGTAGTAGAGAATTGGGTGTAGAAGACCGAGAAGATATTGGAAGTTTTGCCCTACACTAACCAGCAGAAGGTTCTCTATTCTACTTTTCAGCTAGCAAGAGAAGTTGAAAAATGGTGTACGGTTGTGAGTCTGCTTGAGAAGTAAAGAGCTGGTCCATCTGGTATGACTTGGAGCCGTTTTAAGGAGGTATTTTTCGAGAGATACTTCTTGGCTTCCACTCGTGATGCGAAGGCTGATGAGTTCTCGAGCCTGACTTAGGGAACCTTCACGGTGCAGAGATATGCTACTAGATATATTGAGCTATCTCATTTCGCGTTGTATTTGATCTCGAATGAGTATGAGAAGACTCGGAAGTTCGAGAAGGGTTTGAGGAAGGACATCCGCAGGCTTGTGGGTATGCTGCAGATTCGAGAGTTTTCTATTCTACCTCCATAGTTGAGGCTGACCTCTTGGGGGATGAAGTGATATAGGAACAAAAGAAGAAGCTAGTATCTTCTGGTTCTCAGATTGGTCCTCGACAGAGATAGTGGAAGAAGAAGAAGAACTATGGTTTAGGTTATTGTTAGAATACCGAATGACATGGTTCTCAGGGGGATCCATCTTCCGCACCATGCACCAAGTGTCGTAATTGGCATGATGGTGAATGCCAATCATTTTGGGGTAACTGCTACAACTGTGGCAAACCAAGCCATATATCCCGAAACTGTCAAGCACAGAGGAACAATATGCCTGCACAGAGCTAGAACCATGGAAGTAATCAAATGCTTCGAGGAAACTATCAAGCAAACACGGCTCCGATGAGGGTGTACTCTCTTACTTTATCAGATGCAGAACATGCTGGAAATATGGTGACAGGTACCATGTTATTACTTTCAAATAGAGCTGTTGTTTTATTTGATTCGGGAACAACCCATTCTTTTATATCTGTAGGTTTTGTGAAACTGTGTGGGGTTGAAACCCAAGTGATGCATGAATGGTTTATGTGGCTACACCAAATAAGAGTGTAACGATCTATAGTAAGAGGTTGGGAAACTGCCCAGTGGTTATTCAGGGAAGGCTACTACTGGGGAATCTGGTAGTGTACAACATGTGTGAATTTGACATCATACTAGGATGGATTGACTATTCTCTAGTTATGCGGTGATTGATTTTCGTAGGAAGGCGGTAGTGTTCAAACCTCTTAGGGAGCAAGAGTATGAGTTTTTGGGATCATGTGTGCGTTCGACGCCACAGATTCTATCAGCCATACAGGCGAGAAGGTTACTTTTGGACTATTGTCAGGGGTACCTAGCTTGCATGAAGGAACCACCTTAGGATGATTTGAAACTTGAAGTTATCCAAGTGGTTAATGAATTTTAGGATGTATTCTCAAAAGACTTACCCGGTTTACCTCTTGATCTGGAGGTGGAGTTCGCTATTGATCTACTACTAAGTAAGACACTGATTTCTAAAGCTCCATACCGGATGGCTCCAACTGAACTTAAAGAGTTGAAGGAGTAGTTGTAAGAACTACTGGATAAGGGCTTTATCAGACCTAGTGTTTCACCTTGGGGAGCTCCAGTATTGTTTGTGAAGAAGAAGGACGGGTTGATGCGGATGTGCATTGATTACTGTGAGATCAACAAGGTAATAGTGAAGAACAGAAACCTGTTGCCTTGTATAGATGATCTGTTTGACCAGCTGCAGGGAACGCATGTCTTTTTGAAGATCAATCTACGATCAGGGTATCATTAGGTGACAATTAGGACTGAGGATGTAGCGAAGACTACTTTCCGAACCAGATATAGTCATTATGAGTTTTTGGTCATGCCATTTGGGTTAACTAACACTCCAGTGGTATTTATGGACCTAATGAACAGGGTTTTCCATGATTACCTACATCAGTTTGTAGTGGTATATATTGACGATATTCTGGTATATTCTAAAAGTTCGAAAGAGCACGAAAACCATTTGAGGTTGGTACTTTAGGTACTACAGGAGAAGAAGTTGTATGCTAAGTTGAAGAAATGCAAGTTTTAACTGATTCAGGTCACATTTTTAGGCCATATCGTGTCGAAGGGTGGTATCTAAGTTGATCCTAGTAAGATAGAAGCAGTGGTTGACTAGGTGAAATCGAAGAGCGTGCAGAATGTTCAGAGTTTCCTAGGACTGGCTAGGTATTATCAACGGTTCGTGGAGGGATTCACTAAGTTATCTGGCCCTCTAATATGGTTGATGAAGAAGGGTGTGAGATTTTATTGGAATGGCGAGTGTGAGTAGAGTTTACAGGAGTTGAAACATCGATTGGTCACTGCTCCGGTTTTAACCATCCCATCTGGGGACGGTGGTTTTGTGATTTATAGCGATGCATCGCTGATGGGGTTGGGATGTGTGCTGATGCAACAAGAGAAAGTAATTGTTTATGCTTCTCGACAACTCAAGGAGTATGAGAATAATTACTCCACGCATGATCTGGAGTTGGTGGCAATAGCATATGCGTTGAAGATCTGGAGACACTATTTGTATGACGAACAGTGTGAGATCTTTATGGACCACAAGGGCCTCAGATACTTTTTCACATAAAAGAAGTTGAACATGAGGTAGAGGAGGTGGCTGGAACTGATCAAGGATTAAGATTGCACCATTAGCTGTCATCCGAGGAAAACTAATGTGGTAGCTAATGCATTGAGTCGAAGCACGCGTCAGTATCTGCAGTAGTAGGTTAGCATCATATCAGACATGATCTAAAGAGTCTTGGAGTAGAGTTGGTGGATGATAATCATCAAGCTTTCATTGCTAGTTGGGTGATCCAGCTAACATTATTTGAGAGGATTAAAGTTGAGCAGGCTAATGATGCAGAGTTAGTCGAGGTTGTAGAGAAAGTGTATCAAGGGTTGGCTGCAAAATTTAACATCTCCGAGAGGGACGTGTTGAGGTTTGGAAACAAACTCTGTGTTCCAAATGATGATAGATAAGGAGGACGATCCTATAAGAGGCGCATCGTTCTTTGTATATAGTACATCCAAGTAGTACGAAGATGTATCAGGATTTGCTCGAGTCCTTCTAGTGGAGTGGCATGAAATGAGAGATTGCACAATTTATGGAGCAATGTCTAACGTGTCAGCAGGTAAAGGCTGAACATCAGAGGTCAGCAGGGCCGTTGCAGCCATTGAATATTTCAGAGTGAAAATGAGAGTACATCTCCATGGACTTTGTCACTGGGTTACCACCAACACTACACAGATAGAATGCCATCTGGGTAATCATGGACAGGTTGACTAAATTTGCTCACTTTGTACCAATAAAGGTTAGCTACTCTTTGAGTAGGCTAACAGATTTGTACGTGTAGGAAATAGTCCGAATGCATGGGGTACTAGTGTCCATTGTTTCAGATTGAGACCCGAGATTCACTTCTTGATTCTAGAAGAGCTTATAGGAAGCACTGGGGACAAAACTTACTTTCAGTATAGCGTTCCACCCCCAGATTGATGGACAGTTAGAGAGGACGATACAGATCTTGGAGGATATGTTACGGGCTTGTGTATTAGACTTCGGTGGTAGTTGGATTCAGTTTCTATCATTGGTGGAGTTTGCCTATAATAATAGCTTTCAGGCTAGTATTGGGATGGCACTGTTCGAGGCGTTGTATGGTCAGAGGTGTCGGTCTCCTCTGTATTGGGATGAGGTCGATGAATGACAGGTATGGGGCCCGAACTCGTACAATAGGCTTCTGAGAAGGTCAGATTGATCAGTGATAGGATTAAATCAGCTCAAAGTCGGCAGAAGAGTTACGCATATGTTCGCCGTCGTGAGTTGGAATTCGAGGTTGGGGGTAAGATATTTCTAAAAATCGCTCTAATAAAAGGGGTGATGAGATTCGGGAAGAAGGGCAAGTTGAACCTGAGATATATCGAAACATTCGAGATACTGAAACGAGTGGGTCCGGTGTCCTATAGGATTGCACTACCCCCAGTACTCTCGAGGATCCATGATGTGTTCCACGTATCCATGTTGAGGAGGTACGTGCCAGATCTGTCGTATGTGATTAGTTACAAATCTTTAGAGATTAGGGATGCTTTTGGTGTATAAGGAGATACCCGTTCAGATTCTGGACTGTAAATTTCAAAAGCTATGTACCAAGAAGATACCGTTAGAGAAGGTACTGTGGCGGAATCACGTGATTGAGGATGCTTCTTGGGAGTTAGAGACGGAAATACGCCAGAAAAGTTGTTCTGAGTAGTAGTTTCTATAGCAAGATCGATATGAGTGTGCATGTATGTAATATTCTGCTATTGTAGTAACGTTGTGTGGTTAGTCTCTAAGGGAGTGTGTAATATTGTGAGCTCCTGAGACAGTGTATATATGTAGCCACGGTATTCCTTCGCCATAAGTAAGGGTATGTATGCATTTGGGACGGGGCTGCTATGTGGGGGGTCGTCGGCTCTTCCTAGAGTCGGGTATGTATTTAGGTATGTAGTTGAGTTGGTAAAAGATAGATTGCAAATTTCAAGGATGAAATTTTTTTAAGGAGGGGAGGTTGTAAGAACCCGACCTGAGATAAGTGTATTAAATAAATAAGAAAAGAGAAGGAAAATTTAAAAGGTAAAAATTTGTAGGGTTCATCGACGAGGCTTCCTTGCTCTTCGATGAAGTTTTTTGTGCAGCTCGGTGACGAAATTCAGTAGCCCGTTGATGAGAATATATCGAGCAATTTTGGGAAATCCTGAAATCTCAGGCTCGTTGACGAGACCACCTTGACATAAACGAACTTCCTTCTGCAGGTCATTGATGAGGACGCCGTCTCATCGACGAGGTTGGCCGGGTCAAAGGCTTATAAATATCTTTTAGCTTTTCTTAATGAAGAAGAAACCAAAAACCTCTCCCTCTCTCTCTTTAGAACTCGAATACTCTCTCTCTCTCTCTCTCTCTCTCTCTCTCTCTCTCTCTCTCTCTCTCTAGGATTTCAAGCTGTCTGTTATCGGAATCAACGATCCGACGTTACCATGTGGATCAGGAGGAGAAGCTCTACGTTTATAGCGGATCGAAAATTCATTTCGGGGATTTTCAGGTTTTGACCCAAAATCGAGGTAAGGGTCCGATTTCGTTTTCATTTTTGTAGGTCTATAGAGAATAGTATTGTAAGGAAGTATTGTTCTTCGTTGTTTAGGTTTTGGTACCTCAATTCGTAGTTTTCGAGCCGTTAAGCTCGTGTTTTGGTATTCGAGAAAAGGTAAAGGGATTCTATTTATATAAGTTATTTTTGAAATCAGATTTAATAAACATGTAGTTTACGATTGTATGTATGTTTTGCTTACTTATTTGGGAAAATCTATCAGGTGAAAATGTAGGATTTTCGGGTTACAGTTTTGGGAAAAAATTGGGGGTTTCGGGTATCGTCTCTATTTCTATTAGAAAATTGTATGTTGTATAAAACTGTAGTAATGCAATGACCATACCTATATTTGTATTAAACCATATTCTTAAATTGAAAATGATATGATTTCTTGTATACTCAAATAAGTGTGGAATGAATAGTTGTATGTAAAATGTTCTAGGTTTTGCAAAACAGTTGTGACGACTAATTACCATAAGTTGATGGGTATAGGAACATAAGTTCCAAAATTATTCCAGGTTTTGTAAAATTTGCCACATCTCAGCTAATTACCGTGGGCAAACGTCATGTCTCGGCTAAATACCGTGGGCGAAAGTGTCTGACTCTATATTCGAGAGTGTGAAATATCTCCTGTTTGTTTCGACTGGTCACCAATGGGTGTGAGTGGACACCGTACTAGCAACGATATCGCTGTGAGGCTTCGGTTATTGCAGGGTATCGGGTGCTTGAGTGTGACAACACTAACCGTATGTTTGGTATCATATGTACTGGAACTAGATTGTGAAAATACTAGAACTGTATCGTGTTATGTTTTATGTTGAAATAACACTTCTATGCCACACACTGATATAACATGTTTTCTTCCTTACTGAGAGGTGTCTCACCTCGAATATACAAATATTTTTCAGGTCCTTCGAGTAGCCGAAACTAGCTTCCTAGCGTTACGGAGCGTGGGTGTCGGTAAGTTACGTATTGTACTTAAGTAAGTACTGATTTTGTAATCGGGTTGTCATTGTTGGGTTTTGTAGACACTCGGGGTATGTACTGCATTTTGGAGCGTAGACTCTAGACATGTATAGACTCTGGTATGGTACGTTGTATGTATTAGAAAGAACATTTTCGCTGCGTATTTGATATGTATGCATGTGTATGTGATTGTATATAGGGTTTACGTGTACCTCACAGGGTCGGATCCTCGTTTAGTGTAGTATCATGTATGTTTTAAATGATATAGAGACAGGCTAAGTTACTAAATTCATCCCTGGGGCCCATTGCGGGTTCGGGGCGTGATAGGTATGGTCAAAGGAGATCAAGCAGCAGCTCGAAGCTGCTACGTGATGGTGTTAAGAGGTAAGATGGAAGCAAGGGAGACCTTGGCCGTAGAAGACTTGGAAGTGAGGGATGAGTACCCTCAAATTAGCACATTAGATGATGACCTCACATGTATACCCATAAATGGTAATCAGGAGAAGTGCGTACAGATTGGGAGTCTCCTGCCCAATACTTTGAGAACAGAACTAAGTGAGTTACTGAACGAATTTGTAGATGTGTTTGCCTGGTCAGCCGAAGATACGTTGGAGATTGACCCTACAATCATAGAGCACAGGTTGTAGGTACACCCCAACCATAAGCCCATAAAGCAGAAAAAGATGAGCTTCGTATTGGAGAGGATCAAGGTGATAGATGAAGAAGTGACGAAACTAGTACAATCCAAATTTGTCAGGGAAGTCAACTATCCAGAATGGTTGAGCAACATAGTTTTGGTAAATAAACCGAATGGAAAGTGGCAGACGTGTATTGATTTCACAGACTTGAATAAGGCATGTCCGAAAGATAGTTTTCCCCTTCCTCGAATCGACTAGATGGTGGATTCAACGTCAGGGCATGAGCTCCTGAGCTTTATGGATGCGTACTCGGGATATAATCAAATCCCAATGCATCAAGCAGACAAGCAGAAAACATCTTTTATCACCGAAAGAGGGCTCTATTGCTACTGAGTAATGCCCTTCGGATTAAAGAACGTGGGGGCAACATATCAATGGCTAGTGAATAAGATATTCAAAAGCCAGCTCAGAATAATGATGGAGGCGTATGTAGAAGATATGCTGGTGAAAAGCCTAAAAGCAGGGGAGCACTGCAAGGATCTGAAGGAAACATTCGAATTGCTTCGCAGGTATCAAATCAAATTGAATCCTTTAATATGCGTGTTTGGTGTCTCTGTAGGAAAGTTTCTAGGCTTCATGGTGAAGCATAGAGGGATAAAATCCAACCCTGAAAAAATAAGGATGCTACTAAAGATGAAGGCCCCTTGAATGAAGAAGGAGATCCAAATCTTGACAAGAAGGATAACATCCCTCAGCAGGGTCGTCTCCTGTTTGGGAGACAAAGGTCTACCCTTCTTCAAGGCACTAAGAAAGAAAGGGGGATTTGAATGAGGGGAAGATTAAAGTAAAGCCTTTGATAAGCTCAAGTAGTACCTTGGCTCCTCCCCACTACTAACAAAGGCAAAAACAGGAGAAGACCTCTACCTATACGTAGCTTTGACTCCACATGCGGTTAGTTCGATCTTAGTCAGAGAAGAAGAAAGGTAGCACAAATCCATATATTACACCAGCAAAGTGTTGAACGGAACTAAGATGAATTACAACAAAATAGAAAAGACAGCCTTCTCCATCATTTGTGTTACTCAAAAGTTGAGACCCTACTTTCAAGCGCACAAGATAATTGTTCTAACAAACTTACTGTTGAGACAGATCATCTAGCGGCTAGAGAGTTTGGGAAGAATGATGAGGTAGTCGATTGAGTTAGGGGAGTTCGACATACAATACCATCCAAATCCTGCTATCCAAGCTCAAGTCCTAGCTGACTTCATAGCAGAACAATCTTATGAAACGGCGGAGAAATCAGAAGTGTAGACATTGCATGTTGACGGGTAGTCTAAAGCAGCTGGAAGGGGAGTAGGGCTAATCCTCATGGCACCGGATGGTTTGGAGACACTATACACACTAAAAATAGAGTTCTCAACAACAAACAATGATGTCGAATATGAAGCCCTGCTAGTAGGGCTACGCTTGGCGGAGGCACTAGGGGTAGCACGAATTCAGGTGGCAAGTGATTCCCAATTGGTGGTGGAGCAAATGAAGGAAGAGATTGAGGCTAGGGATCGGAAAATGAAGAAATACTTAGCCAAATCCTAAGAACATATCAAAGCATTCGGTCATTTTGATATAGAGCATGTGCGACGAGTGGAGAACACAAAGGCTAATGCGCTGGCAAGATTAGTCTCGGCTACGAAGCCAGAATGGAAGAATGCCATCTACTTGGAGCGGTTCGGAAAACCTCCATACGAGGAGGTCAGTGTTAACCTGGTGGTAGCTAAAGTCAATGAAGGGGATTGGAGAGCTCCTTTGGTTCGATGCCTCCACAACAAATCCCTACCAAAGGACAAGAAGGAGTCTTTAAAGGTAAGGAGGAGGCGGCAAAGTACTCACTCATAGACAAAGAGTTGTACAGGCAATCCCTAACACTGCCATACCTACGGTTCCTGAGTACCGAAGAGGGAGAATATGTGTTCCGAGAAATCCACGAAGGAGCATGTGGAAATCATCTGGCCAGCAGAGCTCTAGCCCACAAGGCCCTACGACAAGGGTTCTACTGGCCCACAATGAGGAAGGACGCGATCGAGTTGGTCAAATGGTGTGACAGGTGCCAACGGTGCACAGGAATACCACACATGCCATCCAATTTTCCCTCCCCACTGACCAATCCTTGCCCCTTCGCTCAATAGGGATTGGATATCTCAAGGCTACTACCTCAATCAACTGAGCAAAGGAAATTTTTGTTGGTGGCTATCAATTACTTCACCAAGTAGGTAGAAATTGAAGCCCTAGCTCACATAACCGAGCAAAACATCACCCAATTCGTGTTGGCGTTGATGGTTTGTTGGTTCGAAATCCCATGGGCCATAGTCACAGACCATGGGAGACAGTTTGGCAATGAGCGTTTCAAGAAATTTTGCGCCGACTTGTCCATAAAACTTTTATTCGCATCGGTTGCGCATCCACAGAGCAATGGTCATGTGAAAAACATAAACCATATGATACTGCACAGTTTGAGGACGCGACTCAAATCTTCACAGGGCAAATGTGTGGAAGAGCTCCCGTCTATAATCTAGACGTACCACACAACCCGATGAGCAGCAACAGGGTAAATCCCATTCATGCTTGCATTCGGAGTACAGCTTGTTATTCTTGATAAGGTTAGGATCCCCTCATAGAGGAGGCAGCACTCTGATGAAAAGTGTAACAGTGAAGAGCTAAGGGCGGAGATAGACCTCCTAAAAGAGAGACAGGAGCATGCATATATGAGAGTCACCGTGTACCAACAAAAGGTGGTGAGGTACTACAATACTCGCGTAAGAGTGTGAACGTTCCATCAAGGAGAACTGGTCCTCGAGAAGGTGCGAACAAGCCCAGCAGAGCCTGGACCGAACAAGTTGAGGCCTAACTGGAAGGGACCATACCGAGTTGCAACAAAAATAAAATCGGGATCATACACATTGGAGGACGTAGAGGGAAGGGATCTAAAAAACACATGGAACTCTAAAATGTTGAAAAAGTACTACTCTTGAAATTTCATTCCCCAAAATTTTGTACAATAGAATTGAAATCCCTACATTCAAAAGGTTGTACCACATAGAAATTCAAAAGTACATTATCAATGATTAATAAAACCCAAGATGGACTCTTTGGTAATCAGTCAGCTTTACTTCCTTCCATAACCTCCTCCTCCTCAGGTTCATCCTTCTTATCCATTTCATCCTTGGACTCTAGACTTTCACCGCCGAACCCATGCGAGCACAGAGAGAGGTTAGAGTGCATTATCTTGACTTGCTCTCGGCACCTCCTAAAACCAACACAATAGGTCTTGGCGGAGTCAAAGATGAACTGTTCAGAATCTTTGTACTTTTTTACCGCGACTTTAGCGGCATTAGCAGTAGCAACAGGAATCTACTCCCTTCAAATCTTCTCTATTTCCTCCTAGAGGGCCCTCTCATGGAGTTCATTCTGAGTAGCTACGTATTTATCTCTGGCCTCCAAGGTCTGCCAGTACATCTCGGTTACCTTCTCCTCCTAGGCCAGAACCATGGTCGCCAGCTGAGAACAACAAAAGGATAGAAGGAGTAAAAAGCAGTAAAAAGAAAAGGGGTGCAAGAAAACACATGGGTTCGAGAGGTACCTGGTACGTAGTATGTCATATATTAGCAGACAAGTAATCCGGAAGGGAACAATGAACTGCCACTAGATCCTCCACATGTATCGCTCGATGTAGTGCAGGACCAAAACGAGTCGGCTCGTGAAAGATGGCCTCGCTAAAAATTACCGAACCGGGTGCATTCAATGTAGTAGGGGGCTCGCTCTAGGCTATAAGAACTACCTTCCTCTAGGAAGACTCCCCTTTGAGTTTCCTCCTTTTCTTCTTGCTCCTACCCGATCTCTACTTCTTTGCCTCACCCATTAGGGACTCATACTTGTTGAAGTCTATATCTACAAAAAGAGAGAGAGAGAGAGAGAGAGAGAGAGAGAGAGAGAGAGAGAGAGAGAGTTTACGATGCGATTGAGAGAGGACTGAAAGACGAAGAGTGTAGACGGAGGAGATGACGAGAGAGAGGAGCTGGGGAGAGAGAGAGAGAGAGAGAGAGAGAGGAAGATAAGGGCACAAAGAACTACTGGGATATACAAATATACACATCATGAGATAAAGGTTAAGATAAGACTTGGAGAAATGAGGCTGAGCCCCCACTGAACAAGGACTTGCTCCTTGAGTAGCTCTTTATGAGGGACAATCCCTTGACGACCAATAGCTCGTAGGTATTTAAGGATGGCATGCTCTGAGGGAGATAGTGTGGGGGGTATATGATGCACCCGAGTTGAAAGAAAAAGAAGAAAGAGGTAAGAAACAAGTACCTACACATAGCTCATGCATACACAATAAGTAAAAGTGGAGAAGAGAATATCATCATCGAGAGGAGTAGACCAAATGCGAGGCCCAGGATAGTTTAACTCTCCAGATGCAAAAAAGTTGTGGGACTTCAATTGTGAATGGAATAGCTACCAAGTGTAAATAGCTTATAGCTGAGCAAGGAGTTGAAGTAGTACAGTTCCTTCTCTATAGAGTGCGTCCTCATCAAGAAGCAGCTCCAGAAGAAAGGCACCGTGGGATGATGACCTCGTTGGAGCAGGAAAACAACAAAACACACCAACGACAAGTAAGAGTTAGGAACAAGTTGTGAGGGGGCTATGCGATAGAAGCGTAACACATTAGAGATGAAAGTGAAAAAAGGTAGCCTAAGTCCTAAGTCGAGATAATCAGTATATTAACATATTTCATTGGGACCTGAGTCAAGAGTAGACTTGGAGCTGGTAGGTAACCTAAGGTTAATGTTTGAAGGAATAGCAAAGAAACGATGGACATTTTGCATATCTGGGGGAGAAAGATCACATCGAGCACTCCTCACAGTGATAGGAGTCTTGGCCTAAGGCATTGAGGACTCCATGAGAAAATCAGAGTGCGAGACAAATAAGGACAAACAACTTATAGCAATATATAAATTAGATCAATAGGAAAACCTTCCACAAGAACATGGAAGCTACTATGCAAAAATGGATCAAATAGGCAAACTTTTACAAAAACATTGAAGAACATGAAGAACAAAACAAGAAAAGAAAAACACACAATGCCAAACATAAACAAAATAAAGCAAACAACAAAAAGACAGAAGGAGAGCATACCTAGCAAACAGAAGGGGACCCTTTGGGTGAGATAAGGAGCAAAAGAGCGAGCCCACATCCTTTATAGAGAAAGCCTACACGGATCCCCAAAAATTTAACATCTTGAGAAGGCAGGAGCTCATCAATCCTGGTGTGCATCTCGAGGGAAAGAAATCTGATCCCCATACATACGCTAACATAGCACATATTCCAATAAGTCTTGATTGTCCCAAGTTATGACAAAATTAACAAGAGATTATTAAATCTTGCAAGGGCGGCAAACGTTATGGAAGAACTCCAACATCACATTACAGCAGCCAAACTGATAGGCAACACTGGCGAGGCCTAAAGGGAGCCTAATAAATGAGCACAGCTCATTAGGCAAGTAAGGCCCAACTGACGAACACAGCTCGTGAGGTCACCCAAGAGCCTAGTGAGCATAACTCATTAGGCAAAACAAGGCCGAACTGACGAGCACAACTTGTGAGGCCACACAACAGCCCAATAATGAGCACAACTTGTTAGGCAAATAAGGCCCAACTGACGACCAAAGCTCGTGAGGCCACACAACGGCCAAATAAATGAGCACAACTCATTAGGCAAACAAGGCCTAACTGACAAAGCAACACTTGTGAGGCTAGAAGAACGCAAAGACCAATGAACACCACTCAGGTAGGCAAGGAAGGCTGAACTAACGAGGACAGCTCGTGAGGCCACAAAGTACATCATCAAAATGCCATGAAGAGTAGTTCGGCACAAAGAGCTTGGCAAAAAATGCCATGAAGGGTAGCTCGGCAGAAACAACTCGGCAAGAAATTCCATGAAGAGTAGCTCGGTAGAAATGACTCAACAAGAAATGCCACAAAGAGTAGCTCGGTAGAAATAATTCGGCAAGAAATGCCACGAAGAGTAGCTCGACAGAAACGACATGGCAAGAAATGCCATGAAGAGTAGCTTGGTAGAAATAGCTCAAAAATAAATTTCACGAAGAGCAGCTCGGTAGAAACAACTCGATAAGAAATGGAACGAAGAGCAGCTCGGCAGAAATGACTTGGTAAAAAATGCTAGGAAGGGCAGCTTGGCATAAACGGCTCGACAAGAAATGCCACGAAGAGCAATTCGGCAAAAACGACTCGGCAAGAAATGCCATGATGAACAACTTGGAACAAACAACTCAGCAAGACATGCTGCAAAGAGTAGCTCAGCAAAAATGACTCGGCAAGAAATGCCATGGGGAGCAGCACGGAAAAAATAGCTAGGTAAGAAACGCCGAAGAACACAACTTGGCAGAGAACGACTCAGCACAAGTTGTTGCGAAGAACAACTTCGCAAGAACGTCTCAGTCGAACCCCCCGGACATCGACTCAGTAAGCATTGGCTTGACCAAACCCTTGCATCATCAGCCTGACAAAAAAATAGCTCGACATGCGAACTAGTTCAGCAAAGACGAATAAGAGCCCAACCGGCTCGGACTAGCCGAACCCCGGGGCATCGTCTTGGAAGAAGGCAACTCGGCACATGAATCAACTCGACAGAGCGGAAAGGGAGTCCAACCGACTCGAAATAGCCGAGCCCAAAAGAGAGAGAGAGAGAGAGAGAGAGGAGAGAGAGAGAGAGAGAGAGAGAGAGAGGAGAGGGAGAGAGAGAGAGGAGAGAGAGAGAGAGAGAGAGAGACCCAGTTCAAAATTTCAAGAACAAGTTTCGAAATTTTGAAATTAAGGGGGGGTAACTAATATGCCCAAAATATATCAAGAAGTCAACATCTAACTATCACTCCCCAAGTCAAAACTTTTGGCAAGAGCAATTAGCTCCAACTCAATAAAGAGGGGAGAGATCCACGTTGGCACCTTAAATGCTCGGAGTGATACATGCTAGTGCTTTATGACCTGGGAGCGATCCACGCCCCCGCGTCATAATGATGAATCACCTCAAGGGTGAACCCTCGCCACTATAAAGAGGGGGACGCCAACAAGCGAAGGTATCTCATTCTTAACTCACATTTGCTATTGCATTCAACCTCTTTGAAGCATTCCCCTTACTTAGGCATCGAAGTGATCCCCCAGAGTACACCCTGAGTCCTCCAAGCCTATTTTGCTTTCACCCTTTTCAGGTCATCGGAAGTCAAAGAGCAATCTTGCAGGTCATCGCCATTTTTATCTTGCAACAGCAGCAGATATGGTCACTGTAGCTTTCAATGTAAAATGAAAGGCAAATTCAAAATCATGAGGCAGATGATAAACTCAAAAATCAATTCTTAAATATGTTCATCAATGATACAAGTTCTCCAGAAGATTCATCCTCTGAAGAAGAAATCATCAATATTAATCAAATCGATAGCTCAATAGAATACTATTTTGATATTAGTACAACTTATCATGACTATGATTGCATAGGTCCTTGCATTTGTAATATCAAAACAATCAACATAATTTCAAAATACAAAGAAATAATTTTAGAATTAATCGAAGAAGTTGATGATCCAATTCTCAAAAGAAAATATTTAGAAAAACTTAAAGAAGAGTTAATTCAAGAGGAAAAGAAAGATGAATCAACACTCTTCAATCCATATAATCTCAATGAAATTCTCAAATGAGAAGAAGAATGACCAGCTACCATCTCTAATCTTCAAAAGAAAATCAAAGAAATCAAAAATCAAATAAAAGAATTACAAAATCAAACAAATAATTTGCCAATAGAAAAACTAAGATTTAAAGAGGAATTTCAATCAATAAAGAAGAAACTTAATATTAAGGAAGATGATTTTCATCCTTTGAAGAAAAAAAAAAATAGTCAACAAAATAGACAAGATCAATATTCATAAATGGCAAACTCATGTCAAATTAACAATAAATCAAGACTTTACTTTTGAAATTGTTGCATTAATAAACTTAGGAGCTAACCTCAACTATATTCAAGAATGTTTAATTCCAACCCAATATTTTGAAAAACCATTGAACAAGCTTATTCCACCAATCAATCCACATTAGGAGTCAAATACCAACTACCCAATGTTCATATCTGTAATTCAGATGTCTATCTCAAAACCTTATTTATAATTGTGAAAAATCTAAGTCAAAAAGTAATTTTAGGAACTCCTTTCCTAACATTAATCTATCCTTTTGTAACGAATGAAGAAGGAATCAATACAAAGATTAGTGGAAAAGAAATTTGTTTCTAACTTACTAATCCAATTAGAGAAAAAAGAATTAATAAAGTTAAAGGCACTAATACAATTCTAAATCTCATTCAAAACAAACGAAGACATTTCAAGTCACTATCCCAAGAAATAAAAAATAAAAGAATCAAAGAACAGTTACAAAATCCAGAGTTAATTGAAAGAATCAATAATCTCAAAGAAAAATTTGAAAAATAAATTTGTTATGGCATTCCAACGCATTTTGGAATAGAAAAAGACATGTAGTCAATCTCCTATATGAAAAAGATTTTAATGAAAGAAAAAAAAAAAAAACAACCAAAGTCTTATCTATTCAAATGAATCATGAATTACTTGAATATTGCAAAAAAGAAATTTAATCTCTACTCAAAAAAGGATTAATATTGTCATTTGTGGCTCTTATACTTTGTTTTTCTTAAGCAAAGAAGGAAGAAAGAAAAACATGAAAGGGCAGCACAGTAGGAGATCGTCGACGAATGCCCTGTGTTCGTCGATGAGAGGATAGCAATGACTCATTGACGAAGGTTCTAAAATTATCGCTGAGAAAATAATGCGAGTAGGAAAATCTTAGAGTTTTGGACTCATCGACGAAAGCATGTTATCGTTGACGAGTGGTCTTCTATGGATCGTCCATGAAGCCCTAAACTCGTCGATGAAAGGTGCTTGGGCTGCGAGCAGTTTTTCTAAATTTTGATTTTTTGAACGTTGGGTGGTTGGGTAAATGGAGGGGAACCTTCGAGGAACTTCTATATATGTTATTATGGGCGTATATTGAATGTGCGAGTGATCATTTTGAGAAGTGTATAGTGTACATTGTGATTTCATAGTGAAATTTGTGTGTCATTGCTTCCATGGATGTTGGCTTTGCCAAACCCCATAAAATTTTTTGTTGTTCTTATTCTGGTTGTATTTGCATTTACTTGTTGTTTATTCCACTGTGCATTCTATTTATTCAATCCATATCACTACAAATTGGTATCAGAGCGATTGTTGTTATGGCATTAGAATCGTCTTCTGCAAGATTTGATGTTGTCAAATTTGATGGAACCAAAAACTTTGGTTTATAGCAGAGGAGAGTGAAGGACATTCTTATGCAACAAGGAATGACTAAGGCTTTGCTTGATATTCAATCGAAAGGAATGGATGAGGCAACATGGGTAGATTTGAAAGCAAAGGCAGCGTCTACAATACACTTGTGTTTGGTCGATGAAGTTCTATATCGTATGATGGAGGAGGATTCTCCAGCGGCTATTTGGTAAAAGTTAGAAAGTTAGTACATGTCTAGATCCCTCAATAAGAAACTTTTTCTTAAGGAGCATTTATATTGACTTAAGATGGTTAAAGGATCAAGTCTAGATCAACACATCAATGCTTTTAACTAAATCATAAGTGATTTGATGAGGGTTGATGTGAAGTTTTATGAGGATGATAAGGCTTTGATGCTATTAAATTCTTTGCCCTCAACTCATACCTACGAAAATCTTGTGACCACTCTTACATGAGGAAAAGAAACTTTCGATCTGGAAAAGGTAACAATGTCTTGTTAAATTTTCATCAAAGGTTGAAGATATGCGATGAAGGAGAAGGACTTGTGGTAAAGGGTAGTAATGAGTGAGGCAAAGGAAAGTTTAAGAATGGGTCTACTCAGAAATCATCCTAAAAACAATCGAAGAAGAAGAAAGAAATCTGGTGCTATAAATGCATTAAAAAGGGGCATGTGAAACCGAAGTGTCCAAATTGGAAGAAGGAAAATGCTAAAAAGCATGAGGAGATTTCAAAATTAGTAAATGTTGTTCAAGAAGAAAATTCAGCGGATGGTGATGTTCTATGAGTTTCAGCTAGGTCGGATAATCTAATAAACTCTTGGATACTTGATTCGGCATGTTCTTATCATATGACTCCAAACAAGGAGTGGTTCAGCACTTACAGGTTAGTGAATTCTAGATCAGTAGTTATGGGTAATGATGCTTCTGGAAGATTGTTGGCATAGGAAATGTAAAGATAAAAATTTTTAATGGTGTTGTAAGAACATTGTGTAATGTAAGACATATACTTGAGTTGAGAAAGAGTTAAATATCTCTTGACACTTTGGATTGTAATGACTTCAATTACAAGTCCAAAGGTGGAGTCTTGATAGTATGGAAAGATAATCTGATTGTAATGAAAGGGCATAAATTGGATGGGAATATTTACTTGTTGCAGGGAACTACCGTTGTAAGTGGAGTTGCAGTAGTGTATGCTGAATCAGATAAGACCATCTTGTGGCATATGCGCCTTGGGCATATGAGGGAACACAACATGAAGGAACTACACAATAGGAAACTATTGAAGGGTTTGAAATCATGTCAGCTAGAATTTTGTAGGATATGTGTTCTTGGAAAACAAAATAGGGCAAAGTTTAAACCAACTATTCACAAGACAAAGGGTATTCTTGACTATGTACATTCAGATGTTTGGGGCCTAGTTAGAAATGCATCAAAAGGTGGACATGCGTATTATGTGAGTTTCATTGATGATTACTCACTGAAGGTCTAATTTTACTTCATGTGTCACAAATTAGATATGTTTGCTAGGTCTAAGATTTGGAAGGCTGAAGTGGAGAACCAAATGGGGAGGAGAATCAAATGTTTGAGATCGGATAATGGGACTGAGTACACCAATTCTTGGTTTATGGAGTTTTGTGTAGAGCAGGGTATCAAGAGACATTTTACAGTTCACCAGAAACCTTAACAAAATGGTGTGGTAGAATGGATGAACCGGACTCTTGCTGATAGGGCTCGGTGTCTTAGGCTTAATGCAGGGCTACCGAAGAACTTCTGGACCGAGGCAGTTAGTATGACTTATTTTCCAATAAACCGATCACCAAAGGAATCACTAGAGGGTAAAGTGGCAGAAGAGGTTTGGACAGGAAATGCAATAGACTACTCCGGATTGAATGTATTCGGGTGTCCAACCTATATCCACATGTCCAGTGAGGAGAGGTCTAAGCTTGACCCGAAGTCTAGTTGTTGCATTTTTTTTTTGGATACCCAGAAGGTGTGAAGGGGTACAAGTTGTGGAACCTAGTGGAAAAC
This sequence comes from Malania oleifera, assembly GCF_029873635.1. Lineage (NCBI taxonomy): Eukaryota > Viridiplantae > Streptophyta > Magnoliopsida > Santalales > Ximeniaceae > Malania > Malania oleifera. The sequence goes on along the minus strand of NC_080422.1, from coordinate 79,369,841 downwards.
AAGGTGGTGATTAGTAGGGATATAGTCTTTAATGAGAAGGCTATGGTGAAGCATACTCAAGAGTATGAAGAAAACAAACAGGAACTAGAAAGTTGAGGCGGTGATGAACATGTTGTGTAGGTGGAGTTGGAAACTCAGGGCATTGGAAATGATCATGGTCCTATGGTTGCAAAGAGCTCTAGCTTGAGAAACCAATAAGTCAACAATATTCCTATATGGAGATTCAAACGCACTATCAGACCTCCATCAAGGTATGGATTTTAAGAGTTAGTATTTTATGCTTTCCTTACTCGTTGCAATGATCTAACTACATTTCAAGAGGCATTCCACGGTCAGAAGAAAGATAGGTGGATGGGAGTGATGATTGAGGAGATGGAATCACTACATAAGAACAAAACTTGGGACTTGGTGGAGCTTCCAGATGGGAAAAGACTGATAGGTTGCAAATGGGTATATAGGAAGAGGAAGGCAATTTTAGAGAAGGAAGGAGAGAAATTCAAGGCACAATTGGTGGTAAAAGGATACTCACAAAAGAAAGGGATAGATTATGATGAGATCTTTTCCAAGATGATCTTTTCAACAAAGAATTTTTGCTTCGTATTAATTGCATATCTGTGAAAGAAATTTTGCAAAAGGATGTTCAAAAGGACTCTAGATCTATTTGTTTATTTAATTAATAGTCATTATTATAATTTTATGAAGGCCAAAGAGAAAAGGCGAATGATCCAAAAAAATTATAGGGCAACAGCCTATTATAGGACAATTTCAGAAAAGGAAGGAGAGAAATTCAAGGAACGGTTGGTGATAAAAGGATACTCACAAAAGAAGGGGATAGATTATGATGAGATCTTTTCTCCAGTGGTCTGACATACTTTTATCAGAATTGTGTTGGGGTTGGTAGCCCATTACAATCATCATTTGGAACAAATGGATGTGAAGATGACGTTTCTTCACGGTGACTTAGAGGAACAAATGTACATGGTACAGTTAGAGGGATTCATTGAACCGAAAAAAGAAAATTTTATTTGCAGGTTGAAGAAACCTCTTTATGGGTTGAAATAGTCTCCAAGGCAATGATATAAACATTTTGATTCTTACATAATCAAGATTGGCTACAAAAGATGTGAGTATAATGCTACGTATATGTGAATAAGCTTGAGGATGGTTCTCTTATTTTCTTATTATTGTATGTCAATGACATGTTGATAGTTGCAAATGATTAAACTGAGGTGAATCAGTTAAAGGACCTGTTGTATAAGGAATTTGACATTAAGGATCTTAGTTTAGCCAAGAAAATACTTGGGATAGTGATTCATCGCGACAGAACTGTAGGGAGGCTATTGTTATCTTAGGGCGATTATGTACAGAAGGTGTTGGAGAGGTTTAACATGGCTGATGCAAGACTAGTGTATACACCTCTAACGAATCATTTCAAATTGTCTATTGCAGATTGCCCAAGTTTGGATGAGGAAATATGAGACATGTCAAAGGTCACCTATGCTAGTGCTGTGGGGAGTTTGATGTATCTCATGGTGTGTATGAGACCATATTTGGATCATGTGGTGAGCGTAGTAAGTAAGTTTCTTTCTAATCCAAGAAGGCAGCATTGGGAAGCTGTCAAATGGATACTTAGATACTTATAGGGTACATCGGGATTTGGCATCATGTTGGGCAAGCAACAGGGTTATCCTTCAGTTATGGGGTTTGTTAATGCTGATTGTGCTAGAGATATGGATGACAAAAGATCTACAACGGGATATGTGTTTACCCTTGTAGGAGGACTAGTGTGTTGGAAACCCATGATACAGTCACTGGTAGCATTATCCACGACTAAGGTGGAATATATGGCAATTGCCGAAACTACAAAGGAGACCTTATGACTTACTGGTTTGGTCAGAGAGCTGGGGTTATAGCAAGATGGTGTGGTGCTGCATTGTGATAGTCAAAGTGTCATTTACTTGGCGAAGAATCAAATATACCATGCTAGAACTAAGCACATTGACATGAGGTTTCACAGGGTTCGGGAATTGATTGCTTTGGGTGAGCTTGTGTTGGAGAAAGTTCACATGTCTGAAAATGCAATGGATGTTCTAACGAAATCAGTTACTTCTGAGAAGTTCAAGCATTGCTTGGACTTACTCCATGTCTCCAAGTGATAGAAGGGAGACATACCCAACCAAGCATTTACAAATTCAAGGTGGAGCAATTAAACATATTTTTTGGGATTCTCCTAAGAGTCGTATAATCACCAAGGTGGAGATTGTTGTTTATGGCTCTTATACTTTGTTTTTCTTAAGTAAAGAAGGAAAAAGGAAAAAGCATGAAAGGGTAACACAACAAGAGATCGTCAATGAATGCCCTGTGTTCGTCAACGAGAGGACAATAAGGACTCATCGACAAAGGTTCCGAAATCGTCGATGAGAAAATACCGAGAGCAGGAAAATCTCAGAGTACTGGACTCATTGACGAAAGCATGTTATCATCGATGAGTGGTCTTTTATGGATCGTCGATGAAGCCCCAAACTCGTCGATGAAAGGCACCTGGGTTGTGAGCAGTTTTTTTGAATTTTGAATTTTTGAATGTTGAGTAAACAGAGGGAAACCTCCGAGGAACTTCTATATATGTTATTCTGGGCATATATTGAATGTGTGAGTGATCATTTTGAGAAGTGTGTTGTGTACATTGTGATTTCATAGTGAAATTTGTGTGTCATTATTTTCATGGATGTAGGCTTTGCCGAACCACGTAAAATATGTTGTTGTTCTTATTTTGGTTGGATTTGCATTTACTTGTTGTTTACTCCACTGTGCATTCTATTTATTCGACCCATATCACTACAAATTAGAAATTCAAAGTCTCCATGGACTTCTTCTGCTTTCTATGTTCAAAATCAAGCAGAAATTGAAAGAGCAGTCCCGCGACTTGCTATAAATTATAAACCCCTCAACGAAGTTCTTCAATGGATAAGATATCCAATTCCAAATAAGCGAGATCTTTTTGACCGTCCACACTCTGCCTCAATATTCTCAAAATTCGATATGAAATCAGGGTTTTGGAAAATTCAAATTGCAGAAGAAGATCGGTACAGAACTTCTTTCAATGTCCCATTCAGACAATATGAATGGAATGCATTGCCATTTGGTCTAAAAAATGCTCCATCGGAATTTCAAATTATTATGAATGAAATATTCATGCCATACACCCATTTTTCAATTCTTTATATTGATGATGTTATGATCTTTTTAGAAAGCATTGATCAACACTTTAAACACCTCAATAAATTTTTCAATATTATTAAAGAAAATGGTCTTATTGTCTCTCGGAGCAAAATGAAACTCTTTCAAACAGAAATAAGATTCCTAGGTCATGAAATTAACCAAGGAATGATCAAACCTATTCAAAGATCACTCAATTTCACTGAGAATTTTTCTAATGAAATAAAAAATAAGAATCAATTACAAAGATTCTTAAGGTGTCTCAACTATGTTTCAGATTTCTTTCCAAATCTTAGGAAAATCATCAAGCCATTACTTCAAAGGCTTAAGAAAAATCCTCCACCATGGTCTCAAGACCACACAAATATTGTGAAAAGGGTTAAAAATGAAATTAAATCCCTTCCAGTCCTAAATCTTCCAAATCCTAAAGCAGTCGTAGAAGTAGATGCCAGTATTCTCAAGCAGAGACTTGATAATCAAGAAAGACTAGTTAGATTTCATTCAGAAGTATGGTCGAGTCCTCAACTAAATTATTCAACTATCAAAAAGGAAATTTTATCAATCATTTTATGTGTTCAAAAGCTCCAAGATGATCTTTTCAACAAAGAGTTTTTCCTTGGTATTGATTGCAAATCTGTGAAAGAAATTTTGGAAAAGGATGTTCACTCTAGATCTATTTGTTTATTGAATTAATTGTCATTATTATAATTTTATGAAGGCCAAAGAGAAAGGGCAAATGATCCAAAAACATTATAGGGCAGCAGCCCTAAAAAGGCCAAACTTGAGGGACTGCCCAGCCTGCACCAACCCTTTTTCTCTTTCTTCACGGGGTCCATTCAATTTCAATCCTTGGTGGATTTTCACTTGGCCTTGACACGAACAGCGTAAGTGGAAAGGGAATATTCCCGAATATTCCCCCCTCCACCACAAATTTAGTAGCATTTTTTGACATTTATTAAATAGCCGACAAAAAAAAAATCTGGCGATAAAATATGTTTTTATGATTAATTTTTATAAATATTATTCCATTCCCATAATCATTAAAGTTTAGTTTTTATTTGATAAGGGCAGCGCTCAAGTTGTCTTGCTCCTCCGTTAAGCCATTAAAGTGTTATTAATTTATTTAATAATGGCAATAATGTCTTTATAATATAATATTATACTGCTATTTTGTTAGATTTAAAATAATAAATTACTAATAAACAGAGAGTAAAAAAGTTTAAAGTAACATAAATATTAACTATTTTAGTTCGAAATAATATATAAAATGTTAATTGAAAATATTAATTATATATTTTAGTTAAAATTTGAATGAGTATTAATAGGGAAATAATTAAAATATTAATTAGAAAATATTAAAATGGAAATTAAAACTGCTAATTAACATTAAATTTTAGTTGATTTTAAATTAGACATATTGAAAATGATAATTACAATTATTAATCATAAAATTCTGATTAATTTTTTAATTAGCAATATTTAAAGTGTCTATTAAAAGTTCTAATATTTATGCTAATTAACATTTTAATTGATATTTTTAATTTATTAAATAAAACTAATATTGTTGTTTTATAAAAAAAAATAATTTAACATAAGAATTCATATTTAGATACTATATTGCCCTCAATCACTCTAGTCAATCAATTGTTAACTGTTAACTGTTAAATGTTTTAATTCTATAATTATTAAAAATTTAGATTTAATTAAGTTCATATTCTTAGTAAGTTTTTGCATTGAAAAATATAATTATTTTTTACGCAAAAGATACTCATCACCCCTCACATTTGACAAAATACCATTCCTGAGGTTTCAAAAATGTCACAAACTTTTCCTAAGATTTGTTAAAAAGACACAAATGTCTCATCAAAAAATTTGTCTTTTTGCAAGATATAAGGGGAGGTTAGTGTTTTTTGTCCTTATTTTTTACATATAATGTTGAACTAAATATTGACATGAGAATTATGTGCACATTCCTGTAAATCTCACAATATGAACTAAAGAAAAATATTTTTATGATATTGACATCTTCTTTCTCATAAAGAGATTTCTATGAACGTCATTCATGGGAATATTTTTAATGCTGCAAAACAAATGACTCCTTAGTTTCCATCTTTACCTAATAATTAGACATGATTAAAATTTTGACCAAATGTAAATTCTATTGGTGCGATTGTGCCTTTGATTGTGTAAAAAATGAGAAGCGGGCGGCTTGTTTGATTTGTGAGATAACTATTTCTTGTAATAAGGTAAAATATAGTGAAAATTTTAGAAATTTATGCAATAATTATTTTTTATATACTCATTATTATTTTTATTCAACATGTAATAAAAGAGGAATATACATTCCTATGATAAAATTTCAGAATATTATTTCCTTATTATAAACTTAAAATTTGTTTCACATTGCTATTTGCTTTATAATATCAGCCTACTTTTTGTATGACTAAATATAAGGAACTTATTATAATTAATTTATTTGAAAGAATAAACATTTTACTGAATATTCAAGTTTATTTCTTTTAGTAAATTTTGTTTTTCATAAAAAACCAATCCCTTTTCATTAATTGTTTAGTAAAAAGTTTCTTTCTTCCAAACAAAGCCTTAGAAAGAGAAGTCTGCCGTTAGATGGATGGGAGGATTTAAACGCGTAAGCCCGTTTCATGAAACTCTCAATTGGGCCTCCCATTAGGCTCATAGTAAATTTGATTCTTCTGACGGCCTTATTATTATCAACTCCAGTCAGGTTTCTTAGGTGGGGTCCTTGTTGACGTGGCGGAAATCTACCGGTGCACGCGGTGGAGACTGGATGTATGTTCCCTTTTCACACGAGATAGTTTCCCCAAACGCGTATCCAGGTCGGACGCCATTGAACTGAAGCTTCCACCAAGCAACCTCTGGGAATGAAAAACCTCTTCTTCTGCACGCACCGAAGGGAGCGGTAGAGAGAGAAAGAGCATCTGATCAGATCTTCGATCAGAGACCAGAGAAAAAATTCATTGATTTTTCGATTGACTTAGCGACATGAGTTTTCTCTTCGGCAAGAAGAAGACTCCCGCAGGTTCACCTTTCGGTTTAATTTTCTGTTTTCCCATTCAATTTTTTCATCTGATTTAGTATGTTTTTTCCAGTTAATTATTGTTGTGGCTGTGTTTGGAATGATTATCCTTTATCGCTGCACAAAAAGGGGCTCCAAAATTTTTGATTCTGTGATTTGTGTTCGCGAGACTCTTCAATTATGTGTTATGATGCTTCTTGGTTAGGGTTGCATTTGTGCGTCAGTTTTGGTGATCGAATAAAGTACAAGTGAAAAGACTCAAAATTTGATCTGCTGGGTGAAAATTATATCAGTGAAAACATGGTTTGTGAGGCTTTTATTTCTGCAATTTGTGCAATTAAGAAGAGCAGCATGTAGGCGGCTTAAAACTGCTTCCTTAGGTTGTAATAAAAAATAGTTTGTTTTGTTGAAGAATATAATCATTTTATACGCGCTGTGTTAGTAAGAAAATAGTATTGCTTTACTACTTAATTGTATAAGTGAAACTGGCCATTCAATAGTCAAATTCATTGCTTTACTAATATAGGGTTTTTCATGACAACCCAGATACATGAACATTCAAAAGCATTGCGAAGCCTACGTGGATTAGATTTAGGTTATAGGGCATTGTAGCTTGTTATGCTGTTTCATGATGCATCTACAAACCACAATTATGATTACTTACATCCTGTGAAGGCTATCTCTTATATTTATATATTGTCTGTGATTTTCAGAACTTCTGCGGGAGAACAAGAGGATGCTGGACAAATCTATTAGAGAAATAGAAAGGGAGAGACAAGGTCTGCAAACACAAGAGAAAAAACTTATTGTAGAGATTAAGAAAAGTGCTAAGCAAGGACAGATGGTATGTTATTCTAGCTGTATTACTTGCCCATTTTCTGTTTTAGATTAAGTATAGTTCAAATAGTGTGTATCTCCACTCCTGGTCCACATTTCAAAGTTACTTTGAACACCACATCCCCACCCATGAAAGACAGACGCCTTACCACCCAACCAAGATGGGAAAAAAGGCAAATGGCTCATCCATGTTTCGGATTATCTATGTACAAGAGTTATTTACATATCTAATACCATTTCTCCATCTCAGAACTTCTAATAAATTTTTATATGATATAGAAATATTATGAAAATAACATATTTTTAAATTCTGCAACATATCATAAATATTTCTACCTAATATTTCATCAGAAAAAATCTTAATCTTGTCTTTCCATGGAATAAAATAAATTTGGTACCGCAGCTTAGTAAGGAAGGATACAGGATTATTGTCTTTGACACTTTATTCTTGTACGCTCATGTTTTATATTCTAAGTTGCAGCCAGGGAAACTACCTGGCACTAAACTTCGGACATGTACTTATTGGACTGCTGACTGATTTAATATTTATTGCTTTGGAAAAGTAGTTTCCCATTCTACGGTTATGTTTGGCCTAGCTTTTTAAATTCTCAAAAATATCCTTGCAACTGCACTTCTTCTTTACTTGAAAGAAAAAATAAAAATAAAAGGATACAATAGTAAAAATGCAGTTATTTTTTTAAACTAAAAATATAAGGAGTTTGGGAACCCTAGAGCACGCAGATAGTGCATGCCATGGCTAGTATAAAAGTAATGAAAGTTGTTTCCTCATACCATGGATTGGATTGGGCTCTTGTTTGTCTATCCAAGTCCTCTTGACCATCCTGTCCTCTGTCTTGCGTTTTAGCTCATAACTCGATCCTTTTATAGCTATCAACTTATCATCATTCCTTATTGATAAACTTGTCAGAACAAGTCAGCTCACATTTTGTGTTTTGGTGCATCTTTGTGATTATTTTTAATTTTAATTCTGAATTTTGTAAATTTTTTTTTTTCGACAGTCATTGAAAGCACACATAATTACTGAATCTGAATATTTCTCATTACTCAGCTCATTCCCATATTTATATCTGAATTTTCCACTGATGCCTTACTCTAGTTTGATTCAGACACATCATACAAATTCAAATTTGGGTTTAATTTTCAACAAATAATGATTGAAAAGAAAACCAAATAATGAAAGAAAAAAGGACAGTGCAAAATTCCCCATCTTACTGGTTTTCATGAGGGTTGATTGAATTAAATTTGATGACCTTAGATGATTTTGGAAGTACAAAAATTCAGCTTCTATTGTTTGCATCTTGCTTGAATTTCCTTAATTAGACAGTGATAGGAATTAGGCTTTCACCTATGCTTCTATTGCTGTGATTTGCTAATTTTAAAGCCACAGACTGCATTTAGTTGTGTGTTTCTATTTCATGGAAAATTATCTCTCTCGACTGGAACATGATGCTGTGTCCTAAATAAGTGTAATTTATTTTCATTATCAAGCCCACAAAGAACTAGCCCTACTGGAAAAGTAAAAATTTTAGACTTCTTTGGTTTATGGATATAGTTTTCTGGATCTGAGAACAATGGTACAAAGATTGCAGAAAGTACAAAGCTATTTTTGAGATTGCATCTTCAAAACAGCCCCCCTTTTTAGAATTCTGTAAAAATGATGCTCTTTTGTGAATCTGATATAATCCAATGTTCCCAACCCTTTTTTTATCACGCAGATGATCCATGACTATCCACCACTGCCAACCTCCATGCACTGCCCGCCACCCACTTTTGCCCACACCACTGGCTGCCGCTGCCGCCTCTCACCACCACCCACTGCCACCAACCACGACCCACTACCTCCCACCACCTCTTCTCACCACTATCACTCGCTGCTGCCAAGCACCACAAACTACTTCTCCCAATGGCCACACCCACCAGCGACTGCCATGCCCATTGCTGTTGGCGACCACCACCCACCCCCACTAACAGCCATCGTCAAATTCGAACATTGGCCACTCAAATAGGAACACAAGAAGAAAAAGTTGTCACACATTCTCTGGCTTCATTTAGAAAACTAAACTCAAATTTAATTATCCAAGTGCAGTTTTGAATACAAAATATGTACAAAAATAGAAGTTTCTGTTTTTTCTTTTAATAATTTGGATGCAAGCTTTTGGATCCTTAACCAAAGGGGGTCTTGATGTTTTGTAGTGAGCATCATGCTAGTGGTTGATATTTTTTCCTTAAAAAATGAACTTCAAAATGGGAGATTTTTTTTTTTTTAACAGAACCTCAATTTTATTGATAGTCTTTGCTTATGGCAGAGAAATACCGTGGTAACAAGCAGGACACATGAGATTTACATAGAAACTATAAAAACCATTTCAGGCATTAAAACCAATAAAAAAACCATACAATAATCCAAATAATCCAATCTAAACATGCCTATATGGAATCAAAACCAAACAAATCAAACATAAACAAAAACCAAAGGAAAACGAGAGGAAAACCAAATGATGACAATTTAAGATGAAGACTTGGAATACTCAACTTATCCATACGAATGAGACCTCTCATTTTACCTGCAAAATATCTCCTTTTGTTGCCTCTCTCAGCCTAGATGAGTCAAGAAATCCGCCACGTGATTACCTTCTCTAAATTGGTGCACACGTTCACCAACTTGAAAACGGGAGATGCACACACGTTCACATGGGGTAATTATGGTTACAATTCTTAGAATGTATGTTTTAAGATGTTAGGCCTTTAAATTTTATTTAAAGACATCTTGAAGGCCTACCTTCTCTATTCATAATGATGCTTCTGGGCCAAAAAATTAATCGTTTCGGTTTAGAAAACTTCTAGAAAGGATTTTGAATATGAATAAATTGACCCCACACATATTTAAGAGGATAGGCTGGATTCTCACAGAGTGAGTTGAGAGACGCCGGTGGCTGGTGATTAGGGATCTTTTGAAACCACTTATAAAGAAGTACTTTTCTGGAAAATTACTAATTTGAAAAAAAAAAAAAATTTTGGAAAAGTACTTTTTGAAATAAGTACTCTTAACAGTAAACCAAACGTATTTATTGACAAATGTACTTAATTTAAGTTCTTTTCATAATAAGTATTTATTTTTTAAGACGTTCCCAACAGGGGCTAAGCCTTTAGAGGCATCTAGCTTCTGCATTTCCTAATCCTATTGAAATGAGATATTAGCTGTCCACTCCTCATTCAAAATGTTCTTTAGTTTTTTCTGAATGGAATTATTCATTCCCTATTTCATATTGTATGAATTTTATTGGAAGTGACCAGTTTAGGCGAACATGCTGAGGTTTGGGCTGCATCAAACTCCCCTCTCCTTTGACCCTTCTTTCTTTACTTCTGGACTCTGCTAGTGGGGAACAATTATCTAGAACATAGCTGGCAGACATATTTGGCAACTATCATTGAACACTAGTTACTTGCTGAACTATTGAATATTGTCAAACCAAGCCATAAGGGCTTAGCAAGGGAAATCTTTGAATAATATGGGCAAAATGGTTATATGTCAGGAGTTAGCAAAACAATCTCTGCATAACAAGTGCGTTTGAAAAAATCAAAATAGCATGCTCTACTGTTTATATAATAATTACTAGGTTTGGAATGCTTCGAAGCTAGTGTTTATCACATTCATTTATGCATGAAGTATTTATTGGACAAAGTGGGACCAGTTCCTGCAGCAAACAGGTCCTAACATTATGTCTGATTTGGTGTACTTATGTTTCAGGGAGCTGTGAAAGTGATGGCAAAGGATCTTATCAGAACACGTCATCAGATTGAAAAGTTCTATAAGCTTAAATCACAACTCCAGGGTGTAGCACTCAGAATTCAGGTATATTTTGCTTAATTCTATTCAAATTATTTTGTTTTGCACAAGTCATGTTGCGTCTTTCTCAGAAGGGCTGTCTGGCTTCAGAGTAGAAGTAACCATGGACTCTGGTATATTGCAAGTTTAATTCTGATTCAACTACATGTTCCTTCTTGCTTTTGGGCCATAATGTTTTAGACTTAATTTGTTAAAACTTCTATTGGTTATCTCATTGTGTAAGCTGGAAATGTTTCAAAAAATTATCAGACTTTGAAATCAACACAAGCAATGGGGGAGGCAATGAAAGGGGTCACTAAAGCGATGGGTCAGATGAATAGGCAGATGAACTTGCCATCGTTGCAGAAGATAATGCAAGAATTTGAAAGACAAAATGAGAAGATGGAAATGACGACTGAAATGATGGGGGATGCCATTGATGATGCCTTAGAAGGGGATGAGGAAGAGGAAGAAACAGAAGAACTAGTGAGCCAGGTTCTCGACGAGATCGGCATCAACATTAATTCAGAGGTACTTCCATCAGTTACCTTGTGTGAACATACATTTTAAGCCTTGGATTTGGAACTCCATCCTCCCGAACTTAGCATAATCATTTTAAGTTTTTACACACTGCGGATTTTGTGTTAATAATTTTGTGTAGAAACAACCTAATTATTCGAGCAACAACAGATATTTATTTGATATTTGATCCAACATGCAGCTTTTGAATGCACCCTCGGCCTCTGTTGCTGCACCAGCGGCGAAAAACAAGGTTGCACAAGCTGAAGCAACAGGAAGTGAAGATGCTGGGATTGACAGCGACCTACAGGCAAGATTGGACAATTTAAGAAAAATGTAGTTTTGGTTCTTGTAAAAGTTATTACAATGATAGTACATAATAGCTCTAATGTAAAAAGGCAAAAGTTTATTATACCAGTGTGAAGTATTCATAATTTTGCCTGCTAATATTCCCTCAAGGATTTGGGGGGCAGTGAAGATTTCATTGAAATTATGTTTCATGTTGCTCATTTTATTTTTATTTTTGTTTGTATATGTTTTGATTTGATTATAAATTTTGTATGGACACGGTCTATCATAGGGAATTTTTTCATGGAGAATTGCCGGCGCGCTGCCCCTCCCCCTTGCATCATTTATTTATTTATTTATTTTTAAAACGGTGATGTCCAAAACCTTTTTTAACACTCGATTAATTCATTGGGGTAATGGGCTTGCCCCCTTATCATTCTTCACTTAAATATTAAGGTATTATCTCAAATAAAAAGCTGTAGCTCTCAAGACTAGAACCTGGGGCAAGTTTTGATAAAGCATGGTAGTATTCGAAGTGGGATGGATTTGGGGCTGGAAAATACATTTTATACTTATTGCTCTAAGCCCCCCTAGAGTCACAAAATTCATTTTAACTATTACCTTGAATTCGTTTGGAAACTACCAACAACTTGAATCCATTTACACAACCTTTTTTAAAGGGGGAGAGAGTTGGGGGGAGTAAGGAAGTTCTTGAGGGATTTGAGACTTGTATATGAACCAGGAGTGTATTTTAATTGAGTCCATAAAATACAAAATTCGAACTTGATTTGATGATTCAAAATTGGGTTCAAAAGTTGACTCGAACTCGATCAACTCTATATTACTTGAACTTGACTCATTGAATATTTTATAAAGCTCGAGCTTGATTCGACTTTTATTCAATTGACTTGAGCTAAAATTGAGTTTCAGCCAACATTTATAATATAAATCAATGCTCAATTGAATTATCATATGTTGGATTGCTATTTTTTCTCGAACTTAATAATGAATTAGCAAAATACTTTTTAAACATAATAAAATGTCTGATCATGGTAATCTCAATTTGCCAAGTGCAAAGAAAGTAAGACAATTAAAGTTTGGTTGCAAATTGTAGCTAAAATGTAATACCCAAATTAGCAAGCACTTAATGTACAAATAGTTTAATACAATTAATTAAACAGAAAAATGTTATCAAATATGCTACTTCAATTCCTATTGATATTCATCATTCTCCTCTATAGTCTAGGTTTTTTTTTGGTTTTTTTTTTTTTCCCCTCATACCAAAGCAATAACTTGAAATAAAATAAAACAAATAATATAACTATGATTTAGACATTTAACTCGGGAATAAGTATAAAAGTAATAGTTAACTTAGAAAATAAAAAATAAAAGAAGTGAAGTCACAATTATATTATTACCAGTGAAATAAAAATGATTAAGTTTTAAAATTCTAAACATTCTAAAATCATTAATGTTTTGTGATTTTCAAAATAATAGAAAAAAAAAAAAAGAATTTGTATACAATTGATTACATCAATTACAAGTAACACTAAGGAACAAACAAAAGATCTCTTTAGGTTGTTGCTCTTTGTTGACCTATAAATATATAAAATAAATAAATAGAAGATTAGTATCTGATGAACACATTTAACAATAAAAATAAAAGTTCCTAATCTTACTTTTTTTTTTCTTCACTCCATGGAAGTTGCGAAAATCTCCTACATAAAGTAACATTTGCACCTGGGCTTAAGGAAAACCTGAAATAGTCCATAAAGGTTAGGACAACTGGAGCAAATTTTAAATTTTTTGTACGAAAATCAAGAAAATTGCTTAACCCATTTTAGATTTTTTCGCTCCTTTTTGACCAATTTTAATTGTCTCAGGTGATTCCGAATAGTTCAAAAGGGTTATGAGTGATCCGAACAGAGTTTTTAGCGTGAAAATTGAGAAATTTGCCTTTTCAGGTTTTCAGTTTTTATTTTTAAAATTTTATTTTTTCTGGGCTTTGTTAGTATTTTCCCTATACTTTTGAATTTTTTATTTTATTTTGTTTCATTTGATTTGATTCGACTTATTTAATTAAAGAAAAAAGATAGAGAAAAAAAAAGAAAAAAAATAAAAATAAAAGAATTTTAAAAAGGAGGGGTCTTTGCGCATGGCTACACATGCTTGCGTGTGGTGGACCATGCGCACAAGTGCGAGCACGCACCTAAGTCTGAAACAACACTATTTTTTGTATTGAGTTAATTAAAAGGGTGCATGTGCCTACAACTTTTTAATTCAAACAATGTCATTTTAAAAAAATAAAATAAAAGTATATGTAAATATAGGAAATTTTCGAAACTATGTCGTTTTGGCCTCGAGGCTATCTTCAACCTCCTAAGTCCGTTTTTGGCCAGAATTTGACCCAATTTTCCCCATTTTTTCTAGTGAAAAATCTTTTAAATTGTTTTTTAAACTTCCCAACCTCCCACCCCATTATTTTAACTCTCCCACTAACCTTCACCCTCCCAAAAATCCCTAACAACCTTTTAAAAAAAATTAAAAGGAATTTTTTTTTCTCTCACTTCCTCCACTTTCTCCCCTCATTTCTCTCCCACTCTCCTCCACTTCCTTTGCACTATAAAATCCCCTAGGGGATGGGGGGGGGGGGGTGTTTGTTACGGTCCAACTATTTTCACACCGTTGTGAAAGGGCCATGCAACGTTAGTTAAAGCACTTTGTTTAACTAGTCAGCCTATCGTTTACCAACATTCATCCACGAAATACTTTCATTAGCATTCAATCAAATGACAGCGGAAATAGTAAGCAATCATGAAAGCAGTGACAACCAAGCAGTAAACATTGAATTTACACAATTCATTAGCAACACCTTCGCTGACATTGTATGTTTAGCGAGGGAGGCAAGTAGGCTAAACACGTTGACAATAGCTAGTGAGTTTTACAATGACTAATGAACACTCACCCTCCCCTAAAGAGGTTTTTATGTAATTATCATCCTGACACTAGGAAACATCAAAGTGACTGAGGAGTCATACTGCCTTATTTGGCATACAAAGACACTGCTAGTGGAAAATAATCCTACACTAGTATTTACATGATGGAAACCCATCCCAAGTACACGAAACAAGTGGTCACAGGCAAGCATAATGCCCTGAACAAGCTTAGCTCATGACACTCCCCCATTTATGCGGTCGACGTCCTCGTAGACTTTTATGCTAGGCACACTTCAACTTTATCCATGAACGGTTGCATATCTTTTACTGAAATCCAGCTGATTTCTTTGTCATCAAGGCATTTTCACTTCACTAGGAACTTCTGCCGCTTCTTCCTTGAGGATATGAACTTTTTGGCTGCAAGGATCTTTTCAACTTCATGTCTATCAGGTGACACTGTCTTCAACTCTGCTCTGTTTGATTGACTTCTGCTCAGATCATCGGTGTAGGCGTTGAACAGCTTAAGGCAGCCGACATGAAACACATGATGCCCTTTCGTTTGGTTGAAGTGTTGCAGTCTTCTTCTCCCCTGATCTGCCAACTTCTTCATATGCTTAAAAGCTTTTTCCAGATAGACTCGGGCAAACTCTGCATTCAGTCTCCACTTTTTGGTGAAGATGTACGCCATGGGACTCTTTCCTCTGTATGGCTCACCCACCGTGTGAGGTAACAGCGGCTGCTGGCTTGTAACAATCTCAAAAGGGCTCTTGTTGGTTGTCGAGCTCCTTTGGGCATTGACCATAGAACGGAGCCACATCAAGTAGTTGAACACCATTCTTCTGGTTGTCGTTGACAAAATGGCACAAGTACTCTTCCAGTAGCTCTCTGAATCTCTTCATCCTTTTGTCTATCTATCGGTGAGAACTCGAAGAGATGTAGAGATGTGACCTAAATATCCTAAAAAATTCTGTCAAGAAGTTGCCAGTGAACATTAAGTCTTCGTCACAAACAATAACTTGGGGAACACCCCAATGTCTCACAACAGTCCCAAGGAACAATTGTGTTATCTCTTTTGCCGAACTGTACTTTGGTGCCTCTATGAATGTACCAAACTTCCTTCGCTCCCCTTTGTCTTGTTGGCAAATGAGACAAGTTCGGGTATAATCAACCACATCATCACATTGTTGGCAAATGAGACAAGTTCGGGTATAATCAACCACATCATCACATATGTGCGGCCAATAATACTGTAATGTCAGGAAGCCACCAAATGGGGCCCGAGTTGTTATGTGTTTTATTCACCTAAGAAACGACTTGCCTATTTTACTATATACATATATACATATTTATTTATATTTTTTTCAACATAGCAACATTCATAATAACTCTGGTATCCTACTAAACTGATATAGCCATGATCAACCCCGATCCATGGGTACCAGGAATATACTTGTCATACAACTCTGATACCTAAGCAGCAGAAAACATAAATTACATACATGCCTTACAACATCGGACACAATACCAGAGTTCTACTATAATTGTCATATATATATACAAACATCCAAAAAGGGACCAAAAAGTACCCTATGGTCATAACTCAAAAACTAATCTAACCCTAGCTCGACTACTTACCCTACTGATAGGGTAGTTCGGTCAACCTCTACTACTGCGGAGCTCTATCAGCCCCTATTTAGATTTCCTGAAATGTTTGTAATGCTGGGGTGAGACACCTCTTAGTAAGGGAGATAAACTAATATCAGTGTGTGACAACATGAGTATTATCGTGCTTAAACATGAACTGTACATATATATATATATATATATATATATATATATATATGATAAAACTGACTATATAAATCCTGAGTAAAACATGATTCATTATATCATAATAAATAACGTACTAAATTTTGTAATCATGAAAACATCTCCTATAACTGTACAATACTGAAATATACCCAAGATGGATAGCTAACTGATGTCATGTATTACTCTCATATGACTAGGTTGTGTGGCCTGTAGGCGGGACCTAGCAATGGCTGGCCGACCACGCTAAGTCAAACATAAGTCTGTAAGTACGATGGGCTTGACCTACCTGGTCCGAACTGCAAGGGGGACACCTGCACTACACTGAAGCCATATCGACTGTCATCTCCCACACTCTATTTGAGATGTGTGGTAGCACTAACATGAACTTATACTTGAACTTGATAGCTACGGTATCGTGCTCTGAAATCTAAATTAAGCCATCCGAATTCTGATAACATATAATACATTTCATATTACTGATACATAGTTGTTTCATATTTTAAAGTAATATCTGACACGATAATATTTTCCTGATTCTTGACATAACATGCATAATTACGACATCTGCGCCGACTATAAATCATGGCATCTACGCCAGCTATAAATCACGACATCTGCGCCGGCTATATCATAACATACTGAACATGAAATTTCTGCACTGTTTAACATAATATTCTCAACCATATTTCCTGTACTGTTTTTATGGTTTTTCTAAAAACTGTTGTAATATTTTTATTCTAGAAAAATCATATTTTTCTGATATAACATAATTTTCATGGAAATTTATACTCATGCCACACAAATGTGAGTAATATTCTAAACATAAAATCTGATCCAAAAGCATATTTTCTAATAAAATGTATTAAATCTATTTTCCTGTTCAATAGTAGTATTCTCAAATACTATACTATAACATACGTAATTTTTGAAAATAAATGTTGTATATTAATAAATTATTTCATGAAAAATGTTAACTTAATTTATCTCCTTACTTGACTTACTAAGAAGCCCACAAATCTAACCAAACCTACTCCTGTATGTTCCCAACTCAACACCCTGAAATTTACATTTCCCCAACAAATCAACAAACACCAGTATAATACCTTCCAACACATTCTCCTCAATCCAGAAATACACAATAACTTATAAAACTTAAAATAACCAACTTACCCAGATTTTGGGATGGTGCCCAAATATTTTAAATCAAAATTCTGATCCAGCAGTATTGTAGAGAATCTTCCCAGGAGTAACGTGACAGCTTCCGATCATCAAACTACCGAGAAACGAAGCCGAAAATCTAGAGAGAAGTTAGAGAGAGTTGGTTCTAGAGAGAGAGAGAGAGATTACATGCAAAAATTCTCGTTGAATCCCGAGTTTGGCATATTTATAGTGTTGCCTCATCGACGGGACACGTGGCCTCGTCGACTAACCCAAAAAGAAGGTTTGTCGATGATATCAGAACCTTCATCGATGAACTTCAGGCTCTAAAATCAGCCCTCTCGGTATCTTTTATCGACGAGACATGTGTCCACGTCAACGTGCCCAAGAAGGTTGTTCATTGACGATCGCTCTGTGTTCGTCGACGAGACCCTACTGAGTTCCCCTCTAGCATTTCCTTTTTCTCTCCTTCCTTTTATTATTAAATGCTATAATTCTATGGGTCTCTACATTCTCCCCTCCTTATAAAAATTTCGTCCTCAAAATTTGCTATCCATACTATACACCATCCTCTGAGAAAAAATTGACTATTTATTTTATTACTTACCCTCACTTATGGCGGAGGAATATTGTGGATACATATATGGTTCTAGGAGATTACAATAACTGAACAAAATTCTCTCATAACCAACCAAAATAGAAATTAATACATGTATCGATTAACCTGCAAAAAAAACGTTACTTAGTTACCCGATTTTTCTTGATTACTACTGGTCCCCACTGAAAAGGTGCGAGTATTTTCGTCATATTTGCTCCTCGCGCTCCCATGAAGCTTCTTCCACTGCGTGATTCCTCCAAAGGACTTTTACTAATGGAATGTTCTTACTACGCAATTCCTGTTCTTTCCTATCCAAAATCTGCACTGGTGTTTCCTCATATGCCAAAGTATTACTGAGTTCTATCCCTGCATACCTGATTACATGGGAGGGATCTAGGACGTATTTCCTTAACATGGAAGCATAAAATACGTCATGTATTCTGGATTAAGCTGGTGGTAAAGCTAGCCGATAGGCAAGTGACCCTACTCTCTTAAGTATCTCAAATGGGCCAATAAACCTAGGGCTCATCTTACCCTTCCTCCCAAATCTCATAGCTCCTTTCAATGGTACTATTTTCAGAAGCACATGATCTCCTATATCAAACTCCAATTTTTGGTGGTGAGTATCAGCGTGAGCTGGACTGATTCTATTTCTGATAAGTCGGACTTTATCGTATGCCTGCTGCACTAACTCTAGTCCCAAAATTCGCGTCTCACCCATCTCATCTTAGTATAATGAAGAATGACACCTCCTACCGTATAACGTCTCGTAAGGTGCCATGTCGATGCTGGTCGGATAGCTATTATTATACACAAACTCAACCAGCGACATGTACTAGGTCAACTACCCCCGAAGTGCAGCACACATGCTCGTAGCATATCCTTAAGGATCTGGATCGTCCTCTCCGTCTGCCCATCAGTTTGAGGATGAAATGTCATGCTGAATGATAACTAAGATGCCAAAGCCTCCTGCAAGCTCTTCTAGAAATATGATGTGAAACGTGGGTCTCAGTCCGATACTCTAGACACTGGCACACCATGTGATCATACTATTTCTTGAATATATAATTCTGTCAGCCTGTCCATGGAGTAATTAACTTTGATAGGGATAAAGTGATCAGTCTTTGTCAGTCTATCTATAATCACCCAAATTATGTTCTGCCCATGCAATGCCGGTGGTAAACCTATAACAAAATCCATAGAGATATGGTCCCACTTCTACTCAAAGATATGAAGTGGTTGCAACTATCCCGCTGGTCACTAGTGATCAGACTTCACCTGATGGCACGTCAAACAATACTCTATGAATATAGCTTTCTCCCTTCTCATGCCGCTCCACTAGAATGATTCCCTGAGATCCCGATACATTTTAGTGCTGCCAGGTTGCACTGTATATAGGGATTTGTGAGCCTCCTCTAGGATCGTCCTTTTGATTTCCACATCTATAGGCACGTACAACCTGGTACGGAACCTCAGAGTTCCGTCATCTGAAATACTAAATTCTTCTCCCTATCCATCCTACACTTTAGCTATCAGTTCTACTAATTCTACGTTATCCCTGTAAGCAGCTTTAATCCTCTCCTATAGAGTAGGTCATACCACCAAGTTGGCAATAAATGTCTAATGATCACTCTCTATTAGCTCCACACTGAGCCTCTCTAAGTCCATCTAGATTGGGTGCTGAATTACTGCTACTAATTGTACTGCTCCTCCTAATTTCTAGCTCAGAGCATCAGTCATCACATTCGCCTTCCCTGGGTGGTAATTGATGGTGCAGTCGTAATCCTTAATAAGTTCCAACCATATCCTTTGGCTCATATTCAATTCCTTCTGTATGAAGAAGTACTTTAAACTTTTATGGTCTAAAAATATTTCACATCTCTCTCCTTACAGATAAAGTTTCCAAATTTCAATACATAAACCACTGCAGCCAATTCTAGATCATGGGTAGGATAATTCTTTTCATATTCTTTCAATTGTCTAGAGGCATATGCTACAACTCTACACTGCTGCATCAACACATATCTGAGCCCTTTCAAAGACGCGTCACTGTAGATCACATAACCATCACCTCCTGATGGAATGGTCAATACAGGTGCAGTAACGAGTCTCTGCTTCAATTCCTGGAAACTTTACTCACAATTGTCATTCCATTCAAACCTGACATTCTTCCTGGTTAGTCGGGTCAAAGGCTCTGACAATCCTGAGAATCCCTCTACAAACCGACGGTAATATCCCGCCAATTGTAAGAAACTTCTGATTTCCTAAATGTTCTTCAGCCTGACCCAATTCACCACTGCCTTTATTTTACTGGGATCTACTGAAATTCCATCCCTTGATATAACATGTCTTAAAAACGCAATTTTCTCTAACCAGAATTCACATTTTCTAAACTTGGCATACAATTGCTTTTCTCTAAGCATCTGAAGTACTAGCTTTAAGTGCGTCTCATGCTCCTCAAAACTCCTTGAGTAGACTAGTATGTCATCAATGAAAACCACAAAAAATTGATCTAAATACTGATGAAAGACTTTGTTCATCAAATTCATAAATATAGCAGGAGCATTCGTCAGTCCGAATGGTATGACCAAAAATTCATAATGGTCATACTGAGTTCGGAATGCTGTCTTAGAGATGTCCTCTACCCTGACTTTTACCCGATGGTACCTAGAGCGTAGATCAATCTTTGAATAAACCTGTGTACCCTAAACCTGATTAAATAAATCATCTATATGGGGTAGAGGATACCTGTTCTTAACTGTTACTTTATTTATTTTCCTGTAATCTATGCACATTCTCACAGTCCCATCTTTCTTTATCACAAATAAAATTGGAGCTCCCCATGGTAATATACTAGGTCTAATAAACCCTTTATTTAATAAATCTTGTAGCTGATCCTTTAATTCTTCCAATTCTGTTGGAGCCATTCGGTAAGGAGCTTTAGAGATCGGTGCCATCCCTGGAAGCAAATTAATAGCAAAATCTACCTCGTTGTCAGCTCGGGTAGCTCCTCTGGAAAAATGTCAAGAAACTCCTTTACCATTGGTATATTGACAAGCTTCAATTCATTTTCTGTCACCTCCCTTACATAGGCCATAAACCCCTGACATCCGTTTAGAAGCCTAAATGGCTAACACTAACTGAGGCGGGGAATGCACCTGCGACCCCACAAATATGAATTCTTGCTTTCTTGGTGGTATGAATATCACCTCTTTCAGATGACAGTCGATACTAGCATAGTTAGCTGCCAATCAATCCATACCCAGTATTACATCGAATCCATGCATGTCTAGTACAATTAGGTTATCTGGTAATATTCTCCCCTAAATATCTACTAGATAGCCTCTGAGCACTCTACGAGACTTCACCACTAACCATGTTGGTGTAGCTACTGACAATTCAATATCTAATAATTGTGTCTCGACTCCAAAAAATTTAACATATCCCGCAGACACAAAGAAATGGGTGGCACCAGAATAAAAAAAAACAATAGCTTGATATGATGAAGCAGTAAGGGCACTTGTCACCACGTCACCCGCGGTCTCAGCATCTCTCGGCGTCAATACATAAACCCTTGCTGTGGCTATATTCCTCTAGTGGCC
The DNA here is from genome assembly GCF_029873635.1 of Malania oleifera. NCBI lineage: Eukaryota > Viridiplantae > Streptophyta > Magnoliopsida > Santalales > Ximeniaceae > Malania > Malania oleifera. The sequence goes on along the minus strand of NC_080422.1, from coordinate 79,347,973 downwards.
TTTACGGGGAGCCTGATAACCTCCCCAGTAAGGTCTGGGAGTAGGAGCGGTACCAGGTGATGTAGAGCAATCTCATACCGGTCCTCTACAACAATAACAGACTCCTTTCTTGCTCAACAATCCCCCAAGTGTCTCTTCCCACATGTTAGACAGACATGGTAGATCTGCATAGCCTGAACCTCACGAACCCTCATCTCCTACCTCTGACCCCTGCCATAATTACCTCTCCTCCACGGGCCCCGACTAGATTCCTGCTAAAAGCCTGAAGGCGTGGACCTCTTCTTCTGTCCCTACTCCTCAGCACCCATCCGCTCATTGGCCTCTGCCACAACTGCTCTATCTACCAACTTAGCAAAGTACTGTACTTTCAAATGTGAATAATACTCTAAACATAAAATCTAATCTAAAATCATATTTTCTAATAAAATGTATTAAATATATTTTCCTGTTCAACTGTAGTATTCTAAAATACTGTACTATAACATACGTAATTTTTGAAAATAAATGTTCTATATTAATAAATAATTTCATGAAAAATGCTCACTTAACTTATTCCCTTACCTGACTTACTGAGAAACCCACAAATCTAACCAAACCTACTCCTTTGTGTTCCCAACTCAACACCCTGAAATTTACATTTCGTCAACAAATCAACAAACACCAGTATAATACCTTCCACACATTCCCCTTAATATAGAAGTACCCAATAACTTAAAAAACTTAAAATAAACAACTTACTCAGATTTTGAGATGGTGCCCAATTGTTCCAAATCAAAATTCTGATCCAGCAGTATTGTAGAGAATCTTCTCAGAACTAATGTGACGACTTTCGATCGTCAAACCGGTGAGAATCGAAGCCGAAAATCCAGAGAGAAGTCAAATTGAGTTGAATTCTAGAGAGAGACAGAGAGGTTACATGCAAAAATTCTAGCTAAATCTCGAGTTTAGCATATTTATAGAGTGTTGCCTCGTCAGCGAAACATGTGGCCTCATCGATGAACCCAAAAAGGAGGTTCGCCAAAGATATTATAACCTTCATCAACGAACTTCAAACCCTAAAATTAGCCCTCTCAGTATCTTTTCATCGACGAGACACGTGTCCATGTCGACGTGCCCAAGAAGGCTGTTCGTTGACGATTGCTCTGTGTTCGTCGACGAGACCTTGTTGAGTCCCCCTTTGGAATTTCCTTTTTCTCTCCTTCCTTTTGTTATTTAATTTCTATTATTCTGCGGGTCAAATATCATCCAAGCAGTAGATTATAATTAAACATCCTCAAATAAAATACTAGAGTACCACAAAAAAAGGAATTTCCATTTGTCCATATTGCATAACCAGAATTTTAAAACAACATAAACTTAAAGACTTTGAAGTTCTTACAAACACTCACTCTATACTACGCTAACCAACCCTACCCTGAGCTTGCTAAGTTCAATCACATGAAGGTCCTGAAAAATGAGTTGTATATTGGGGTGAGACACTTCTCAGTAAGGATGGAATAAATTATTATTAGTGTGTGGCAACATGATTTTTAGTGTATACAAAATATACTCATTTATTAATTAACAGAAACAGTAAGGACACTTATAACTATACTCACATGCATTCAACATTAATCATATCACAGAATCTGCATACACATACACCACAACACATCCACATTTACCGTACATTCAATCCACATTCACGCACTCACACCCATAATTGAAAATGCACATTTACTTCACAACCCATGGTTCTCAGGGCATCCCTCCCCATCGTTCCCCCCACATTCTTACTTCACACACTTCCACAGTCACAACACACACAACTCTATTCATAGTAAAATAGTAAGACGACCTCCTCATGCCTGCCAACGTCTTACCCCATCTATATAAATGACAATATAACGACCTCCTCAAATCCTGCCGACGTTATATTGCTATTTATAACAAGTACAATATAATGAACTTCTCACTCCTACCAACGTTATATTGTAATTTACATGAATAACAACACAACACCATAACATATTAGTTAAATGCATCACAATAATCACAACCAGTTTATTTAATATATATATATATATATATATATATATTAATCTCATGCCACATGATTTAAGAATTAAACCATAATATAATAACCAAAAATCATCGTTTCCATATGCCTAAATAATTCAGAAAAATCATATATAGTATTTCGATATCCAAATTCTCAATTTAATATGTTAATCTTTGAAATGACAATTATTATAAAATCCCTAGGCTCACAAACGCTAATTTAATCAACTAATAATAATAATAATAATAATAATAATAATAATAATAATAATAATAATAATAATAATAATAATCCAAAATCCAATTTTCATATATCTGAATACCCAAAAAACATTGTTAGCCTTTGAGGCTATGTGAGCTTAATTGCACTGTTTTGATGATAACAACACATTAGTGGTTCTAGGTAAGCTTATCTTTGCATATGATTAGTATAAATACAAATGCAAAGATTAAGTAAATTAGTAATATGTTAGACATTATCAAAAAAGGGGGAGAATGTTAGTGTTAGTGGCTACACCATCATTATTTAATGTATTTTGATGATATTAACCTATAAGTTGTTCCTAGTATTTTCCTATCTTTGTAGATCTTATTTAGTATAGGTACAAAGTGTCAGATACATGGAAGTACCAAATCAGAAGCAAAGATCGGACCGAGTAGACATCAAACAGGAAAGATCGGAAGGACGCCGACTCCGAAGCACCAAAGCACATCCTAAAGTTATTGTGTATAAATTAATTGTAGTAAGGGTTGTGTAAGTGAGTGTGTATTGTAACTCTTGTGGTGTGTGTCTTGCATGATTTCTGAGTAAGAGTTTAGCCATTGCATAAGCATACTAGGATACATGAGCATATAGGATCTGCACAAAAGTAACAAACTCACAATTCATAGTTTTCTAAGTTAAAACAGGAGTTTGTCAAATGAATCTTAAAACTCAAATATGTTTTCAAAGGGACAAGTTTTTAACATCCTAGTTTTAAGAACATTTTTATACTTAGTGAGGGGGCTTTGAAATTGAAATTGAAACTTCCTAAAGTAGTTTCTTTCATATATTATATTAATATTATATATACATATATATATATATATATATATATCTTATTCCAATATGTTTTATTATCTTTATCATACTATTCATTTTATTTGTTTATTTAATTAATTAATTTAATAATTAATCTAATTCAATTTTTTTTCTTAGGCCGAGTTACTACATTCTCCCCTACTTCTAAGAATTTCGTCCTCGAAATTCACTTATTAATCCTTTTACCTAACTCTAAAATTACCTAACCATCCTTATACCACAAATTTCAATATACTCCATAGATATACATAAATACGTCACTTAGAATCAAATAAATCTATTACTTGTTCAAACGCCCAACTTGAACTTAAACCATCAAATCACAACACCTAAATTTCTCTTTGAGAGGCTTATCCTCATAAATCAACCAACCTAACATTCGAGTTCTCAAGTTTTAGTTTCTCTGCTTGGAAACATTACCGTAAATGGATTTATTGTGGTTTTCTGAACCCATCGACTCATTCAGAAAATCACAGAAGTTCGTCAAGGGATTTCTTCCTCTAGGCTACGAAACAAAACTCAAAATTCCTATCAGTATCCTAATCTACCCATTCCTATCTTCATCCTAACTCGAATCTATACTCTAGTAAAATCATATGTTAAAGTCTGTAAAACTGCTAGGCTCTGATACCACTTTGTAACGCTTTGAACCCGTCAAGTGGGGCCCAGGGTGTTATGTGTTCCATTCACCTATCTCTGATACCATAAATATCATTCAAACAACGGATTATAATTAAACATTCTCAAATAAAATACTAGAGTGCTATATTACACGACCAAAAATTGAATTTCCATATATCCATATTACATAACCAGAATTTTAAAACAACATAAACTTAAAGACTTTAAAGTTCTTACAAACACTCACACTACACTGCGCTAACCAACCTTGCCCTGAGCTCGCTAAGCTCGATCACACGAAAGTCCTAAAAAATGAGTTGTATATTGGCATGAGATACTTCTCAGTAAGGATAGAAGAAATTATTATGAGTGTGTGGCAACATGAGTTTTAGTGTATACAAAATATACTCGTTTATTAATTAACAATAGTAGTAAGGACACTTGTAACTGTACTCACACACATTCAACAGCAATCATACCATAGAATCTGCATACACATACACCACAACACATCCACATTTACCATACATTCAATCCACATTCATGCACTCACACCCATAATTGAAAATGCACATTTACTTCATAACCCGTGGTTCACAGGGCACCCCTCCACAATCACAACACACACAACCCTATTCATAGTAAAACAGTAAGACGACCTCCTCATTCCTACCAACACCTTACCTCATCTATATAAATGACAATATAATGACCTCCTCAAATCCTGCCCACGTTATATTTTGATTTATAACAGGTACAAATGGAGAAAGATTTTAGAGAGAGGGAGTGAGTGTTTGAGGAGGGAGAGAGAGAGAGAGAGAGGGTGTGTAATGTCCCGACCCTCTACGTGTGTAATAACCCAAAAAATTAGAAGGGTTCTCGTCAACGAATACAGGGGATTCGTCGACGAGGATATAAGAGGAGCTCATCAATGAGGACAGGTTTCGTCGACGAGAAAATACCGAGAGAGGTTTTCAGCGCAGTCTGAAATTCATCGACGAGGGAGGAAGTTCGTCGACGAAATTCCTTAAGGACTCGTCAATGAGATGATGTGTCTCGTCGACGAATCCGGGGCTATAAATAGTGAAAACCCAGATTTTTCAGTGGAAAACTGGCGCAAACTTCTTCTCTCTCTCTCTCTTTCTCTCTCTCTCTAAAACGTCTCCCACTCCTTCTCTCTTCGATTCCGGGTCCGTTTCTTGCCGGATTGAAGATCTAAGGCTACCACGACGCACCTGGTGAAGTTCTTTGAAAGTCTGCTGGAGCTAATCGTTGGAGAAGTTAGTTTGGAATTCATCCCAAATTCAGGGTAAGGTGTTTTATTCAGAATATGCTTTCCCTGTAATTATAGAAAATGCTCTATATAGAAAAATACTGATGTTTTGTTCCGGGGAATGTCATTTTCAGGGTATTAAGTGGAGAACGCTGCGGGTGTAGGGCCAAAGTTCAGTACGGGCTTTTCAGAAATTAGGTAAGGAAAATATGCTATGCTAGGAGATTTACTTACGTTAACAGAAATTTTATATATGTACGCATGTATACCATTTAATATACAAAATATGAATTTTTAAAGTATGTGTGGCCTGAGTAGATATTTGTTTGATATAGAACCTATGTAGCTTTTTTTTACAGCATATCATACTATATAGTATTTACAAATAAAGATTGATGTATATCACAGTAAATTTTAGAATAGTTTATTATAGATGTGAAATTGGAATGGCCTCCCAAAAGGGGGGGGGGGTGAATTGGGTTTTAAAAATTTTATTCCCTTTAGTCTTAGTTATTTTGAGTTATAATAACAATCAAAACTTAGATACAATCACAATCAACACAGCAAGATCAACCACTCAATTTATGTAACAATAACCCTGTATATATGTGAAAATTTGCTGAACTCGTTATAAGCCTTGTATCACAATTATTCTTCTTCCTAACATTCAGTTTTTAAATAAACTTTCAAATTAATAGGTCAGGAATAATCAACCAACGTAGTCCCTTTCGGTTTCCACAATCAATGCTGATTTATCCAAAACAAATTACCGTCCGGTCTATTTAACAACCAAACATTCAGAATTGAAATTTAAAGCATCCACACAAATTATATCTTTTGTAAAAATAAAAATAAAGAGTAGAGTAGAGAAAGAAGAACACAGGGATTTTATGAGGTTCGACTTCAACACAACCTACGTCCTCGCCCTTGGAAAAACCACCAAAGGATTCACTACTACTGTTCCCTTACCAGGCAGAACAAGACCAATTACAAGCACTCTTTGGGTAAGGCTAGAGCCCACCTTCTCCAAACAATATCCCCTTGTTTGGTCCAACGATTCAGCACTCGAACCGTCAACTAAACTGTTACAAAGATATAAAAAAAGACGTACAAGAACTTGTTCCTCAAAGAGCTTATTAGTACAATATTTGAAACACTATGTACTTCAGTAAATTCAAAACATGAATTTCCGAATGAAGCTCTTAGAAACTTATCATCGTAGATATTTTTCAATGGATGAAAAGATCAACAACTTGATGCACAACTCAGTGAGAAACTTCAACAAAGCTTTCAGAAAATTTTGTGAGTGATGAGAGCAATAGCAGACTTTCAGAATTTTAGTAGGCTTTGAGAGAGAATGAGAGTTGAATTGATTTCTTAGTGTCTAAAACAATGATCCTTGAGGGCATTTATAGAGGTAAAAAACTTCCTTGCTTGTTTCCCAAGAATACGTAGAGTTGTTTCCAAATATTAAATTTATTTGAACTTCCAATTATTTGAATTTCAAAAATTATATTCGTTGGAATTTCAAAAAATGTCGCGAGCCAGACGACTATGAGGTCCTGGCATTCGTCTGTCCATATGTTATAACTATAAAAACATAGACAGAGAAGTGGCAGTCGCCTGTCCCTTGATTGGAAGTCGTCTATCACCTGTATAATATAGTTATAATATAACTTAATGAGGTGGCAGTCGTCTTTCCATATAGTGACGGTCGTCTGTCTATGAACAATTTTAAGTTTTTCAATAACACAGAAGGTGGACAGTCGTCTAGTAAAACATTCACAAAGTTCTTACTTTGCACTGGCAGTCGTCTGTCAAAGTCTTGAAAGTCGTTTGTCAGGCTTCTATCTTCAGTTAAACTGTGCTAAATTGGCCAGTCATCTGTCCATAGCTAGACAGTCGTCTGTCCAAGTAGTTTTTCCTCTTTAAGCCTTTTTTGATTTGTCTCTCTTTTGCTTGAGTTTATCTTGGAATATTAACTTGTTTAACTTTTAAAAACATGTTCCAAGGCTTAAGCTATGGTCTCTAAGTCTCCTTTTGCCTAATGAGCTTCAAAATGAAAAATTCATATTTGAATTAACTTGAAGTACTTACAAAGAATTTGACCTAAGCTGATTTGACATTTTCTTGGTTTTGAGTTCTTTCAATGCTACTCCTCAATCTCTTAGACTTCTGTTAGAGCTTTCATTTATAGAGCTTTGATATTCTCATGAAATTCTCTTTGTTCCTTGGTTCTTGTAAGCTTTCATATCAGGGTATATGTATTTTGAGCAATTCATCTTTTCATGTAATCATATCACTTGAAAATATATTAAATAACTTTTACTTTGTTATTATCAAAACCAAGAGTTTGTAAGCCTAATTAGGCCAACAATCTCTCCCTTTTTAATGATGACAACAAACGAGCAAAGATGTAAAAATTAAACTTAATGCTTCCCCTATCAACAAGCATAAGTTTAAAATAAACTCAATAAGACACAATAAGGCATAAGTTAATAGGAAATACATGAAATACATAAGCAAATGCATACATTACACTGAGCACATAGACATTACACTTTGCTCAATCCCCATACTCCCCCTTTTGACATCAACAAAAAGGTAAACTATAACCAGAACTGAAGTATGTGGAGCATACAAAAACATCAAAAGTCTATGTTTCAGAATCAGTGTCATTATCTGCAGCAATGCCTTTGCCTTTGGATTGGATTGCTGTGAACCTTCTTCTTCTTCTTCTTCTTCATTTTCAGCTTTTTCTTCATCAGAATTCTCATTACCTCCGTTATCTGAATCAGTGTCATTTTTAGTGACATGATGCTCTATTTTAACAATTCGATTATCTAACAAGGCATATTTGTCATCAATGGTTGAGATTTTATCCTGAAGAGAAGCAAAATTTTCCCGCATTTCAGAACTAAAATTGGTATGATTCTGATAAAATGGAACAAACCAAGGTGGCATATCAGCTTCTTCAGGAGCGGGATTCCTTTCTTCTTGTGCAGGTCTTGCCGGTCTATTACCCTGAAACATCCATCCCTTAGTATAGTTTTTGTAACCTATTCATTTCAGTTTAGTAGATGAGAAAAAGTTGTAATGAGTTCATTTCACTATTTTTGAAGTTGGAGAGAGGACTTGAAAATGAGCAGAGATCAAGGAAAGAATACCGCCATACGGAAGCCTAATTCTAGGAGATTCGAGCTTCATAACCATCCATTTCAGTATAATGCTAGATAAGTGTAATTTTTTCCCTTTTAGTAAGCACCACATTATGAAACAATCAAAGAACGTTACAGGATCAAAGGATCCAAACCTCGGAATTATATTGTATGCAATGATCTTATGCAGGAATTGTTCTTGAAGATTGAGCTGTTTATATGGTGGAGGATGTCCAAAATAAACAGGTGCATCATTCATCATAAGAGGCAAAAATTCTTGTGGTGAGAAACCGTAATCCATAGTCCATTGCTTTTCAACTGGAGTACACTCAAAATTTCCATGCTTGATGTGAAGAATTTTCCTTAAATAGTGTGGGGTAAGAGTTATCTTTTGACCATAAATTTTGGTAGCAATTCCAACTTATTTCATTACCAAGTTTGAATAAAAAATATTAATTTGATCTAGGTAATACCCCTTCACTTGGTGAAGAATGAACTTGTCCCATCCTATAGTTTTGAACATTTCGATAATTTCAGGAAAATCTTCTTCAAAGAAAGTGACATCTAGTACCTTGCAGAAGATTGGATCGATTGCTGAAATGTGATTTTGATATAATGCTTTGGCATGCGAAGAAACCAGTCATTTCTCTATGTCATCATTGTTTGTCTGCTTTGAAGAGGACGATGAAGCTTTGTCCTTTTTCCCAAATTTTTTGGTTTTGGTACGAACCATTCTGGTGAAGTTAAATTTTTAGGAAACCCTAGGTGTGAATAGATTAGGGTTATGATGGATGATTTTTGGGAGCAGTTTATGAGAGAAAGAACTTTGAAGAAAAGGAAGAGAAATTGATTTAGAGACTGATAGACGAATGGACAGATGTCTGGGGGGGGCGTCCACTGTCTTATACACAGACAGTAGCCTACTAGTCGCCTACCAGATCTCCGGCAGTCGTCTGCCCTGACCAATTTTTCTCCTTCTCTTTTAGTTAACTTCTCTTATATGTTACAAGCCTAATTCCTGTCGGATAAATACAAATTGATCGTCACCTAACGGTTTGGTAAATATATTAGCTAATTGATCACGAGTATTAACAAATTCAAGTACTATTTCTTTCTTGTCTACATTATCTCTTAAGAAATGATGACGTATATCAATATGTTTAGTTCTTAAATGTGATATTGGATTCTTTGAAATATTTATAGCGCTTATATTATCACATTTTATGGGGATTGTTTGGTATTGAATTTTGAAGTCCCTTAATTGTTGTTTCAAATATAAAGTTTGAGTACAACAGCTCCCCGCTACTATGTATTCTGCTTCAGCTATAGATAATGCTATGAAATTTTGTTTCTTTGAAAACCAAGAAACTAGCGAGTGTCCTAAGAAGTGACAAGTCTCACTAGTGCTTTTTCTATCTATTTTTCATCCTGCATAATCTGCATCTGAATAATTCATCATTTCGAAATCAGTTCCTTTTGGATATCATAACGCTAAATTTAGTGTGTCTAACAAATATCTAAGGATTTGTTTCACTGCTCTTTGATGTGATTCCTTAGGAGTTGATTGGAACCTAACACACATACACATACTGAACATTATATTTGGTTTTCTTGCTGTTAAGTAAAGTAAGCTTCCTATCATGCCTCAGTAATGCTTGGTATCAACTTGTTTCCCTTTTTCATCCTTATCTAGACTAGTTGAGGAGCTCATGGGAGTTCCTATAGGTTTACTTTTTTCCATATCAAACTTCTTTAACATGTCTTTAACATACTTAGTTTGATTTATGAAAGTTCCATTTTTAGCTTGTTTGATTTGTAATCCTAAAAAATAATTTAACTCTCTCATCATGCTCATTTCAAACTCTCTCTGCATAGTTATAGAAAATTCATTACACAAGTCTTCATGAGTTGCTCCAAATATAATATCATCAACATGAATTTGTACTATAAGAATATCATTATCTTTGGTTTTTATAAATAAAGTGCTATCTATCTTTCCTCTTGTAAAATTATTTTGGAGTAGGAATTTGCTTAGTTTATCGTACCAAGCTCTAGGAACTTGTTTCGATCCATATAGGGATTTAGTTAGCTTAAATACATGACTTGGATTTTTAGAGTCTTAAAAACCTAGAGGTTGTTTAACATAAACTTCTTCATTAATATAGCCATTTAGGAATGCACTTTTTACATCCATTTGGTATAATTTGAAGTCTTTATAGGCTGCATAGGCAAGAAGCATCCTTATTGCTTCCATCCTTGCTACAGAAGCAAAGGTTTCTTCATAATCAATGCCTTCTTCTTGATTGTAACCTTTTGCTACAAGCCTAGCTTTATTTCTTATAACTATCCTAGTTTCATCCTTTTTATTTCTAAACACTCATTTAGTTCCTATGATTGACTTATCTTTGAGTTTAGGTATAAGTTCCCATACTTGACTTCTTTCGAATTGATTTAGTTCCTCCTACATAGCTATGATCCAAGAGTCATCTTTTAAGGCTTCTTCTATATTCTTGGGTTCATCTTGAGACAAGAGAGCATAATTATTACAAATGTTTTTTAATGAGGCTCTAGTAGTTATTCCTTTTGATGGTTCTCCAAGAATTTGGTCTTTTGGGTGACTTTTAGCATATCTCCATTCTTTAGGTAGTTCTAGATTTTCAATTGTGTTTTCTTTTGAAGCTTAATTATTATTTTCTTCTTTTATTTCAATATCTTCTTCTTTTTGTGAAATATTTTCTTTTTCATCAATCTTAATTTTGTTAACATGATCATTTGATTCATCAAACGTTATGTGTATTGATTCAATAATTATAAGAGTTCTTTTTATTGTAAACCCTATAAGTTTTACTATTTGTTGAGTAACCTAAGAAAGTTCCTTCATCAGATTTTGCATCGAATTTTCATAGATCATCTTTAGTAGTAAGGATAAAGCATTTGCAACCGAATACATGAAAGTAAGAAATATTGGGTTTTCTTCCTTTCCATAATTCATATGGTGTTTTGTCTATGCTAGATTGTATGGATACTCTATTTATGATGTAACAGGTTGTATTCACAGCTTCTGCCCAAAAATATTTAGGTAAACCATTTTCGTTTAGTATGATTCTTGCCATTTCTTGTAAGGTTCTATTTTTTCTTTCAACAACTCCATTTTGTTGTGGAGTCCTATGTGCTGAAAAATTATAACTTATTCCATATTCATTACAGAATTTTTCAACATTTTTGTTTTTAAATTCCCTACCTTGATCACTTCTAAAGTTTGTTATATTATAGCCCTTTTCATTTTGTAATTTCTTACATAATGTGATTAGCATGTCACAGGCTTCATCTTTGTTTGCTGAGAATAATGCCTAAGTGAATCATGAATAATCATCCACTATTACAAAAGCATATTGTTTACCTCCTAGGCTTAAGGTTCTAGTTGGACCAAGTAAGTCTAAGTGCAGCAATTCTAGGGGTCTTTTTGTAGATATGTATTTTTTCTTTTTGAAACTTATTTTAACTTGCTTTCCCTTTTGTCATGCATCACATATCTTGTCTTTTATGAATTTGGTATTAGGTAGTCCCTTGACAAGATTTTTCTTTGATAATTTGGATAATAGGTCCATGCTAGCATGTCCTAGTTTCCTATGCTATAGCCAACTTATTTCATTCATTACTGTCAAACAAGTTACGTTCTAATTTATTAAGTTCTCAAGATTTATACAATAAACATTATTTATCCTATGAGCTATAAACAAGGTTTCATTGTTCTTAAGATTTTGGATAACGCATTTTTCTTTATTAAAGGTTATTTCAAACCCTTTGTCACTTAATTGGCTAATGCTTAAAAGGTTGTGTTTCAATCCTTCTACTAATAGCACATTGTCAATTGTGAGAGAAGGTTTTTTACCTATTTTTCTAATGCCGATAATTTTACCTTTGGCATTGTCGCTGAAGGTGACATATCCTCCATCCTTTTGTCTTAGAAAGGTAAACTTGGTCTTATCGCTAGTCATGTGCCTTGAACACCCGCTATCCAAGTCCCACTTATCCGTTGACTGAGTTGTCCTAAAACATACCTCTTCTTCATTCTCCATGAAGCATATATTTGTCATCTCTTGTTCGCTTGATCCATTTTCGGTCTCCCTAGAGGTTGAATCATCCCACGTAGCTTTCATAGCTTCCTTCTTTTTCTTCTTGTCTTTCTTGAGCAACGGACAATCCGATTTGATATGCCCTAATTTCTTGTAGTGATAACATATTGGAGGTTCATTCTTACTTTTATTTTCTTTCCTACTGGTCTCTCCTTTTTTAGGTTTCTTTTTATTGAACCTCCTAGGAAATCTCTTATTTCTTCTATAGAACTTACCTAGTCTCTTAGTGATGAATGCTAATTCATCTTGATCTAAGTCACTTGTTTCACTTTCCTCTTCACTGGAGCTGTGGCTAGACACTTTTAGTGCAATGGATCTTTTATGCTTTGGTTCAGGATTCCTTTCTTTTAAGGTCATTTCATAGGTAAAAAGTGAACCTACGAGTTCATCTAAAGAAGTGGTCTTAAGGTTTCTACCTTCAGTGATAGTTGTAGCCTTTGGTTCCCATATTGAGGGAAGGCCACTTAGAATTTTTCTGATCATTTCGTAGGTAGTATAAGTTTTCCCTAAGGCACTTAAGGAATTTATTATGTGTGTAAATCTGGTGTATATACTTGATATTGTTTCATCTGAATTCATCTTGAATGCTTCATATTCGCTCATTAACATGTCTATCCTATTGTCTCTAACATCAATAATTCCTTCATATGTCACTTCTAATTTGTCCCATATTTATTTAGCCATCTTGCATGCCATGACCCTATTAAATTCGTTAGCATCTAAGGCACGGTATAAAGCATTTATAGCACTTGAATTGATTTGAAGCACTTTATAGTCTGAATCGGTCATATCCTTTTTTTATTTTGGAATTTATTTTCCATCTACTATTTTAGTGGGAATAAGGTCTCCATCCATAACTATTTCCCATACTTTTCAATCCATGTGTTGGAGATAGATTTGCATTCTCTTTTTCCAAAACGTATAATTATGTCCACAAAAAATTAGTGGACAGGTTGAGGATTGGCCTTCACCAAAGGGTGCTACTCCTATATTTGTCATTCAATCTTTTTATAGTTTCTTGTTAGGAATTACTATAAGTAGGCTCAAATACAAATTGAAATTGGAATAGCCCCCCAAGAGAGGGGGTGAATTGGATTTTAAAAATTTTATTCCCTTTAGTCTTAGTTCTTTTGAGTTATAATAACAATCAAAACTTAGATACAATCACGATCAACATAGCAAGATCAATCACTCAATTTATGTAACAATAACCCTGTATATATGTGAAAATTTGTTGAACTCGTTATAAGCCCTGTATCACAATTATTCTCCTTCCTAATGTCAAGTTTTTAAATAAACTTTCAGATTAATAGGTCAAGGATAATCAACCAATGTAGTCCTTTTCGGTTTCCGCAATCAATGCTAATTTATCCAAAACGAATTACCTTTCGGTCTATTTAACAACCAAACATTCAGAATTGAAATTTAAAGCATCCACAAAGATTATATCTTTTGTAAAAAGAAGAATAAAGAGTAGAGTAGAGAAAGAAGAATACATGGATTTTTACGAGGTTCAACTTCAACACAGCCTATGTCCTTGCCCTTGGCAAAACCACCAAAGGATTCACTATTACCATTCCTTTAACAGACAGAACAAGACCAATTACAAGCACTCCTTGGGTAAGGTTAGAGCCCGCCTTCTCCAAACAATATCCCCTTGTTTGGTCCAATGATTCAGCACTCGAACTGTCAACTAACCTATTACAAAGATATAAAACAAGACGTATAAGAACTTGCTCCTCAAAGAGCTGATTAGTACAATATTTGAAACACTATGTACTTCAGTAAATTCAAAACATGAATTTTAGAATGAAGCTCTTAGAAACTTATCACCGTAGATATCTTTCAATGGATGAAAGAATCAACAACTTGATGCACAACTCAGTGAGAAATTTCAGCAAAGCTTTCAGAAAATTTCGTGAGTGATGAGAGTAATAACACACTTTCAGAATTTCAGTAGGTTTTGAGAGAGAATAAGAGCTAAATTGATTTCTTGGTGTCTAAAACAATGATCCTTGAGGGTATTTATAGAGGTAGAAAATTTCCTTGCTTGTTCCCCGAAAATACTTAGAGTTGTTTCCAAATATTAAATTTATTTGAGCTTCCAATTATTTGAATTTCAAAAATTATATCCATTGGAATTTCAAAAAATGCTGCGAGCCAGACGACTGTGAAGTCCTGGCAGTCATCTGTCCATATGTTATAACTGTAAAAACATAGGCAGAGAAGTGGCAGTCATCTGTCCCTTGATTGGTAGTTGTCTGTCACCTGTATAATGTAGGTATAATATAACTCAGTGAGGTGGCAGTCGTCTGTCCATATAGTGATAATCGTCTGTCCATGAACAATTTTAAGTTTTTCAATAACACAGAAGGTGGACAGTTGTCTAGTAAAACATTCATAGACTTCTCACTTTGCACTGGCAGTCGCCTGTTAGAGTCTTGACAGTCGTCTGTCAGGCTTTTGTCTTCAGTTAAGCTGTGCTAAATTGGCCAGTCGTCTGTCGAGGTAGTTTTTGCTCTTTAAGCCCTTTTTGATTTTTCTCTCTTTTGTTTGAGTTTATCTTGGAATATTAACTTATTTAACTTTTAAAAGCATGTTCCAAGGCTTAAGCTATGGTCTCTAAGTCTCCTTTTACCTAATGAGCTTCAAAATGAAAAATTCATATTTGAATTAACTTGAAGTACTTACAAAGACTTTGACCTAAGCTGATTTGACATTTTCTTGGCTTTGAGTCCTTTCAATGCTGCTCTTCAATCTCTTAGACTTCTGTTGGAGCTTTCATTTATAGAGCTTTGATATTCTCATGAACTTCTCTTTGTTCCTTGGTTCTTGTAAGCTTTCATATCAGGGTATATGTATTTTAAGCAATTCAACTTTTCCTGTAATCATATCACTTGAAAATATATTAAATAACTTTTACTTTGTTATCATCAAAACCAAGAGTTTGTAAGCCTAACTAGGCCAACAAGATGTTTATTCAGATCGGTATACATATACAAAAGTTTATTCAAATTAGTATATTATAGTTTATTCAGAATCAGTACATTACAGTTATACAGATCAGTTTATACAGTATTTACAGTATGTCATGTTTTCCTAAATGCCATAACACTCAGATTATACAGATAGATTATACAGAGTAGCATCAAGGTGCTACAGATATACAAATATTACTGTATTTACAGTACAGAGTTATAGTGTTATGGTTATTTTGAAAACATGATGAAAACAGTAAAAAAGTATATATGTATATATATATATATATATAAAGTATCAAATCCCTGTGAAAAGATTACAGTCAAATATAGATACAGAATACAAAGCACAGTACCGTTGCTAATACAGATAGAGTGCAACCATATGTCTCAAATAGTGTGTGGGTACCGTCAACTGTGCTCGGAGCGCAGCTCCCCAATTCGCTGGGTTGAGGGGGCCAGTTTGACGAGGTAGCGGCCATTCCCACGCATAGGAGAGTATGCAGTTTGGCCAGACTAAGGTAGTGTAGAGTATAGTGACTTATCTGGAGGGCCGACCAGATTAAGTCTCACCTACGGGCCGCACAATCTTGTCATGAGGGGTCAAATCATGACATACAAAGTTCCAGGTATAAAACACAATTATGTATATGGATACAGTTTTACAGTATTTGATAAATATAGTATGATATTAGTAGTATGAAAAGTAGAAAACTCAGATGATACAGTTATGTTTTAATCTGTGAAAAATGTAAGATATGCTTTACAGATTTATCTTTATTACAGCTTAGATGTTATTCAAAGTATATTTAACTTAGTCGCCACACACTAGTAATAGCATATTTCCACTTACTGAGCGTCGACTCGCCCTATGACTTTAACATTTTTCAGGTGAGCCGGCTAGGCAAGCAGATCAGGCTCGCGGATAGAAAGTTTACTTGGTTGCCCTAGTTATAAGGTAAGTTTGTACAGGGTTTTGTGTTTTTGGGATAGATATTTATGAAGAAAGATGTATTATATAACTATAGGTTAGAGATACAGATTCCTAGTATTGTATGGTATTTACGGTTGTATAACTTATGTTTCTGCTGTGTAGGTATGATTATCGTATACATGATTACCTCGATGCCTTCCGAGGCTCGAGTTACATAGCAGGGGGTATCAGAATAGTTCATATGAAAATATATAATAAAAAAAATATAATAAAATGATATGAATTTCAGGTCATTACAATGTGGATCCGAAGTGCTACTAGTGCACTCGCCTTACTCAGCAAGCCCTCAGGCAAAGAGTGCGCCTCGCCCAAACGTAACATGTTCTAATAGCATAAATACTTCTAATAACATATTACATTATTCTTTCTGCAATTATTCAATCATTCACATCCATTCTTGTTCATAACTTAAACATAGCATTACATTTCACTTTAAGTGACTCTTTCCATTCATATTGTTCACGTTTCACATTTCATTGTCATTACATTGCATTTTCCTTTCTTTCCTTCGTACTACAGCTGATCTTTAGCCATCATCAATTAGTCTACAACTCCTTTTAGCTGTCATCAGTTAATCTACACAGAAGTGTGCTAGAATCTGCTAACATGACTGTCTTTCAGCTGTCTTACATTTACATGGTTGCATTTAACATACATAAGCAACATAGTCCATATCATATTTTATTCTTAATGTTTTACTTACTTAGACTACTTCTCATACATTTAACATATATTTGCGCAGAATCTCATGCCACACAATTTAACAGTAAAATTCATACATATTCCTGTAAAATAAGTCAACCCACATTTAGCATTTAATTACTGAAAATACAATTTTCGTTTTTTACATAATTATCTAGAAAATTCCTTTCACTTTCTTCAGTTCATTTCCACAAATACATAACTAAATAAGTGGTTTTAGGCTCAGAAATCATAGTTTTACATGGTTGGCATTTTAATAATTCACACCAAAACATACATATAATATAACATAAATTATTACCTTTAATTTCATAAAATTGATTTAATATATAATTTCCCCTTACCTGATTTCTTGAACTATGCCAACAGGGGACCTGAAAAATACTTGCGGCGCTCACCCGGACCCTGAATCAAAAATCCTAATTTCATTAAATTAATACTAAATAAAATACTATTTTAATATTTTCTAAGCCCTTAAATACCAAATAAATAGTTATACCCTCAAATATAACCAATTTGTCAAATTTCTCAAATCTCACTCTTGCTTTGGAGTGAGGCCTAAAAAAGGCCAATTGGAAATTTACTCATGTCAAAATGACGACGATCATGACTAGGACCCCATAGTGGTGTCTGATCGTTGATTTAACAGTTGATTTAATGAGAAATTAAGGAATTAGGGGAAAATTACCTTACCCCAGGAATGGTGCCTACAAATCCGCTCTAGTAGAAATGTCGGTGGCGGAATTAGGAATCTAACGACACCTTCCGTTTCCCGATCGGTGCTCGTTAGGCTGACTAAATTGAAGAGAGAGAGAGAGAGAGAGAGTGAGAGAGAAAGAGAGAGGGAGGGAGAGAGAGAGATAGAGAGAGGCAGAAAGAGAAAAAGAGAGACAGGGAGATGGAGAGGAAGAGAGAGAGAGATAGAGAGAGAGAGAGAGAGAGAGAGAGAGAGAGAGAGAGAGGGAGATGGAGAGGCGAGATGGACTAGCTCTCTCTCGCTGCAATTCAATCTTCTCAGGCTTCCTTATCTTTTTTTTTTACTTACTTTAACTTAACTTTTATATATATATAATCACCATTTTATTTAACTTAATTAATTCAAGTTAATAATGTTTAACTAATTAATTACTAATAAATAATTTTAATTTAATTTAATTCTTTTTTTCTATTTCCTTTATTTTTTTATTTAATACATTAATTTAATAATGTTTAACTAATTAATAATTACTCTTAATATTAATTTTTTAAAATTAAATAATTTTTTTAATAATTTTTTTTCCTGGGTTATTACATTCTTCCCTCCTTTAAGAAATTTCGTCCTCGAAATTTTGCTAGCTAATCAATCATTCCCTCATTTCAGAAATTCATAACTCAACACACCTTACACCTCTTCTACCATAACCTCTGAAACCAACTAACCAACCTCATACCACACATTTCCATATACTCCAATTTAAATATCAAACACCTAAATTAACCACAAACCATTATATCACATCATTTAAATTATTCTCCTTCAAAGATTTTCCTCTACAAATCAATTAACCAAACCTTCAAATTCAAATTCCAAGTTCTAATTTCTCTTCTCAGAAACATTACCATCGATGGATTTATCATGATTTTCTGAAGTTAACTACTTCTTCAGAAAAATACAAAACACCATCAAGGGATTTCTGTAACGTCCCTCAATTTCTTAACATAAAATATCACATACTAAATAAAATGGTTAACCCGAACCCGTGGGTAGCGGGGACACCTGTCATACACAGCGGAAAACCTAGCAGTAGTACACATAAAATCTCAAACATCCCGTCATAAAATATAATACCAGAGCTTTCTATAACATTATGATACTGTACTACTATACATCAAAATATCTCTAGGGTCAAACACAAAATAATTCTAACCCTAGTACAAAATCTTACCCTCCTCACGGGGTAATCTCACTAATCTCAACGGCGGCCTTGACCCGCCGGTCTCTCAGGGACTCCTGAAAAATGTAATAATATTGGGGGTGAGACACTTCTCAGTAAGGGAAAATAAACTAAATACAGCTGTGTGGCAACATGAATATTTAATGCATTTATACGTATATAGTGCATTTATACGTATATAGTCCACACCCTGGTCCGGACTGCCAGGTGGACGTCCACACTGTACTGAAAGCCACATCGACTATCCATCTCCCATCCCCTCGTGGGACGGTAGCACTAATAAGGCCTCGTGCCAAAATGAACCCATAGCTACGGTACCGAGCTCCTGGTCTGAACTAAACTAACATCCTGGTTGTGAAAACATATAATACATGATCATATGTAACATCATTACGGCCTCGTCCTGAAAACATAGATACGGCCTCGTGCCGAAAATATAAATACGTGGCCTCGCGCCAATAACATAAATACGGCCTCGTGCCGATAACATAAATATATGGCCTCGCGCCAAAAACATAAATACGGCCTCGTGCCGATAACATAAATATATGGCCTCGTGCCAAAATTGTTTCAGGTATATATATACTGAAAATACCTCATTTATCACACAATCGTCAAAACCATCACAACATAACTCATATTTTCATAAATGCCTGAAATCATGCTTGGTTCGTAAAATCTTTCACATCATAATACATTTCACATAAAATAATATTCATGCCACACATATGCTGTTAAAAGTCATACTTCATATTCTAAAAACGTGAATTATTTACATCTCATACATACATATACATTTTAATCATCATAGCAGTATTTTCCCAATCGTACATTTCATGCGTAATATACAATATAACATATGCTTTTCTGAAAATAAATTTACTCATAATCAATAATAATTTGTATGAAAAATTACTGCTTTAGTTTATTCCCTTACCTGACTATTGAGAAATTCCTTAGGACCCAAAATTTCACGCCCTTGGCGCCCGAAATTTAATTCCTGCAATTTACATTTTTCCCCAGATTTATTAATCTATTTCTCCAAAATAATACTCATCTAGCCTTTCTTAGGCTCCATATACCTCAAATTAATATTTAAACTATTATTTAATATCCCTACTTAATTTTTCAAATTTTGCCTGCGGGTCCCAAAATTACACCCGCAGCGCTCACCCGAGTCCTAAATTTCAGAAATCCTATTTCAGTCGCAGATGCTTAATATTTTAGTATTTCTAAATTAATGCTAAATAATTAAAAATAAGTCCCTTAATAATCGCCGCACCCCAAATTTGGAGTTTTGGCCCGACACCCCCACGAGAATTTCGTCCCACTAGACTTGTAGAGAATCATCCCTAGATTCTCGTGGTGGTGTCCGTTCGTCAATTGAGCTTATATTTTGCAAGAAATTAAAGAAAAAGGGGGAAATGGCTTACCCCAGGGAATATGCCTACGCTGCTCCTACCATCGATCCGCTCCAGTAGAAATGACGGCAGCAGCGAATGGAGTCCAGTGGTATCTTCGGATTTTCGATCGGGCGAAAATCCGTCGCGAAATCAAGGAGAGAGGGAGAGAGAACGTGAGGAGAGATAGAAACTTGCAGAGCTGCAAGTTAAATGAAAAGAAAAGAAAAGAAAATAAAGAAAAAAGAAGAAGAAGAAGATAGGAAGAAGGGGGGGGGGTGGCCTGCCAATCAAATGCATTCCTGAAGCTTCTAGCTTCAGGAATGATAATAATAATAATAATAATAATAATAATAATAATAATAATAAATATATTTAATTAATAATAATAATAATAATAATATATTTTATTAAAAAAATAAAAATTAATTTTAATTAATTAATTTTTTTTCTTTTTCTTTTTCTTTTAAATTCGATTAATTAATTAATTATTATTTTTTTCTTTTTTCTTTTTTTTAATTCGTTTAATTAATTAATTAATTAATAATTATTATTATTTTTAATTTTTAATTTTTAATTTTATTTTTATTTTTATTTTTTTTTTTGAAATCAATCCACTACTATTTTATATCTCTTTTTGGGGTTTTTACAATTTCTGCCCCTAAGCTTACGAAATACAACTCAGAATTCCTAACGATATCTTAATCTACCCATCCTTATCCCTATCGCAACTCAATCCTATACTCTGGTATAAATCATTCTTAATCTAATACTCTAATAGTTCCATATCCAGGTGATGTGAAATTAATCACACTTCCGGCTGGACATTGCTTTGATACCATCTGTAAGGCCCTGACCCTCTACGTGGGTTCGTAGTGTTACTAGTGCACTCGCCTTACTTAGCAAGCCCTCAGGCAAAGAGTGCGCCTCACCCAAACGTCACATGTTCTAATAACATAAATACTTCTAATAACATATTACATTATTCTTTCTGTCATTATTCAATCATTCACATCCATTCTTGTTCATAACTTAAACATAACATTACATTTCACTTTAAGTGACTCTTTCCATTCATATCATTCACATTTCACATTTCATTCCTTTATCATTTCATTGTCATTACATTGCATTTTCATTTCTTTCCTTCGTACTACAGTTGGTCTTTAGTCGTCATCAGTTAGTCTACAGCTCCTTTTAGCTGTCATCAGTTAGTCTACACAGAAGTGTGCTAGAATCTGCTAACATGGTTGTCTTTCAATTGTCTTACATTTACATGATTGCATTTAACATACACAAGCAACATAGTCCATACCATATTTTATTCTCAATGTTTTACTTAGCATGCATCTCATACATTTAACATATATTTGCTCATACCACACAATTTAACAGTAAAATTCATGCATATTCTTGTAAAATAAGTCTACCCACATTTAACATTTAATTACTGAAAATACAATTTTGATTTCTTACATAATTATCCAGAAAATTCCTTTCACTTTCTTCAATTCATTTCCACAAATACATAACTAAATAAGTGGTCATAGGCTCAGAAATCATAATTTTACATGGTTGGAATTTTAATAATTCACACCAAAACATACATATAATATAACATAAATTATTACCTTTAATTTCATAAAATTTGATTTAATATATAATTTTCTCTTACTTGGTTTCTTGAACTACGCAAACAGAGACCCCGAAAAATACCTGCGGCGCTCACCCGAACCTTGAATCAAAAATCCTAATTCCATTAAATTAATCTTAAATAAAATATTATTTTAATATTTCCTAAGCCCTTAAAATAAACAGTTATACCCTAAAATATAACTAATTTGCCAAATTTTCCAAATCCCATTCTCGCTTTGGAGTGAGGCCTAGAAAACCCAAATTGAAAATTTACTCATATCAAAATGACGACGATCACGACTAGGACCCCATGGTGGTGTCTGATTGTCGATTTAACAACAGATTTAACAAGAAATTGAAAAATTAAGGAAAAGTTGTCTTACCCCAGGAATGGTGCCTATGCCGCTCGCACGACAAATCCGCTCCAGTAGAAATGTCGATGGCGGAGTTAGGAATCCAATGACACCTTCCGTTTCCCGATCGGAAGGTCGACGAAATTGAGGAGAGAGAGAGTCGGAGATTAAGAGGCGAGACGGATTGAGAGAGAGCGTAGAACTCTCTCTCTCTGCAATTCAATCTTCTCAGCCTTCCTTATCTCTTCTTTTTTTTTTTACTTACTTTAACTTAACTTATATATATAATCACCATTTTACTTAATTTAATTAATTCAAGTTAATAATGTTTAACTAATTAATTACTAATAAATAATTTTAATTTAATTTAATTCTTTTTTTTTTCTATTTCCTTTATTTTTTTTATTTAATACATTAATTTAATAATGTTTAACTAATAAACTAATCAATAATTACTCTTAATTTTAATTTTTTTTAATTAATTAATTTTTTTTTATAATTTTTTTCTGGGTTATTATAGGGTGAAGCACGGCTAGGAGGGTGGGGGTTTTGAAATTGAAATTGAAACTTCCTAAAGAAGTTTCTTACTTACATATATTATATTAATATTATATATATATATATATATATATCTTATTCCAATATATTTTATTATCTTTATCACACTATTCATTTTATTTGTTTATTTAAGTAATTAATTTAATAATTAATCTAATTCAATTTTTTTTTCTTGGGTCGGATTACTACAAATACCTTCCCAGTAGTCCTGTCATTGGAGTCATTCTCCATGAATACCCCTCAACGAATTGAAATCAACTATTGAAGAATCAACAGTTGAGTTGGGCTCTCAGGAAATCGAACCATTTTGTGTGCACTGTCCACGGGCGCCTGAACCCTTCGAAAGGGACATTCCATCAACTCGGGTTACCGAGAGATATAGTTCAAAAGGAGCCTCGGGCGACCGAAAACATGAGTTCGTGCGAACGAACCTATAACCAGGCACCCGAAGTTACGAACAAAGGCTACTGACTTTGATTCGGGCTACTGAAGCATGACACGGGCGACCAAACCTATTTAAATACCTTTTATTCATGTGTTTGTTCAGGCGACCGAACCATGGTTCAACCACCCGAACCTTGCCGGGTTAAAAATTAATTAACTGAGGTAAAATTGAGTTAATGAGGGTTAAATGTGCTTAAGCATTTTTTAACTTTTCTAATAATACCCAACAAGTCCCAAACGGTTATAATTTTACCCTTGCCTATAAATATAGGTTCATTTGTGAGGATTAGTATGAGATTAACCAAAATCATTAATAAAAATCCTGTCTATCTCAAAATTTCATTTCGCCCAAAATACTCTTAAATATTCACTCCCTTGATACATCTTGATAGTGTGAGAGTTTATTGATTGTCCTTGTGTTCATTAGATAGTGTTAAGACTCCCATTTGTTTAGTTGATTGTTTGATATTATTTTTGGGGATTCAAGCAAGAGTTTTCCCAAAGATTTTTATTTGATAAATCTAGTGTTGGGAAAAACTCATTAGCTTAAGAATCTTTGCATTGTCATTGCAAAGATTTTTGTAGCTTGATTTTGTTGTGCACAAATATTTTTCTACAAACTATATTATTCTTTCAAGCAACTCTTGAGCATATTACATTGAAGAAAATATTTTGAGTTGTTTTGAATATTTGCAGCATCTTTGAAACCCTGATTATTATTGAGATTTGATATATACTATTTCAAAGAAATAGCTTGATTAGAAAACTTTTGAGCATATTAGTGATCATATCTTGTTGAGTGTGGCATACACAAAAATACACATCACTAAGCTTACATTACCTATATTATTTATGTGTATGTGATTGCGTGTATTGGTTACATATCTGCTTTACTTGAGAAGCATAATCATTGTACCGGTTATTTTTTGAAGAATATTGTTGTATTTTTAGGTGTGGCCTGAGGGGGCTTGATCTAGCCCGGAAGGATTAGGTTGGGACCAGCCCTATGAATTTGACCTAGGGTCTTCTCCACCCCGCAAGGAGAATTTGTAAAGGTTGAGGTCTTTCCTGTGCTAATTGACCTAGTTGTATTAGGTGTCACTCCACCCGTTAAGTGAGCATTAGTGGAATCCTCGGACTTGCGAGCTAGAGGCGGGGATGTATGCACAGTTGGCCGACCCCTGATAACATATCGTGCGTGTGTTTTTTATTCCCACAATTTATTTTTTGCACTTTCATTTTCAGCACATGTATGTTTTACATTTAAGTCATTATATGTTGTACATGTTTTGATTGAGTTTATGATTATATAGAAAGACCCTAGGTTTGTGTAATATTACTGCTGGTTAATTTGACCTAGGAGACAAATTTTTAAATACCCAATTCACCCCTTTTTGGGAATACACCAAAGTTAACAGTAACTTTTCTGCTATGGGAATTCATTTCAAAATAACCAAACCCAATTTTTTTTTTTTATTGAACTACATTGGCTTGATCTTTGGCTTCAGGGGCATAGGCAACTTACCTCAAAAGAGGTAGGTTTAGCCCAAAATTGTTCCCCTCCTTTTTTTTTTTTTTTTTTTTTCTGAAACTAGTTTTTGAAAAATACGAGTAATGGGACTTCCATAGGGTTCAATCCCATATATAGGTTTTTCGAAATGTCATTTTTGGGAGACACGCATACACACATAAATGCGGTTACCATTCCTCGAATGATAGGGGTGCTGAAAAGCAATCATCACTGAGATGGTTAGCTAATCAACTTTGTTATGCACAAAGTACTCTCCAACTCAAAATCTGATTTTTGCATACTTTTTTCAGGTTTTTTATTTATTTTTTCTTGTAATTTAAAAAAAAAATAAAGTGGCAACTCCGTGTCATGTGACTCACTATTTTTTCAAAACTCCCATCATCTAGGGATCACCTTTTATCTTTTGTTAGCATCCCAGGTAGAATCTAATGTCGGCACCCATACCTTTAGTTGATTTATATCATCAATTGGTATCTAAAGGAAAGATTGTACTCCTGCCCTTGAAACTAAGACATAATATGTGGTTTCATAATTCCAATGTCTATCGTGAGTATCATATGAATACTCCAAGTCAAGCTACCAATGCTTGCTTAGTCTTTAAACATAGAGTTCAAGATTTTATCGATGCAACCATCTTGAAATTTCGGCCAGTTGGAGATGCTTCTAATATAAACATCAATACCAATTGTTGTGTGTATAACCAGCTGATTTCTAATTCCAATTTTTAGACCTCAATCAATTATAAGCAAGCCACAATAATAATTTGAATTTGTCCAAGCATCAACCACAATTACACCTAAACTTAAACCTATTTATTTTGAAGCGTGTGTGCTAAGTCTGATCAAGAAAAATAGATGTTCACCAAATAATATTCAAATTTACATAAACATGTCAATCACACAATCACAATCCACATGAACACATTTACGTGGTTCAGCCCAAAAGTTGGCCTACATCCACGGCAGAAACTTACCTCCAGAGACACTATATTAAATAGGCGGAAATAAACACAAGTACACACAGATTTACCCTTTCTTGTCTTACCAATCTCCTCTGAAAATCAGCCCAAAAATAATCCAAGAAATCCCCCTTCGCACCTGCAAAGAACCCTAGATTTCTCCCTATATTCCTCCCTGATTTCCTTACAAGAAATCCCTCCCAAGAAACTAAATCTGTGTTTTTACCTTGCCTTACCAGTGCGTGAACCTCCGCTGTACATCCCCAGGGCCGACTGCCCTCCTACAGCCTCCTTCTCTCCCGCGTGCAGGCGAAGGATCTCTCTCGGCTGCAGGTGCTCTCTCTTGGCGGGGAAGGGATCTCGCGGCTGGTGAAGAAGAAAACCTATCTTTTGCACTACTGTAAACCTGAAGACCTAGCAAGAAGAAACCCCTCTTCTCTCTCATGCAGCTGACGGCTCTCTCCAGCGTGCAGTGTTGTTCTCTCTAGGAAGCTGCAAACAGAAAATTCAGAAGACCCTCTGTTCTAAAGTTGCCAACCCAATTGAAACCCCCGCCTCTGCTATTTTTATTATTTCATTTACAAATAATTACACATGAAATTACATCCATGCCCCTTGCTAACAATGAGTGAAACACAGCAGCCGTTGGATCTAAGGAAGAAATGGACGGCCTAGATCTATCCCAGATCAAGCTTGACACTCCTACAATTCTCCACCTTGGCAAGCTTGTGACCCTTGTACCTCCTTAGCATCTCCTATGGTGGTTCCTGCAAAACAAAATACTAACAGTTTCCAAGGTTAACCAAGTTCGAACAATTTTCAAACTTGGATTTAGGTACTACTTTAGTCATCACATCTGAAGTCCAACTAATAGCACTACCTAAAAAAGAAAAGACCATACCAGATAAAGACTTTCTAGTATCTAGATTTCCAGCATAGTCAAAATCTACTTATCCTTTTAATCCTATTTCACAATGCATATCCTTTTTACCAAATATTAATCCTTGTTGTTTTGTTCCGGACAAGTATTGAAAAATTTGTTTCAAAGCATGCCAATGTGTTTTTCCAGGTTTGCTCATAAATCTACTCACTTGACTTACAATATAAGATAGATTAGGTCTAGAACATACCATAGCATACATTACACTACCAACCATACTAGCACAAGGTATTCTATTCATAAACAGTGACTCATCTTCAGTTTCAGGACATTGTTTGCTAGACAACTTAACATGCTGTGCAATAGGAATAGAAGTAGTTTTAACAAGACTCATTCCAAATCTTTTTAATACCTTTGAAATATAAGACTTTTGAGACAAGTAGAGAAGTTTTTTATTCCTTTCTCTAGTTATTTTCATACCAAGTATCCTTTTAACAGGTCCTAAGTCTTTTATTTCAAATTCAAATTTAAGCATGCACTTAACTTGATTTAACATATCCATGTCTCCAGAAGCAACCAACATGTCATCAACATATAATAGCATATACATATATATATATATATATATATATATATATATATATGACATTTACCACTTGATTTAAAATAAACACAACCATCATAATTGCTTCTACAGAAATCATTTTGAATCATGTAAGAATCAAATCGTTTATACCATTGTCTAGGAGATTGTTTCAACCCATATAAAGATTTCTTTAATAAACATACATGATTTTTATTCATTTCCATATCAAAGCCCTCGGGAGGTTGCATATAAACTATTTCTTCTAAAGTACCATACAATAAAACAGTTTTAACATCAAGTTGTTCCAAATGCAAGTCATGTACAACAACAAAGGATAATAGAATTCTAATTGAACTATGCCACACAACAGGGAAAAATATTTCATTATAGTCTACCCTTTCCCTTTGTGTAAATCCCTTAGACACTAACCTAGCTTTATACCTAGGTGGTTCAACTCTAGGGATTCCCTCTTTCCTCTTAAAGATCCACTTGGATCCTATGAGTTTCTATTTTTCTGGTCTAGGTACCATCACCCATGTCTCATTCTTGTTTAGAGACTCCATTTCTTCTTGCATTGCAAGAATCCATTTTTCAGCCTCTTTACTATCCATGGCCTCCCTAAAAGTCCAAGGCTCCACCTCAATTTCTATTTCAACAACAGAAATAGCAAAAGCTGTCATATCAGCTTCCCCATACCTTTGAGGAGATCTTATGACCCTCCTCTCTCTATCTCGTGCTAGAAGGTAAGTTTTGCTTAATTCAGAGGTTTCTGTTTCTGAGTTTTGCTCCTCAAAAACTGCAGCATATGTTTCCAAATGGCTATGAGAAGTGGAGGGTTGCTCCACCTCAAGCTGCGAGTCGCTAGTATCAAAGTGTCTAACACTTTCATCTAAATTTTTTGGTTTTTCCCCCCATTGTAGTTTCATTAAAAACTACATCCCTGCTAATAATACATTTTTGTTTTCCAGGTTCAAAAACCCAGATCTTATAGCCTTTAACCCCCTCTGGGTATCCCAAAAAAAATGCATTTAATAGCCCTAGGCTCTAATTTATCAGTTTTAATGTGGGCATAGGCTACGCACCCAAAAAATTTTAAACCCTGGTAATCAGCAGGCTTACCCAACCAAATTTCTAAAGGGGTTTTATAATGTAAAGCTGTGGAAGGACACCTATTAATAAGGTATACAACAGTGGTCACCGCCTCTACCTAAAAGGTCTTGGGTAGACCTGAAGTGGCTAACATGCATCTTACCCTTTCCAAAATAGTCCTATTCATCATTTTAGCTAATCCATGCTGTTGGGGAGTATCCCTAACAGTCCTATGTCTCACTATGCCCCCAGCTTTACAAAATTCAAAAAATTCATTTGAAAAATACTCTAATCCATTGTCTGTTCTTAGTGTTTTAACTTTTCTGTCAACTTGATTTTTAACTAAGGTTTTCCATTCTTTAAACTTTTCAAAAGTATCACTTTTATGTTTTAGAATATAAACCCATACTTTCCTAGAAAAGTCATCTATAATTGACAGAAAATACCTAGAACCACCATGAGAACTAACCGTAGCAGGTCCTCACAAGTCTGAATGTATGTAATCAAGAGTCTGTTTCGTGGTGTGAGTGGACTTCTTAAAACTGACCCTAGCAGACTTACCCAAGACACACTCCTGAAAGAATGGCAATTCCTCAAGTTTCCTATCTCCAAGGAGCCCCTGTTTCTCCAGCTCCTTTAGGCCCTGTTGGCTAACATGTCCTAGCCTCCTATGCCACAAGGAAACCTGATTTTCTACACTATGATTGATAGGTGAAGCCTCACCAATCATTGTCTTTCCTACCAAGGTGTACAACCTATTCTTTAGCACCCCTTTCATCACTACCAGTGAACCTCTACAAACTCTTAGGCTACCTCCTTCAGACTTAAATGTGTACCCTATCTTATCTAAGCTATCAAGAGAAATCAAGTTTCTCTTCAGCTCAAGCATGTACCTCACATCTCTTAGCACTCTTTCCATCCCATCATGCATTAGAAGTCTCACAGTCCCAATACCCTGTATTTTACATGACTTATTGTTTCCTAGGATAACATAACCTCCTTCTAAGCATGTAAAAGACTCAAACCAGTTTTTCAATGGACACATGTGGAAGGAACATCCTGAATCTAATATCCATTCTTTTCCTGAATCTCTATCAGAGACATTCAACACTTCCGCACTATTATACCCATCTAAAACTACAGCCGCCTTACCCTTTGATTCAGAGGTGGTGGCATTTGCACCATTTTCCCTCTCAGGGCAGTCCCTCCAAAAATGTCCTTCCTTATGACATGCAAAACACTTTAGTGCCTTACTCTTAAACTTTGATCTAGACCTCTTGTCTTTTCCTTTCTTGTTCCTCTTTTCAGACCCACCTCTCATATTTAACCCTTTCCCTGACCCTGATTTAGACTCAAACTTAGTGTGCAATTCCCTAGAGTGCAAAACGGCTTGCACATCTTCTAAAGTTAGCCTCTATCTCCCATACATCATAGTTTCTTTAATATGGTCATATGTGGAATCAAGAGAACTCTATAAAAGAATTGCCTGGTCTTCTTCATCTATACTAATATCAATATTAGCAAGATCCAAAATAAATCCAAATGTTCATCAATCGATGTTCCAAGGGTCATTCTAAAGGTGTAGAGTCTAGTATTCTTATGGAGTCTATTTGCTAGGGATTTTGTCATGTACAAACTTTCCAATTTTAACCACACTCCAGCTGCCGTATCCTCACTGGCAACTTCCCTAAGCACTTTGTCTCCTAGGGACAAGATAATGGCACTATGTGCTTTTTGAAGGATTTCGGGCTTCACTTTATCGGTGGAGGGAAAACTTGGTTTTCCCTCTTGTGAAGTGGAAGCCCTTTTCTTTTCTCCAAGAAGAGCCTCCTCAAGTCCCTGCTGTACCAAGATGGCATGCATCTTAATCCTCCATAAAACGAAGTCATTTTTACCGGTGAATTTTTCTATTTCAAACCTAGCGGTCCCCAACACATAGCCAGGCTCTGATACCACTTGTTGTATGTATAACCAGCTGATTGCTAATTCCAATTTTTAGACCTCAATCAATTATAAGCAAGCCACAATAATAATCTGAATTTGTCCAAGCATCAACCACAATTACACCTAAACTTAAACCTGTTTATTTTGACGTGTGTGTGCTAAGCCTGATTAAGAAAAATATATGTTCACCAAATAATATTTAGCAACACATAAACATGTCAATCACACAATCACAATCCACATGAACACATTTACATGGTTTGGCCCAAAAATTGGCCTACATCCACGGCAGAAACTCACCTCCAGAGACACTATATTAAATCGGCGGAAATAAACACAAGTACACACAGATTTATCCTTTCTTGTCTTACCAATCTCCTCTGAAAATCAGCCCAAGAATAATCCAAGAAATCCCCCCTTCACACCTGTGAAGAACCCTAGATTTCTCCCTATATTCCTCCCTGATTTCCTTACAAGAAATCCCTCCCAAGAAACTAAATCTGTGTTTTTACCTTGCCTTACCAATGCGTGAACCTCCTCTGGAGATCCCCAGCGCCAACCGCC
The DNA here is from genome assembly GCF_029873635.1 of Malania oleifera. NCBI lineage: Eukaryota > Viridiplantae > Streptophyta > Magnoliopsida > Santalales > Ximeniaceae > Malania > Malania oleifera. The sequence continues at coordinate 79,317,114 of NC_080422.1, read as the reverse complement.
CTCCTGCCGTCTCCTTCTCTCCCGTGTGCAGGCGAAGGATCTCTCTCGGCTACAGGTGCTCTCTCTCGGCGGGGAAGGGATCTCGCGGCTAGTGAAGAAGAAAACCTCTCTTCTGCGCTACTGTAAACCTGAAGATCAAGCAAGAAGAAACCCCTCTTCTCTCCCGCGTGGTTGATGGCTCTCTCCAGCGTGCGGTGCTGTTCTCTCCAGGAAGTTGCAAATAAAAAATTCATAAGACCCTCTGTTCTGAAGTTGCCAGCCCAATTGAAACCCCCGCCCCTACTGTTTTTATTATTTCATTTACAAATAATTACACATGAAATTACATCCAAGCTCCCTGCTAACAATGAGTGAAACACAGCAGCCATTGGATCTGAGGAAGAATGGACGACCTGAATCTATCCCAGATCAAGCTTGATACTCCTACACCAATCCTTTATTTGATCTTGGAAGTACAGTAATTAATGCTCTAGAAGTTTGTGAGATCCATAATCACAACCAACCCACATCATCCATCACCATCCCTTACACATCCAATATCACACACCATCTCCATTAAACATGGAACTAGTAATCATCAAGTCGCTTGTTTCATTTTCATACTCTTCTAATCAAACCGCGCCTTCAAAATATGAATCATAAGTTGTGAATTCAGCTTATGAAGCTAATATAGATAATCTATCTAGTGTTGGTGGAATGAGAAGAAGTGGACGTTGTTACACACCAAAAGAGTTGAAAAGAAAGAGGAAGGGTAAACACTCATTTCTATTGAAATTTAGCTTTTCTTAAGGGAGACACACAAAAGCTTAGAGTGGTAGCCATTCATAAAATGACTGTTGTAGGTTGTTAGTTCTTCAAATTATATTAAAAAATAATTGAGGGGATTACATTCCCAATTCACAATTGTACTCCCGAACCTAAATCTCTTTCAAAAAGTTTTTCTTTAGTTTGCTTTTTCAAAATTAAAATAAAGTGGTCACCCTATTTCTAAAATAAAAAGGGTAATATAGATAGTCAATGGTTTAATTGTCTAAAGTTGGTTTTCAAATGGGTCACCAAATTAGTTGGCATTCAAATGGGCCACTTGAACCCGATGTCCACAGTGACAAAATTCATTAATTAATCAAATGCATAATAAGATATTCTTGCTTGTTATTTAATTAGTTCATCATTCTATAATATTAATATTTAAAAATCCTTTTCTATATTCAACATATCTATAATCATATGTATTTATATAAGATAAACTAGAAATCAACTAGGTATGTTTAAGTGAATCAATAATTTACAATTAAACCACGTTGAGGTTGTGTTTAGGAATTTTTTGAACCACTGATTTTGATTTGTGTATATTAACATAAAATTCAATATAATTTTATATTATATATTTTTTTTTCTAAATTCAAACAAATCTAAATACAAGTTTTAAATTCTAAAATTTACGATCAGGTGAATGTTTATGACCAATGCGCATTTAGTTTATGAAATGCTCATAACTAATGTTACATTTAGAATACGAAATATCTATTATTAGAAATAAAATGATCATATATAAAGGTTTGATAACTTATGAAAAAAATGTGTATTGTCATATTGATGCATATGACAATGTAAAATTTGCTATGAATTAAATAAATAAGGATATAGTGTGTTTAAATTTTTGAATAAAAATAATCATTCTTTTAGTATATATTCAATGTTGGGTAAATAACACAATTTTTTTTCCCTTTTGCAAGAGTGGTTTTTTTTTTTCAAAAAAAAAAAAACTTTAACAAATTTTATTATTTTTATTTTATTTTATTATCTTAATAAAAATAGGCATACTGCAAAATTTATTAAACAAAACTTATTATTATGGGTAATTGTATATAAAAAAAAAAAATTTATAACTTTTTTGTTTGTGTTACTTAACCCTTTGTCGTTCAGATAACTCATTGAAACTATTTAGGGAACTTGGAGAAACTACAAATGGATGAATTGCTCACTATCGTACGTAGTTTATTATACAAGAATCTTTTTAAGAATTTAATGAGACTGTATATGATCTTATTTGAGAAAAAAAAAAGGGGTAAGGATGACAAAATGGGTTGAAACCTGATGAGTAATTCGTGGCCCATCCGTTTAAATCGGTTTTGAGTTTAATATCAATTGACTCGTTTATAAACGAGTTAATTCGGACCTGTTGGACTTTGTGGAGTCTAGTTGTATTTGATCCAGAAGATGGCCCGACTCAAATTAATGCTGCGTGGTTTTGTCGGCCCAAACCTTCGCTCCATGGACTAAGTGGCCCAAGTTGTATTCGTGGGGGTCTAGGGGCAACATCCCAGGAAAAAATTTTTGGGCCCGTTTTGTAGCCCATTGGGAACCGTGTACGTAGCATATAAAACGATTATTTTTTTTGGTGATTAGGTTTGTTCATAATTTTGAGAGCAAAAGAGAAAACATTGTATAGTCGCACTATCTGTTTTTCTTTCTGATCATAATGAAATTCCTGCAACTCCGTGGACATAGGTAAAATCGCCGAATCACATAAAATATTGTCTTGTACTTGTGATTATTTTTCTTTGGCTTGAATTGTTTCTCTATTTTTTGTTTCTCACACGATCTGGGAATTTCGTGTTAATTCCCTACAGGATCTGACCCATTTATTAAACAGGTTAGGCAAGTTTGAGTCGGGTCACTAGTATTGAGTTTTTTTGTTGCAGAATAGAAGCCTTTCAAGACTTTAATCATATATATATATATATATATATATATATATATATATATATATATATATATATATATATATAGGCAAACGTTTGACACCCTTTTTTTTCTTCTCTTTTTCTTTTGTTTTTGAAAAAACAGTGTTTTGGCAAACAACTTCTTAAATTTTTACATTGACCTTATTTTTTAAAAATATTAAAAAACTATCAATATCCTAAATCTTAATTCTTGTATTTTTTTTTTTTTAGAAATTTGTAGCTATTTTTATTAAACACTTAAAAATTCTTTTTCAAAAATTAAATGAGAGTCAAACTAAGCCTAAATATAAACTAATTTGTAACACACCAAAAAATATATATATATATATATATATATATATATATATATATATATATTGTATAAAAGCATATTGCCATGAGCTAAAAAGATACACTTGACATTAAAAATAAATTAATGATTTATTGCGACAAGTGTATGTATATATTAAAATTTAGGGCAAAAGACACTTACTTTCCTGAGATTTAGTAAAAGGAAAGGGACCTCCCCTAAGGTTTTAGATATTCCATTGACCTCTTATGATGTTTCAAAATGCCAAAAATCTTTCCTAAGGTTTGTCAAAAAATAGATACAAACTTCCTCCCAAAAGATTTGTCCTTTTTCAAAATAGAAAAAGAGATTTGTATCTTTTTGACAAATTTCAGAAGAAAACTCTGACATTTTTTAAATCTTAAGGGTGGTTTTTGGAATCTTTGAAATCTTAGGGAATGTAGTTTTTTTGCCAAACCTTAGAAAAGGTTGGTGTCTTTTTTCCTAAAATTTAGTATTAAGTTTTTTTATTGCATAATAGAAGTCTTTCATGACTTTAATCATATTTTACAATAATGAAACATTTAAAAGAATTGTTATTGTATTTTTTAACTTAATTTTATATTACATTAATTAAGAAGAAAACTCTTCGCCACTTATTATTCATGCATAAACGATTTTTAAAAACTTGAAATTTCCATTGAAAATTTTGAGGATTAAGAGGTTAGAATGACATGTTGTGGAAAATTAAAATAATGTGGGTGTGAATTTTTACGTAACAAAGAAAATCATTTTTGTAAAACATATTTGTCATCCCTTTTTGCATGATACTTTTGTATTTGAAAATCATGAATCTAAAATTTGAACCTTAAAGTTTGATTTATGTAGACTTGTGCAAACTCATCCTATGTTCTTGGGGTTTAAATTTTGATTTTTTAAAATTTGGATAGTAGGCAATATAAAACCCTACTAACATCTATGCGTGCTTGAATTTTGAACCTTACATTTGGATTTTTGTTGATTTGAATAAAATATAATATAAAATTATATTAAGTATGGTGTAAATCTACACAAATTTAACTTAAGGGCCTAAAATTCATTATCTCAAGATATAGGGTAAGTTTTGTCAAAATCCAAAACTCGATGTTGAAACTGATGCTCCCAACTATAGCCTCATACTCAACTACTCAAGGATGTCATGCAACCTAATGTTAAAAATGATGGGTGGAGGGGACACTCAATCACTGGTTGTGACTGAAATTCAGTGAGTATTTGCACAATAAATACTATCAATTTTATTTCAAAAACTGAATTACAGGAGAATCAAAATCACTATTGCTTACTGGCTATTCACCCTCTCTACACCTCATATTACATTTTACACACACACACACACACACACGCAAGTATTTATAGCAAATTCTAAATCAAATTATCAACGATTGTGGCTAGTAGGTGAGGTTGGTGACTGTCGATCAATAGAGGCAGCTGGTTGGTGCGACAGCCGTCATCAAATTTTGCTGCCAGCGTCAAGTTTACTCTTCAACATCCCCTCTTAAACTTGACTCTCCTAACTTAACATCCCCTCTTAAACTTGACTCTCCTAACTTTGTCATTCTGAACATTGTCTTCAATTTTGCAAAAATATCATGCTCGAGTGGCTTCGTGAAAATGTCAGTAATCTGATCATACGTTTTGCAAAATATCAACTTCACTTCTTTCTTCTTGACATGCTCTCTGATAAAATGATACCGAGTATCAATATGTTTGCTTCTTTCATGGTAAACTGGATTTTATGCAAGTGCAATCGCAGATCAGTTGTTGATGTAGACTTCTGTGGGGTTATTTTGAAGAAATTCCTAGATACTTCAGTACATTCCTAATCCATATACCATGATAAACAGTTGAGCTGGCAGCAACATACTCAACTTCACATGATGACAACGTTACGATGAGTTGTTTCTTCAATGACCATGTAAACGCTGTATCTCCCATGAAAAATGTGAATCCCGTCGTACTTTTTATTTCATCAAAATCTCTTCCCCAATCGCTATCTGAATAGCCGATAAGCTAGCAATCACCTCTTGATGAATAGAACATACCATCAATGATGGTACCCTTGACACAGCAGAGTATCCTCTTCGCTGCACTCAAGTGGGATTGGTCAGAAGTCTCCATGTACTTGCTGACAAGTCCAACTTTATAGAGTATATCTGGTCTAGTGCACATCAAATACCTCAAGCTTCCAACCAAACTCTTGAAATATGTGGGGTCAACATCTCCTTCCTCATTTTTTCTCAATTCCAATCCCATTTCAACCGGAGTTGTCACAGGGTTGCATTTGTCCATCCCAAACTTCTTCAGTACTTCTTTTGCATAGTGGCTCTTGGAGGTGAAAATTCTCTTCTCGCTTTGCACGATTTCTATGCCAAGGAAATGAGTCACCTGGCCAATATCCGTCACTTTGAATTCTTTGACCATGCACCTTTTGAAAACGACAAACATCTCTAGATTGTTGCCGGTGAAGATCAGATCATCAACATATAGGTAGGCAATCAGCATGCTTCCGTCTGTCTCCATCTTCATGTATAGCGTATGCTCGTAGTGACACTTTTCAAATCCATTATTCTGAAAGTAGTCATCAATCCTCATGTTCCACGCACGAGGTGCCTGCTTCAAGCCATAGAGTGCTTTCTTCAGCTTGTACACTCTATCTTCTTTGCCCTTCTTCACATATCCAGGTGGTTGATCGATATAGATATCTTCTTCTAGAAAGCCGTTTAGAAATGCCGATTTCACATCTAACTGGTAAATCTTCCATCCATTTAGTGCTGATAGTGAAATTAGTAATCTAATGGTTTCAAGCCTGGCAATCGGGACAAAGATTTCTCCATAATCACTCCCTTCCTCCTATTTGTAGCATTTGACAACAATTCTTCCTTTATATATCTAAACTTCTCCTTGAACATTCTTCTTGGTCTTATAGACTCATTTCACACCAATAGTTTTACAGCCCTTTAGGAGATTTGTCAACTCCCAAGTCTTATTCTTCTCGATGGATTAAATCTCCTCATCCATTGTTTTTCTCCATTTATCTTCTTCGTTAGCTTCCTCAAAGCTAACCGGGTCGCTAGTTAGCAATAGACAGTATAGAGTAACATACTCTTCCATTGGTTTTGTATTTTCATACAGATTAGCTAGGTTACAGGCACCTATAGGCCTCATGTCTGAAATTTCATGCTCAATTGGTGATGAAGCTCCATTCCTCTGTGGTGAATGGTAACTGTGTGGAGGTGTATGCACTTCGGGAACTTGTGACTCGATAGTCACTTCTTTGTCTATGTGGGTTCTTCTTCTTCAAGCGTTAATTCTGCATCTTTGGAAGTTTCAACCTGGTCTTGGGTCGAGCTGTGTGCCATTAGCAACAATGATTCTCCATCTACATGTTCAGTTTCGGCAAGGTTAGCTTCCTCACTAACCTTTTCTTATTGTCGCCTCCAACACTCATTATTATAGTGTCTAGCACTAAACGTTTCTTTTGTCTACGTTCAGGCAGTTATTGTATCATCTTCTTCTTCATTGTCCTTTGCCTCATGGGACATAGTTCTGTTGATTACGTCCTTCTCTAATGGGACCTCTTCCGCCTCTGCCACCTCCTCTAGAGTCAAAATTTTTAGAATTTATTCAACGAGATCCTTGGTCTCGTCCTCTTCCTTGCTGTGGCGTCCCCCCTTTGTCGTATCTATCTGCAGTGAGGGACAATTTCGTTTGGAGGGCTTGCTCCAGTGCTATATCATCACTCCTTCTGTTGACTTTCTACTCATAGGCTTGGAATGAGCCCACAAGTTCTTCTACACACATGGTTTCCAAATCTTTTGTTTCTTCCATGGTCACAACTATATAAGCAAATTTTGAATCCAAAGATCGCAAAATTTTCTCACAAATTTTCTCGTCATTGAGAGTCTCTCCATTTCTTCTCAATTGATTTGATACTACCATAACTCGTGTATAGTAGTCAGCAATAGATTCAGTAGGTTTCATTTTTAGAGATTTGAAGTCACCTCGCAATGTTTGAAGACGAATCTTCTTTACTTTGTTTGCACCTTTGTGTGTTCGCTAGAGAGAGTCCCAAACTTCTTTGGATGTTTTGACGGAGGCGATGATTTCGAATGTGACCTCATCAAGGCCTTGGTAGATTATGGACATCGCCTTGCAATCTTTCTTTTGATCGACTCGCAAGATTGTTCTTTGAGCATCGAACATAGTTGCTTCGGTTTCTTTTGATGGGCTTTCTCTGTACCCATCTTCAACGATATTCATGACATCCTGAGCACCTAGAATGGCTCTCATTTGAATAGACCAGTTGTCATAATTCTCCTGGGTCAACTTTGGAATGACCGATTGGGTAACACCGTTCGCCATGGAATTTAATATATAAAAACAGAGATATTGTCACACCCCGAACCTGGAAATGGGACCTGAGGGTGAAAATATAATCTAACCTGTCCCTGTATCATACAAATCATCACAGATACAATACAAAGGATGAGGGTCCGACTCCGTGGGGTTCCCAGGCACCCTAAACACATCCAATCATAATCATATATGTAGCAGAAAAAGTCATTCTATATCAACATATGCAGTACCATACCAGAGTCTATACAAGAGCAGAACATGGCTCTAACAAAACGTACAAACTGGGTTCCCAAATACAACTCAAAATGGCAACCCAACAAAACTACAGTCCTAGCACTTACCCAAGTGCTAACGCAGTACATCGGCCGCTACGCTCCCTACACCAGGACACTAGTTCCGGTTATCCGAAGGACCTGTAAAAATGTACGTACAGTAGGGGTGAGACACCTCTCAGTAAGGAAAAACACAGGTTATATCAGTGTGTAGCATTTGAGTGTTATCATAATACAACATACACGTAGTTAAATGCATTCCAGTACTAATTTACACAGTGCATACACGCACACATACGGTGGCCATTTATACGCAGCCCCGTCACAATACATACACATGATCAGTAATCCTCAGTGTTGTCACACTCTTCGGCCCGAAGCTGGCCCGCAACATACGGCGTTGGCCCATAGCCAACTCGCGAACACGGCGCCACCGGCACATGGCTAGTCTCCGACTCCCATGGCATCGTACCGACGCTAAACTGGTGGATCCACACCCTTCGACCTGATCTACCGGAATAGGCTCACGCCCTCGGATATAGAGCCGGACACTCTTGCCTACATGGAAGGCGATAACACGCCCTTGGATATAAAGCCAGACACTCTCAGTATCTGAAACAATTTTGAAACCGCGTTCCTACTAGCATTTCAACATATCACACATACATGCATGCTCATATAACCAAACAAACCACACTCATTTGATAATCTAAATCATGGTTTTCCAAATAAATACAGTTTAAACAAAGTCAAGGCACGGTCATCCCAATATCACAGTATAAATCACACATATACTCGATTTTCAACAAAATCCGAGATTCAGCCCGTCACCCTTTTTTTCTCAAAATTATAATAATGAAAAACCCATAGTTTTCTCCGTTTGATCCCTCTAAATGAGTAGCCAAAACACACACAGGACCGTGAACCACAGTTCCACCAAGTCTGATTTCAAAAATAACCAATATAAACATAGTTCCCCTTACCTTAACCTCGTAAGAAAATCCTGAACTCCAAGGTCCCTAAATAGCAAACTGAATTCCAAAACCTACAAATCACAATACAGAATATGTTCACAAGATAGTTACCTACAAATCTACTGGATCAGAATTGAAAACTGAGCCTTACCTCGATTTTACACTGAAACCCAAAAATCTCCGAAATGAGATTCCGATCTGTAGAAGTTGTAGAGAATCCTTCCATGATCCTCGTGGTAGCTTCCATTTTTCGATTTCTTCAACGATCGGCGAAGAATTCTAAAGAGAAGGAGTAGAGAGAGCTTTAGAGAGAGAGAGAGAGAGAGAAAGAGATAAAAATCTAAGTTTGCTTAGCTTGGAAGAAATGAAAATTTCCTTTATAGCCCTTTGACCCAGGCAATTTCCAATTTTGCCACTCTCTTAATATTTAACCTATTTTTCATATTTCGAGTTCTTACAATCTCCCCTCCTTACAAAAATTTCGTCCTTGAAATTTGTCATCTCTCATTTCTAGATTCATACATACAATCAAATACATAGATACAACTCAAGAGCGAACTGACGATCAACACAGCGCAATCTCATCATACACATACACATAGACACAACTCAAGAGCGAACTGGCGATCATCACAGCGTAGTCCCATCATACACATACACATACATACCCTCACTTTTGGCGGAGGAATATCGTGGTTACATATACAACAGTCTCAGGAGTTCACAATACTCACACTCCCGACGACTAACCACCTATCCCAACCCACAGTAGGATCATGTACAAGTGCTCAAAATAACTGTGGATGCTTCTGGCGTATTTCCATTTCTAGTTCCCAAGAAGCTTCCTGAACCTCGTGGTTTCGCCACGGTACCTTCACTAATGGTATCTCTTTGGTACGAAACTTTTGAACTTTATGGTCCAGAACCTGAACAGGTATCTCCTTATACGCTAAAGTATCCCCAATTTCCAACTTATCATAACTAATAATATGTGAAGGATCCAACACGTACCTCCTCAACATGGAGACGTGAAACACATCATGGACCCTCGAAAGTGTTGAAGGTAATGCAACTCTGTAGGCTACCGGACCCACTCACTCAAGTATCTCGAATGGTCCGATATACCTCGGGCTCAACTTGCCCTTTTTGTCGAATCTCATCACTCCTTTCATCGGAGCAATATACAGAAATACCTTACCTCTCACTTCAAACTCTAAATCACGGCGGCGAACATCTGCATAACTCTTCTGCCGACTCTGAGCTGATCTAATCCTCTCCCGGATCAAACCCACCTTCTCAGACGTCTGCTGCACAAGTTCAGGTCCTAACACCTGATGTTCACCAACTTCATCTTAACACAAGGGAGATCGACACCTCCGACCATACAAAGCCTCAAACTGTGCCATCCCGATACTAAACTGGAAGCTATTGTTATAAGCGAACTCCACAAGTGGCATAAAATGTATCCAACTACCACCAAAGTCTAACACACAAGCTCGCAACTTATCCTCCAATATCTGTATCGTCCTCTCCGACTGTCCATCAGTCTAGGGGTGGAACGTTGTACTGAAAGTAAGTTTCGTCCCCAATGCCTCTTGCAAACTCGTCCAGAATCGAGAAGTAAACCTCGGATCTCGATCTGACACAATGGACACCGGTACCCCGTGCATTCTCACAATCTCATGCACATACAAATCTGCTAGCCTACTCAAAGGATAGCTAACCTTCATTGGTATGAAATGAGCAGATTTTGTCAATCTATCCACGATCACCCAGATAGCATTCTTCTCGTGAAGCGTTAGTGGCAATCCAGTCACAAAATCCATGGAAATATGCTCCCATTTCCACACCGAAATAGGCAAAGGCTGCAATGGCCCTACCGGCCTCTGATGTTCATCTTTCACCTGTTGACACGTCAGACACTGCTCCACGAACTGAACAATCTTCCTCTTCATACCAGACCACCAGAAGGTCTCGCGCAAGTCCCAATACATCTTTGTACTACCAGGATGTACCGTATACATAAAACGATGCGCTTCCTCTAGAATCGTCCTTCTGATCTCATCATCATTCAAACACATAGTCTGGTCCCAAACCTCAACACAACTCCTTCAGAGATGTTAAACTCTGTAGCCAATCCCTGCTAAACCTTTTCCATAGCCTCTGCCAACTCTGCATCATTAGCCTGCGCGGCTTTTATACGCTCAAATAGGGTCAGTCGGACCACCAAACCAGCAAAATAAGTCTGATGATCACCAACCACCAACTCTATACTTGAGTTCTCCAAATCCCGTCTAATGTGACATTGAGTTACAACCGCAGATACAGCTGTAGGTCCTGACTTCCAAATCAACGCATCAGCCACCATATTTGCCTTCCTTAGGTGATAACTGATCGTGCAATCGTAGTCCTTGATCAACTCTAGCCACCGCCTCTTCCTCATATTCAACTCCTTTCGCGTGAAGAAATACCAAAGGCTCTTATGGTCAGTGAAGATCTCACACTGCACCCCGTACAAATAGTGTCGCCAGATCTTCAGTGCATACACAACAGCATCCAACTCCAGATCAAGCGTAGAATAATTCTTCTCATACTCCTTCAGTTGCCGAGAAGCATACGCCACAACCTTACCCTACTGCATAAGCACACATCCTAAGCCCTTCAGAGATGCGTCGCTATAAATCACAAATCCACCATCCCCCGAAGGAATGGTCAACACTGGAGCAGTAACCAGCCAGTGCTTCAACTCCTGAAAGCACTGCTCGCAATCATTGGTCCACTCAAACTAGACTCCCTTCCTGGTTAATCGAGTTAGAGGTCCAGACAGTTTAGAGAAACCCTCTATGAACCGACGATAGTATCCCGCTAGTGCTAGAAAACTCCGAACCTCCCACACATTCTTCGACCTTACCCAATCGACCACAACTTCAATCTTGCTAGGATCAACTGATATTCCATCCCCAGTAACCACATGGCCTAAGAACGCAATATGACTCAACCAGAATTCACATTTCTTCAACTTAGCATACAACTTCTTCTCTCGCAGAATCTGTAACACTAACCTCAAATGTTCCACGTGTTCTTCCGTACTCCTCGAGTATACCAGAATGTCATCAATGAATACCACCACAAACTGATCTAGGTACTCATGGAAAACCCTGTTCATCAGATCCATGAACACCGCCGGAGCATTCGTTAATCCAAAAGGCATGACTAAAAACTCGTAGTGGCCATATCTGGTTTGGAAAGCCATCTTCGCTACATCCTCCGCTCTAACCCTCACCTGATGATATCCTGATCGCAAATCGATCTTCCAAAAGACCCGCGTCCCCTGCAACTGGTCAAAGAGATCATCTATACGAGGTAAAGGATAACGATTCTTCATAGTTACCTTGTTAATCTCACGGTAATCAATGCACATCCGCATCAACTCGTCCTTCTTCTTCACAAATAATACTGGAGCTCCCCAGGGCGAAACACTAGGTCGAATGAATTCCCTGTCCAGTAATTCCTGCAGCTGCTCCTTCAACTCCCAAAAGTCTGCTAAAGTCATTCAGTATGGAGCTTTAGAAATCGGCGCCTTACCAGGCAGCAACTCTATCGCAAACTCCACCTTACGATCCGGAGGTAAATCGAGTAAATCATCTAGGAACACATCCGGGAATTCGCTGACTACCCGAATATCCTCAAGTCTCAACTCATCCCGCGGCGGTTCCTCCACACAAGCTAAGTACGCCTGACATTCATCCAAGAGTAGCCTCCTCGCCTGTAGTGCCGACAGAATCTGTGGCACTGAACGCACACACGATCCCACGAACTCGTACTCTTGCTCCCTAGGAGGTCTGAAAACTACCACCTTTCTATGACAGTCGATCACGGCATAACTGGAGAACAACCAGTCCATCTCCAAAATGACGTCGAACCCTGACATGTCTATACCACAAGATCCATCGGTAACAGCTTTCCCTGAATTTTCACTGGATAGTCTATCAACATCTTCCTACAGAAAGATACACTCCCAGATGATGTAGTAACAGCTAATACCTCATTCATGTCTCGGGTCTCAATCCCATACTGTCCCACAAAATTTACAGATAGAAAAGAATGGGTTGCACCTGAATCAAACAGAACAAAATCTTTATTCGAAAGCAATAATAAGGTACCTATCACCACGTTACCTGCATGCTCAGCGTCCGCTGGAGTAAGAGAGTATACTCTGGCCGGAGCTGTATTCGTATGAGCGGTTCCCCGAGGTATTTGATTACTCCCTCGGTCCCCACTAACTGCAGGCACGTCTTGCCTCGGTGCTCGAAAATCACGAGACATGTGGCCTGACTGGCCACAATTGTAGCAACTACCCCTAAATGACCGAAACTCTCCCTCGTGCCACCTGTGACATCTGGTACAACAACCACCAGTCTGGCTCATCTAAGAGTCCTGGCGCTCGCTATTCTGGTGGTAACCCGAGCCCTTACTCCTCTTCTTCCATGATCCCTAACGAGATCCCGTCTGAGAACCAGAAGGTACCGTCCTTTTCCTTGATTCCTAATCCACCTCGTCCTCTCGGATACCAGTCTCAATCACCGTGGCTTTATCCACCAACACCGAGAACTCGCGGATCAGAAGCATACCCACTAGTCTGCGGATATTCTTCCTCAAACCCTTCTCGAACCTCCGAGTTTTCTCATACTCGCTTAAGATCATACATGGTGCAAAGCAAGACAACTCTATGTATCGAGCTGCATCCCCTGCACCGTCAAACTCCCCTGAGTCAGCGCAGAAAACTCATCTACCTTCGCATCTCGTACGGAAGCCGGGAAGTATCTATCAAAGAATTTCCTTGAATTGGCTCCACGTCATCTCCTCAGGACCAGCTCTCTGCTTCTCCAACAGATTCACCGCAGTCCACATTCGAAACGCCTCCCTAGATAGCTAGAAGGTAGCATAAAGAACTCGCTACCTATCCGTGCAGTGCAGGACCTCCAAGATCCTCTCAGTCTTTTCCATCCAGTCCTCTGCTGTCGTCGGGTTAGGTCCTCTAGAGAACGTCGGAGGATGCATGCGTGTGAACCTCTCAATGGTGCACCCACAGCAGTAGGAGAGCGCTCGCGTCTCCTCACACTCCGCCCGATCTCCCGCAATACCTGCCTCGTCAAACTTCGAGGCACAGAAGGAGACTCATCACTCGCAGTCTCCTCGGAGCCACTTCCCAGGTTATTATCCTTGGGCTCCATTCTGCAACATAATAGGAATCTATCAGTATCCCTATAACACATATAGTTAACCCAATGATCTATACTAATCGTGTTAACTACTTCCTGTCAAGTTTAGGTCTGTCCTATCACACCGATACGAAAGTCATCAATGATCTGTCCTGCTTTTACTGGAATCGTCATCCCAGGAAAAACACGGAATACCATCGACAATTCCTGGTCTAGCAACCGAACAACCCTCAACCAACTCTACTCATTCCATATACTCTGGTATGTACTCATAACTAAGCCTAACCAAGTCTACAAGATCTAGTAACCTGGTTAGCTCTGATACCAAGTTGTCACGCCCCGAACCCGGAAATGGGACCTGAGGGTGAAAATATAATCTAACATGTCCATGTATCACACAAATCATCATAGATACAGTACAAAGGATGAGGGTCCGACCCCGTGGGGTTCCCAGGCACCCTAAACACATCCAATCATAATCATATATACAGTAGAAAAAGTCATTCTATATCAACATATGCAGTACCATACCTGAGTCTATACAAGAGTAGAACATGGCTCTAACAAAACGTACAAACTGGGTACCCAAATACAACTCAAAATGGCAACCCAACGAAACTACAGTCCTAGCACTTACCCAAGCGCTAACGCAATACACCGGCCACTACGCTCCCTACACCAAGACGCTAGTTCCGGTTACCCGAAGGACCTATAAAAATGTACGTACAGTAGGGGTGAGACACCTCTCACTAAGGAAGAACACAGGTTATATCGCAGTGTGACATTTAAGTGTTATCATGATACAACATACATGCAGTTAAATGCATTCCAGTACTAATTACACAGTGCATACATGCACACATACGACGGCCATTTATACGCAGTTCCGTCACAATACATACACATGATCAGTAATCCTCAGTGTTGTCGCACTCTTCGGCTCGAAGCTGGCCCACGACATACAGCGTTGGCCCGTAGCCAACCCGCAAATACGGCTCCACCGGCACATGGCTAGTCCTTGACTCCCATGGCATCATACCGGCGCTAAACTGGTGGATCCACACCCTTCGGCCTGATCTGCCGAAATAGGATCACGCCCTCGGATATAAAGCCGGACACTCTTGCCTACATGGCAGGCGATAACACGCCCTCGGATATAGAGCCGGACACTTTCAGTACTTGAGACAATTTTGAAACCGCGTTCCTACTAGCATTTCAACATATCACACACACATACATGCTCATATAACCAAACAAACCATACTCATTTGGTAATCTAAATCATGGTTTTCCAAACAAATACAGTTTAAAAAAAGTCAAGACACGGTCATCCCAATATCACAGTATAAATCACATATATACTCGATTTTCAACAAAACCCGGGATTCAACCCGTCACTCCCTTTTTCCCAAAACTGTAATAATGAATAACCTATAGTTTTCCTCGTTAGATCCCCCCAAATGAGTAACCAAAACACACACAGGACCGTGGACTACAGTTCCATCGAATTCGATTTAAAAAATAACCAATATAAACATAGTTCCCCTTACCTTAACCCCGTAAGCAAATCCCGAACTCCAAGGTCCCTAAACAGCAAACCGAGTTCCAAAACCTACAAATCACAGTACAGAATATGTTCACAATACTACCTACAAATCTATCGGATTAGAATTGAAAACCGAGCCTTACCTCGATTTTACGCCAAAACCCAAAAATCTCCGAAATGAGATTCCGATCGGTAGAAGTTGTAGAGAATCCTTCCATGATCCTCGTGGTAGCTTCCGTTTTCCGATTCCGTCCATGATCGACGAAGAATTCTAGAGAGAAAGAGTAGGGAGAGGTTTAGAGAGGGAGAGAGAGAGATAAAAAACTAACTTTGCTTAACTTGGAAGAAATGAGAATTTCCTTTATAACCCTTTGACCCGGGCAATTTCTAATTTTGCCCATCTCTTAATATTTAACCCATTTTTCATATTTCCGGTTCTTATAGATATGGGGGTTGATTTTGGCAAATCTGATGCCACCAATTTGTTCAGAAGGTTGAAAAATCATAGGAACCGGTTTTGGGTTGCAAAGAACCAGTTAAAAAATCACCGAACCGGCTATAGGAAGTTCTGGTAGTTTAAACTAGGTCGGTTTAACTTAACGGCCGTTTAACGGCGTTAGTACTTACCGTAGGGCTACATGGCGGCTTATGCGCGTGCCGTGTGTCGGTAGCTAGACGCGGGTCAGAAGTCGGGTCGGGTCGTGCTCGAGGGGATGGAGCCGGGTTGCTAGGCGCGAGTCGCTGAACTGGGTCTCGGATCGGGTGGCTGGGTCGGATCTCACCAAAAGGCGAGGAAAACGAGTGTGGGGCGCATGGAGCGCATGACGCTGGCTGTTGGAGTCTTCATCGGCACATGCGGCGCGTGGGGAGGACGCTGAATACGCTGGGGGCGCGTGTGAGCACGTATGGTGTCTCCTGGAGTCCGTTTGAGACGTGGTTTTCACCGTTAGAATTGTCTCGACGCGAATTTCATAGTGGTAGGCTCAATTTTAAATTTTGAGCAACTTCAAATCTGGGAGAAAATTGAATTTTTCCTCTGTTCGTCTCTATTTGGCGGATTTCAGCATACCTGGACGCTCTGATACCACTGATAGGTGGAGGGGACACTCAATCACTGGTTGTGACTGAAACACAGTGAGTATTTGCACAATAAACACTATCCATTTTATTTCAAAAACTGAATTACAGGGGAATCAAAATCACTCTCGCTCACTGACTATTCACCCTCTCTACACCTCATATTACATTACACACACACACACACACACACACACACACACACACACCTATTTATAGAAAATTCTAAATCAAATTATCAACGATTGTGGCTAGTAGGTGAGGTTGGTGATCGCCAATCAACAGAGGCGGTTGGTTGGTGCGGCAGCCGTCGTCAAATTTTGTTGCCACTGTCAAGTTTACTTTTCAACAAAAAACACATTTTCAAAGCACTTTAATGTGAAAACATATGTCTTTTGTGAATAGGTATATTTTATTAAAGTAGATAACTCTTAAAAAACACAATTAGAATATGTCATTTTTCCTTAGGCAACCAATGTGAAAAAATGCCTATTTTTTATTTGTCTTTTTATTGGTAGTATAGATTTTATTGTTATTGTCAATAGGGATTATTGTTCCAAATGCTATAAAATGTAAAATATAGATACATAAGAATTAAAAAAAAAAAAAAACTATTCCCAAATTGTATCTATCAAAAGAAATGGTAATGACACAAATTGACGGAAAAAGATTCATATAATCAACCTCATCTAATGAGACTAAGATTTGATTTTGTTGTTGTTGTTGTTGTTGTTGTTGTTGTATTCCCAACTTGTATGACTTGATTTTTGACTCCTATAATAGAGGCTATACTTGTCAATTAAAATTAGTTAATATAAAATGAACTTTACAATAATATTTACAAGGAAACATTTTTTTAATACTATACCTTCGGCATAATGTGTCCATCAATTTATAATAAACAATATATATATATATATATAAATATATAATTTACCAGAAACAATAAATCAGCAGACAATGCAATTAATGCTTTTAAAAAAATAAAAAATTGCATTTAAGAACATGAATCCTAAAATATAGATTTAAATTTGTTTAAGCTTCAACAAACTATAATACATATTCAGATACAACAAAATTCAAGCTCCAAAAAAAAAAAAAAAATCAAACTGTACCAGCTGAATCCACCACTCCACTCGAATTCCTCTCTTGAACCACCGCGTTTTGTTGCCGAGGCGCGAGAGATGGCGGTTCCACGGCGGTGCGGCAAAGCGGGCAGTCGGCGTGAGAGTGGAGCCACATGTCCACACAAGGAGCGTGAAAGCAGTGGCTGCAGCGTGGCAGCCGCCGCACCTCGTCGCCGTCCTCGAACGGCGAAAGACAGACGGCGCAGTCTCCGTCTCCGTCGAAGCCCTGATCTCGGCCGTCCCCTTCCGCCTTCTTCTCGTACCTGAAACTAGGCACCCAGGCCTTTGCGTTCGCGCTCTCTAGACGGAGTCGAGCCGGCTCCGGTCGGAAGCCGCGGTACTGGCCCCGGCGGTTCGCGCAGCAGCGGATGACGATAAAGTTGTAGGCGGTGAAGACAACGGCGGCGGTCCCGACGACGGCGAGAGTGTGCAAGAACATGGTCAAATTGAGGTTTGACGGAGTGGTGGAGGTTGAGTTTGCGGGAGATGGAGCCATGGAGGACGGAAGGTCTCCCATTGAAATCACTGGGACGTTAGGGTTTAATTAAATTGACTGTATTGGGGGGAATATATAGACCTCATTTAGGGGAAATTGAAGTTTGAGATTCTGCCAAGTGTTTAGTTGTGTAAGATTAATTCTTATGCCTTATATATTAAATTAATAGTTGAAGAATCTATTACCCAACACTCCCATCCAAATTAAAGTGGTGGTTATGGTGTTTTGGGGAAAATAGAGAGAAAAAAAACTTGATTACTGAAACCTAATTAAATCTTGTGTGATAGATATGAACAATTAAGATTGGTTATTAATTATTATTGGCCCCATTTTGGGATTGTAGTGAGGTGGATGATAAATGTCTCCCTCTCTCTCTCCCGGATAATTACGGGGCGATTCTTGCATATAAAAATTAAAACTTATCAAGTGAAAGGTATCATATTAGCACTTAAACCGACACAATAAAATTTATAGTTTGATGTGTAAGCTAATGATGTGAGTCCCATAAGATTTTAGTGGGCCAAAACATGAAGATAACTTGTGTGGGTTTCAAATTGTTCGGGGGAGTCGGGGGAGGTACCAACCTTTCTAAGCATTTCTCCTCTCTCTAAAAAGTTGTGGCAATGAATTGCTCTTAACCTTCGAAAATTGATTAAAAATAAAAATACTTTAAGTTTCTCATTTATATTGCCAAAAAATTCATGGATTAATTGTTGATATTGGTTGTGCATTTGCTAGAGTGCTTGTCATGTGTCAACATTTCATTCTTTTGCTTGAAATGAATTTAATGTCGATTAAATTAAGTAAATTTAGAGAGTGACGTTCACTGTTACTTTGGTACCAACTGCATAATCACATGGCGAGACTAATCTCCCTATTAGCAATAATACTTTCCAGTTTTTGAGCACCATTTTTCCTAATGTTTGAGCTTGATTTTCTTGACATGGGCCAGATTAGTTTGTTTATTTACTCATCGACATAAAGGTTTTTGTAGTAATACCACCTTATTCTCTTAGTTTGGTCCTTCGAAGTCAAAGCAGAAGTACTTAATTCCTTTCCTATCCCTTTGTGGTCTTGTGCCTTTACGACATAAAGGTTTTTGTGGTAACACCGCCTTTTTCTCTTGGTTTGGTCCTTTCGAAGTCAAAGCAAAAGTTAATTCCTTTCCTATTCCTTTGTGATCTTGTGCCTCTATGACTATACTATTCATGAATTGTCAAGTTGATTCACAACCTTCTAAGCTTGTATGCGACTCACGTAGTTGAACTTCCTTCCCTTTTTTATTTCACTTTTATATGCACTTCCCTTATCATTTTAAATTTTGATTAAAATTTTTTTTCTATTTAGAATGCTCTACATTGTTGTATAATATATTGCCAAGTACTAGCTTCTCTTGCACTTTTGCTTGGTTTCTCGCTTATGTAAACTAACACTTGATTTAATTCAATTTTATTGGCTAAGTGTATAGCTTACTAGTGAAGCTAGTGTTGTTAAATCTTGAAGAGTGATTGTGGATCCTTTGAATTATAGTACAACAAAATAACAACAAAACCAAGCCTTAGTCCCACTAAGTGGGGTCGGCTATATGAATCTTTTTCCACCAATTTATGCGATCATGGACCATTTCTTTTGATAGATTCAAGGATATTAAATCCTTACTCACTATCTCCTCCCAATTTATTTTAGGTCTACCCCTACCCCTTCTACTGCCCCTCACAGTAACTAAGTCACTCTTCCTCACAGGTGTATTATAAGGCCTACGTTGCAAGTGTCCATACCATCTGAGTCGTCCCTCCCTTAGCTTATCTTCTATAGGAGCTACACCTAACTATCCACGAATATGTTCATTCCTTAATTTATCTTTCAATGTTATACCACTCATTCATCTAAGCATTCTCATCACGACAACTTTTAATTTTTGGATATTATTTTTCTTCGTCGCCCAACATTCCAATCCATATAGCATAGCTGGTCTTATAGCTGTCCTATAAAACTTCCCTTTCAATTTTAAGGGTATCCTACGATCATATAGCACACTTGAAGCACTTCTCCATTTTACCCAACCTACTTTAACTCTATCCATTACATCATCTTCAATTTCTCCTTCAGCTTGTATAATAGATGTAATGACCTGCCTAATTAACTAGGTATTATATATATTTTTTTACACTAATATTCTACATGCTCTGATACCATGTTGGGGGTAAACCCAACCAAAACCTAAGCAGCAAGAAGCGGAAATCATGTAACATAACCATAAATCATTACATACAATACCAAAGTTCAGAAATGTTTTCTCAAAATATATACATATATCATTGTTCCCAAAATAACCTCAACTGGTGAGGGCTATACAAAAAATGCTCTCAAAAATGATACTCACTCTCTGGCAGGGCACTATTGAAGCCCTTCTATTTGCGAGCCTGGTTTGCTCGCCTACCTGGATCACCTGAAAAAAATATATCAACACTGGGATGAGCCAACACTCAGTAAAGAGAAGTATGCTATTACTAGTGTGTGGCAAATGAGCTACTATATATATATATATATATATATATATATATATCATGAAATCTGCGTTCATATAAACATGAATAGCTGAATACAAAGTACAGTACTAATAATAAAATACACCACCCCTTTTCCCTATTGCTTAACATACAGTATTATGGTTATAATTCAAAATACTTCTAGTGTACATAAGTAGAATCCCTGTTTCTGTAAATTCGTACTTATGTAATAGTAACTGAAACTGTTCCCTGTGGCTATCTGTGTCATGACATGCCCCCTCATGACAAGGTTGTGTAGCCCGTAGGCTGGATTTACCTTGACTGGCCAACCAGGAATAAATCACCGACTCCGTCAGTCGACCTACCCACCTCAACCCATATCTGGATGGGGAGCCTAACCTCTTCAAGGGCCTAGGTGGTCGACTTTACCACGTATTATCTGAATAGGTGGTTGCACTAAATAAGTAACATAGTATCTATAGCAACAGTACCGTGCTCTATAGCTGCAAGTCCAACAGGGTCTAATGTCATATAATATATTTCTATATATATATATATATATATATATCTGATTTGTCATGATTCTGAAGTACTGAAATAATCATGATGCTGCATAAACTATAACTGTAATTCATACGTAATACTGAGAACTGAATAATCATAATACTGAAGCTACATGATCATAATATTGAAATTCGTGTAATCATGGTACTGAGAATCATAAAATCATGCTACTGAAATATCGTATAGTCAAGGTACTGAAATATCGTAAAATCAGAACACAAAATATCATAGAACATATCTTCGTACTACGTTTATATTCAAAAGCCACACGATACATTAATACATAATTTTCATCCTTAAATAAACTGTATAATATTTTTAAAACTTCCTAGCGTAGCATATTTCCCTTACCTGACTACTGGAAAGCCCCTAGGGAATACAAGCCTAACACCCGCAGAGCCTCCTACAAAACACCTTGAAACCAACATATGCCAGAACATAATATCAGTATTTTTCCGTCTATATCATTTCCTATAACCGCCAGAAAGCCAAAAACTAGCTAAAGGCCTTACCCTGAATTTGGGATGAAATCCAACTCTGTTTTCCCGATGATCCGCTACGGTAGATGTGCAAAGAACTCCGTCAGGAGTGTTGTGGTAGCTTCGGATCGTCGATTCGGTGACTGGTGGGGTCGGAATCGAAGAGAGAAGTGAGAGAGAGTCATAGGAGAGAGAGAGAGCGGCGAGAGAAATGAGAAATATCCTGGGTTTCCACTATTTATAGGGCCAAGTTCGTCGATGAGACACATCACCTCGTCGATGAGCCCTTCACAAAATTCATCGACGAGACCCTGTGTTCGTCAACGAAATTCAGAGTAGCCCGAACCGTCTCTCGGTATTTTCTCGTCGACGAAGCCCTGTGTTCGTCAACGAAATTTTGAAGACCTTCATCAACGAGACCCTGTGTTCGTCGACGAAGCTAGGTAATTTCCTGAATTTATGATTATTTAATATTATCTCCAAAATGCAATGTCGTCGATGAACGCTCCCCATTCGTCGACGAAGTCTACGGCCTCCTTTTGTTTCTGTATCCATTTTCTCTGCCTCTTATTATTAAAATGCTATTATTCTTCGGGTCACTACAATATATCTAAGGTATCAAAATCTACAAGTGCTATTTATTTCTTCATCATCAAGTTTAACTTTGTCTCCAATATTCCTCCTATCATTACTAAAACTACATTTCATATATTCTATGTTATTTCTACTTATCCTAAAGCCTCTAAATTCCAAAGCTTCTCTCCATAATTCTAACTTAGTCTCTACTCCATCCCTAGTTTCATCAATTAATACAATATCATTTGCAAACAACATACACCATGGAACCTCCTTTTGAATATTCTTAGTCAATTGGTCCATCACTAAATCAAAAAGATAAGGACTCAAAGCAGATTATAGTGGGGAAGAAATTTGGCTTATACTGCATTGTCACCCCTCCTCAAGCTCATAACATCGTCGTTTGCTTGCCCATGTCACTAGTTGTTCTCATCGGCGATAACCACTACCACCAAAGCTATTCTTAGTGAAACTAACACACACACACACACACACACACACACACACTCTCTCTCTCTCTCTCTCTCTCTCTCTCTCTCTCTCTCTCTCTATTTTCTTCTTTTTCCTTTGAAATATTTTATTCCCTGTGTCGAACACATATTTGCTTGTTTCGTTTTTCCTTTTTATTTTGCCTTGCTTTCAATCTCTCTCCTCTACATTCTCAATTGCCTACACTCTTCTGATTTTATTCTCCTTTTCTTCCATCCTAAAGAAACAAAGTAACCCAAACCAAAAAAACAAGTTGGCTTGAGTCCAAACTTGACTCCCTTGCTAATCAACTTGATACCCCGAAATTAATCCTAAATTCAAACTAGTACTCAGAATGACACATACATAATTAACTGAAAGTTGAGGTGTAGTCCCAAGAGGGGGGGTGAATTGGGTTATTAAAATTTTCTTTATAAACTTTTTATGAATTCACACCCTTTTTAACAATCACACAATAATACTTAGATATTTAACAAATCCACAAACCACACTGAATCTCAACACAAGCAAACAACAACCAAATAATTCAATCAACACAACAAACAAGTTGCAGCACTTTGTTGATTCCAAACACTGAAAGTAGAGTTTGGTTGTAGTCCTGCGTGAATGAATTTGATTCAAGCCCTATTATGAATGAAATTTGTTTGCTTTCTTTCAACTAATATTTCCGCAAACGATCAACGTACTCCCTTTAAGGTTTCCGCAAAAGATCAATGTACTTTCTTAAGTCAAAAGTCTTCTCAATCTCGGTTTTGACTTCCTGTACTTTGAATACACACCACACAATTTATATATGCAGAAAATAAAGAAAAAGGTTAAAAGTGAGACCGAGATTTTTTATGAGATTTGAATTATCCCCAGCCTACGTCCTCGCCTTAGGCTAATACCACCTAAGGTTTCCATTATACCATTCCTTTTCGGGCAGAACAAACCGTTACAAACGTCCTTAAGGGTAGAGCCCCCTATCCAAGAGATACCCCACGCTTAGTCCAACGATCCAAACAGATGTGAACCATCAAAAACTACAAGAAGAAGATCAAATATATGCGTACAAAGAATGATCTCAAATAGAGCTGGTTAATACAATTTGAAATCACCAATATACTTCAATCAAAATATCAAAAAGAATGAAGTATGAAGCTCAAGAATTATTTCACTGGTATTCTTCTCTTGATAAGATTCAAGAACTTAGAATTTTTGCTCAGAGAAGAAATTAGAAACTCAGAATAATCTCAGTTGATTAGTAGCAATTCAGTAGGCAAGAAAGCTTTGAGAGTAAGAGAGCTTTGAGAGATGATTTTCAATTCTTGGTATAATTTGATTTCATAGACCATGTATTTATAGGCTTAGAAAGGGTCGTATTCGTGCTGCCCAAGATTACTTGGAGTGTCCCCCAAGTTTCTAGAAAGTTGGGGGCGTAAGAAATTTAAATTTGAAATTAAAACATATAAAAAAATATAGTCGTTGTTGAGGTTTGGTCGCCTGAACTATAAGTTCAATCACCTGAGCCTTCAGCACACTATTTTATTTTTCTATTGAAAACAAGGTCAGGTGCCTGAGGTCCAACTTCAGTCGCCTGAGGCTACACTGTCTCTTCATAATTCTTTCAGGAAAATCATCAATTGCCTGAGGTTTATTCCTCAGTCACCTGAATAGATAAAAAATCCATTTTTCTCTTTGTTTTCAAAACCTTTGGCTTTCTTGCTTTCTTACATTTAAAATATATTTTTTGGGGTTGTTAGCTTTGGTGCAATCCCGAGAGGGGGGGGGGTGCATTGGAATTTACAATTTTTTCACCTAGATTAATTTATCCAACAAAAGTATAAACACACCTAGGGTCAGTCTATACAATTTCCAAATGCGTAGATAAGTATAATGTGGAAATTAAGTCATACACATCATTCACCCATAACACACATGTGCTGTAAGTATAAACTGCAAAAATAGAAACAAACACACGAAATGTTATCGGGGTTTGGCCAACTGTGCCTACGTCCCCGCCTCTAGCTCGCAAGCCAGAGGATTCCACTAATAGCTCACTTAAGGTTGGAGCGACACCATTTACAACCAGGTCAAATTAACATAGGGCTGACCTCAACCTTAACCAGGTTAATTAGCGGGGCTGACCTCAACCTACACGCCTTAACAGGACGACGCACCTAACTTTCCTAACCGGGTCTAAGCCAATCCGGGACTATTCCAGGGCTAGTCTCCCTCTTCAGGCCCGTGCTTGGAAATACAACAGCTGTGTATAAAATTTGTACACAGAAAGATGCTTCTAAAAAAGCAGATGTGTGCACCAATACAGCTCAATCAATAAAGCAAGCACGAATGATATGTAGATATGCTCAGTGCTCTAATGTGTGCTAAACACTCAATCAAGTATGATAATCAATCAAGATCTAGAGTGTGTATCTAAGCAAGATTTGAAACACAATATTCGAATATCACAAAATCGGATCAGGGTTTTAAATATGCTAAGCAAGATAGATCAAACAAACTCAATACAATATTTCAATGTTTAAAGCACAATGGAGTTGTTTGAAAGACTAGCTTTTTGCAAAAGGATTTTTGCACACAAAATCTAGGTTTAGGTATCTTGCAACAACAATGCAAGAACCACAACCCTCAAAGTCTTCCCACACAAGATTTATCAAATGAAATCCGTGGAAGAACTTTATGCTATACTCTCAAATAAAATCAATCAAAGTTTATACCAAAAGAGAGTATGAGCTAGAGAGATTACGCACTATAGCCTTATAGAAATACTCACAATGCTTAGAGAAATCAAGATTGAAGAGTATGTGAGTGTTTTCAAGAAGTATTTGGCTAATATAGGATTTTGAGAGTTGAGAGAGTTTTGTCCTAATCAAGCTTTGCTAATCCTTGCTAATAATGATAAATGAATGGGTATATATAGGCAAGGAGGTATTTTTGACCGTTGGGGACCTATTGGGAATAATTAGGAAAGTTTAATGACCTTTTAAATATTTTAACCCTATTTAAAAAATGTTTAACTGCGGTAAAAATCAGGGCAACCCGAGAGGTCCGGTCGACCAGAAATGTCTCGGTCGACCAGGACTCAAGTGGTACGGTCGACCAAGGGTATTTTGAACTGAGTGGTCGGTCGACCGGGGCAAGGCGATTTTCCAAATTTTTGAGGTTCGGTCGACCAGGTCATTTTGAACTGGCTGGTTCGGTAGACCAGACCGCTAAGAATTCTCCCGAGGACCCTCCGGTCGACCAGGCAGTTGGAGAACAAACGTTCTCGGTCGACTAGATGGTCAACTGTTGACCTAGGAGGGTATCGGTCGACCAGGGCATTTTGAACTACCAATTTCTATCGACCAGGTGGTCAAACTTTGACCCCAGGGAGTTTCGGTCGACCAGGGTCTTTTGAACTACCTTTGCTAGTTGATCGGGTGGTCAAACTTTGACCTAGGGTGTCTCGGTCGACTAGGCCAAAATGAACTGGCTTGGCTGGTCGATCGAAAGTGCATCGTGTGTGCATTTCGGTCCCGTATTGAAGCAAACAAACCCTATTCAAGTGTCTAACAAATATATGTGAAAGTGTGAGTGTCCTAGGGGCACTTGGGATCCAATTTGAGGACACTGAAAAAGTCCGGTGTCGGTTGACCAAAACCCTAAGGTCTTTCTATGGTCCGTGTAAGTGCCTAATGTTCAACTAAGGTCGATTTGAGCATACCTACCTATCATGCATGATGCAAATTATTACAAGCCATATGAGTGTACAGTCCATAATAAAATTACATCCCAGAATGAAGAAACTAAATAATAAATACAAATGTATCACAAGATTCTTCATTCATCGGCATGAACACCGCACACTATCATGATAAGTCTTTTAGTCCCGAAGCACGCACAAGGTGAACCTGCATATAGTTCTCAGTACAACTATTAGTACCAAGAGTATTTGTCATTATCAAAACAGGGCGTGACCAATCAAGTCAACAGGGGTTTTTAAAATAAGGTCTCTAAGTCCATTTTATCCCCTAATGAGCTTCATCTCATCCAAAATGATATTTAGAATTGAAGTACCTGCATGAAGCTTTCTAAAACTTAAAAACTCTTTTGATCTTTGAAGTCTTCATGAATATCCTTTCTTTTCCCTTGAGCTTGATCATTCTTTGAGCTTCATTTTTTTTTTAACTATCTTGAGTCTCCTTGAGCTTCCACTTGATCACTTTGTAAATGAAGTATGACTTTTAGCACTTGGTGATCTTTGATCATTCTTTTTTGATCTTTTTGAACTTGTCATTTTAGAGTTCCTGAAATCTCATCACTTGAACACGAATTAGTTAAACCATTCTTTATTTGTTACCATCAAAACAAGATGTGAAAGCCTTGTTAGGCTAATAATCTCCCCCTTTTTAATGATGACAAATAAGGAGGAAAAATGAGAAAGCCTTGAAAAAGACTCCCCTTTACAATAAGCATACTTTTTAACAATATCAAAGTGATGATTTCATACAAGCTCAAAAATCATATGAATTATAACATCATGTCATTCATTAAAACAACTTTTTATGTTGCTTATATCCTCATTTTACTTTATGTCATATGTTTTCTCTCCCCCATACTATAGGCCATATACTTTTATGTTTATAGGTCATGTCATATGCTTTTTCTCCCCCATCCTATAGGTCATATGCTTTTATGTTTATAGGTCATATGCGTTTATGTTTTATTCTTACATTTTCATATTCTCATATTTGCTCTCTAGAATATATCTCCCCCTTTGACATCAATCAAAAAGAGATAAGAACCAATAATACAAAAAGTTGTAATATAAGAAGCATAAGCATATATATAGATAGGCAGCAAAGTCCAACAAGTCATAAGCATTTAAGGTTATAGACCAAACTTAACACAAAAGGCAAACAAAGTAGTACAAGAAAAAATAAAAACATAGAGCTATTTTGTAATATAACGAAAAAATGCTAAGCTAATCATCAGCATTATCATCATTTTCTTCATCAGCATCATCAACATCATCATTATCATCATCCTTATCCTCTTCTTCTTATGCATCTCCTTCCTCAATACCTTCTTCATATGCTGCATCCAAGGAATTGTCACTACAAGGAATAGAGCTAGTGTCCATAGGATCACCGCGAGATGAACTAGCCCTAGTCTGCTCAATACGCATAAGACGTTGGTCTAGTGAAGAGTAATTATCCTGAAGGGACTCAAGACTTGAACCATATCACAACTGAATGATGTGAACTTAGTGTAGAAATGTATGAACCATGAAGGGGTTTCAGCTGTAAGGCCCTGGTGCTGATCCTGAGGAGGAGGAGGAGGTACAACTGCTGGCTTTCGTGGTCTCCCTCCTTTCAAGAACCAACCCTAATCATGTTTTTCATAGCCCATTTGTTTAAAGGTTGTGGAAGTAAAAAGGTCATACCGAGTCCTTTTGATGAACAATTCTAAAGGAGTGGTAATACTAAGATTGGCAAAGATAATATTGAGAACACACCACCATATGGAAGGGTAGCTCGATTTGCTTCCAACTTAGCCCACATCCATTTCAGAATTAGGCTAGATAAATCAAGTTTCTTCCCTTTCATCAAGCACCACAATACAAAACAATTGACGTAGGAAATATGATCATACAAACTGGCGTGTGGTAGGATGTTTATTGGTGATGATCTTGTGAAGTATCCAAGCTTTCAAATATAGTTGTTTATGCATAGGAAGATGCCCAAAGTAAACAAGTTCATTTATCATAATGAGTGGCAAAAATTCTTCAGGTGTGAAGCCTTGTTCGAGAATCCATGATTGGGAAAAGCGGGGCATTCAAATTCACCTGGAGTAATATGGAGAATAGGAGCTAAAGTTTGAGGGGTTAGAACTATCTTCTTGCCCCTAAAATATTTTGACGAGGTTGGGAAATAAGCATTTGGCTTGATAAACAACAAAATTTTTCCAACTGATATCTCGAAATAAAGGCAGGATTTATGGGAATTCAGAATAAAAAAAATGTGTGTCAATAACTGTACCAAAGATTGGTTTTGTTGACTCTATGAGTCCAATCCGATTTTGATAATGACAAATCACTTGGTACTTGATCTGTGCATTGAGTTTGTGAACATGAACTATATTAAGCATGCAAGGAAGGATAACGAGTCATGGAAACCACAAAGTAAAGCGTACATATCTTGGCAAGATCCATGGAACTCAAAGAGTACGAGAATCAAGATGCAAGCGGAAAAGTTCAAGAACGTCATGGGAATAGGTACTTAGAACTCATGTATTTACATTTTCATATTATTTAATTTGAGGCTCAACATATAACCTAAAATGATTTTAGGACTCATGCATCTCATGAATATCATTAAGGGGCATTCATGGACTTAAAAATACTTTTAAAACCTTGGAAAGTATTTTTATCCAAGAAAGAGAGCAAAGCATATTTTTAATTAGAAAGAAAAAATTCATAAAATTGGAACTTTGGTAGCCTGAACTCAACCTTAGTCGCCTGAAGAATTAGAGTGAAAAACAGAATTTGGCCGAGGCACTTCGGTCGCCTGAACTTGGCACTTCAGGCACCTGAACTCGCCACTTCAAGAGCCTGAACTCCACTTCAGTCGCCTGAACTTGTGAGAAAACTTAAAAATCTAATTTTTTAATGTGCGAACACGCGAGCTAACTTTTGATCCAACAGTCAAGATCTACTCTAAGGGTAAGATAATTATATATACTGAATATCTAAACCCTAGTGAGTGAGCTAAGAAAAACGATAAGTGAAGAAATCATCTTTTTGAAAGAAAGTGAGAAACTTGAGCTATTTGCTACATGATTGCCTGCAATCCATTCTATATTTATTTTCCTTGGGCAAATCCACTCAGAAAACCAAAAGTGATCTCACTAATATGTCTTGATTTCAACTTGGTATTGAGGTTAGGTTAATTCATTTAGTTTTATCAAGAGATTCTCATATCAACATCTATTTTTGAATATCTTTAAAGAAGTTTGATATTGAGTTTTCACATTCATATAAAGATTGTCTTTGACAAGTTCAATGCTTGAGAAAGTTTTTCATTGGCTATTGATTAAAGAGTTATCATTCAAGTGTGTTCTTAGTTAAAGACTTGATATTTTGGATACTTCTAAACTAGTTGATTAGATATCCTAAGAAGTGCATAACTATATCTATATATATTGAAGGATATTTTTTGAAAATCATATATTAAGTT